>NW_019154095.1:16394686-16740417 GCF_002288905.1 Enhydra lutris kenyoni | reverse complement strand
TTTTTTAAGATTTTATTTATTTATTTGATAGAGATCACAAGTAGAGAGGCAGGCAGAGAGAGAGGAGGAAGCAGGCTCCCCACTGAGCAGAGAGCCCGATGTGGGGCTCGATCCCAGGACCCTGAGACCGTGACCTGAGCTGAAGGCAGAGGCTTTAACCCACTGAGCCACCCAGGTGCCCCTGGATGGGGGAATTCTGGATGAGGTTTGGTCTTCTTTCCCCTCATCACCAGTTCTCCGGGTCTCTGACCCAAACGTCCCAGGCTCCTCTCCTTGTCATCACTTCTCATGCTGGGTCCAGAGACAGCCGTACGAACAGTCTCTCTTCCCTCTGTGGGATGTCTGTAAGCTGTTGTCACCTTCCCCCTAGCTGGCCCACAGCCCCTGCTTACTTAAACGACCTGAGCTTTTCAGAATTGACCATCTGATCCCCACACTGTACAGACCGCAGGCTCTGTGGTCCGCTTACCAGACTGTTCCCAGCCCCTGTGTCCCGTGCTGGACCTCAGCACTGTGTGAGAAAAGAAAAACTTGGGTGGGATCCAGCATGAGAAAAATGATTGAAAGACTGGAAAGGGGCATTGCTTTGAGAAAAGGTTAAAGGAACTGGGTGCGTTGAGCTCTAGGAGGGAAGGGACAGGGAGAGAGAGATTGAGAGAGAAGGTCCTTTTGCTTCCTTCATGTTCCTCCAGTTAACAGTATAACCCATACAGGTACTTCTCATTTGTGTTAATCCTTGCTAGGGGTGGACTGTCCTTGTGCAGAATGTTCCATTGCTTAGGACGGGTGGTCTGGGGTGGCCATTCTCTGCAACAGGGTGCTGTTCCGTGTGCTTTCCGTCCCTCCTGTGAGTTGCTGGGAGACTTTGCTAATGAAGGGGGAGAGCTGACCTTGCGTGGGACGGGCAGGCTGCGGCGGGCAACCCCATGTCCCTCCAGTGTGTTTGCCTCGCGGTCCTGGGATGGGGAACCAGGACGTGTGTCCGGATTCTCTCTTGCTGCCACGGTGGTGGGTCAGTAGGTTTTACAGACTTGTGAGAGCTGGTGAAACCTGGAGTCAATGGGTAGAGCATGTTTGACCCTTGGGAATCTTGAGGAATGAGAAGTTTAAAGTGATAATCGCAACGGTTTCTCATCCAGAGTGTTTTATTAAACTCTTTTAAATTTCCTCACTCTTCCAAACAGTCTGTACAGCTATTCTCCTCATTTCACAAACGAGGGGTCAGGCTCAGAGTTTAAAAAACATGTCCTGGCTCACAGTTAGTTAGTTGCCCATCTAGGGTTCAGAAGCCAGGTAAGTTTGGCCACAGCGCCCGAAGTGGTTCTGGGTTTTTAACAACTTCATTAAGGTAGAGTTTTGGGGAGCCTGGGTGACTCAATCAGTTAAGCGTCTGCCTTCGCCTCAGATTATGATCCCAGGATCCTGGGATCAAGTCCCGCTCCTGGCTCGGGGGGAGCCTGCTTCTCCCTCTCCCTCTGCCTGCTGCCCTGCCTTCTTGTGTGTGCGTGCTCACTCGTGCCCTCTCTTTCTGTCAGATACATAAAATTAAAAATCTAAAAAATAACAATTTTTAAAAACAGTAATAATTTCCATACCCTGCAATTCACCAATTTAAAATGTATAATTCAGTGTGTTTTTGTATATTATCTTTTGTGTGTGTGGTAAAATGTATATGATGTAAATTTTGGCACTTTAGCCATTTTAAGTGTATGGTTCAGTGGCATTAAGTATATCTACAATGTTTTGCAACCATTATCACTATTTCCACAGCTTTTTCTTTGCCGGTAACACCCTGTTCCCTCCCTGCCATGCTTCCCAGTAGTCTCTGATTGACTTTCTATCTCGGTGAGCTTGTCTGTTCTAGGTATTTCTTGTAGGTGGAATCCTATAACATGTGTCCTTTAATATCTGGCTTCTTTCTCTTCATATTTTCAGAATTGATGCATGTTGTGTAACATGTGTTAGGACTTTTTTTTAATGATTCGTGTGCTGGGGTTTAGATATTTTTTTCTTCTGGGTGCTTTTACTGACAAGAAATTTAACAAGTATGAAACGAAGAAAATCTAAAGTTTTCATACCCCCATTTCCTGTGTGTGTCATTTGTAACATTGGAATGATGTGTTCTTTTTTTTTTTCCATGACCCCTAGTTTTTACCCCTTCATTTATTTATTTGTTTTTTAGAAAAGATTTTGTTTATTTGAGAGAGAGAAGAAAGGGAGCAGGAGTGGGGCGGGGTGGAGGGGCAAAGGGAGGGGGAGAAGCAGACTCCCCACTGAGCAGGGAGTCTGATGTGGGACTCGATCCCAGGACCCTGGGATCATGACCTGAGCCAAAGGCAGACGCTTAACCAACTGAGCCACCCAGGCACCCCATATTTTCGCCCCTGTAAAAAATGAAAACATATGGGTAAAATACATGTCCGTAGTAGAAATTCAGAAGGCATAATGAGCAAAAAAGAATCCAGAGATAGATTTATCCACAGAATCCACCATCCAGAGATAAATCATAGTGATATTATTAAAGGTGTTATATCACAGGGGAGCCAGGGTGGCTCAGTCAGTCAAGCATCCAACTCTTGATTTCCGCTCGGGTCATGATCTCAGGGTCTTGAGATCGAGCCCCTTATCAGGCTCCACGCTGAGTATGGAGCCTGCGTGGGATTCTCTCCCTTTCTCTCTCTGTCCCTCCCTGCTAGCTCTCTGGCTCTAAATAAAATAAAATTTTTAAATGTTTTGTATCACAAGGAGTGGGTTTTTGTGTTTAGGTTTGTTTTTGTTTTTTTGTTTTCTCTTGGTTTGGTTTGGTTTGGCTTTGTCTGTGGCAGGGTGGCGGCGGCGGCGGCGTGTTTTTGGGGTTTTGATTTTTAAGCAGGCTCCACGCCCAGCACGGAGGCCAACACCAGGCTTGAACTCACAACCCTGAGATCAAGACCTGAGCTGAGATCAAAAGTTGGACGCTTAACTGGCTGAGCTGCCCAGGCACCCCATCACCAGGCGCTTTTAAAAATTGTTCTTACATCTCATTTAATTTTCATGCTAGCCTATGAGAACATGTACCGCCCCCCCCCCCTACCCCTTCCCCCTTCACCTTTTTCCTCTTTTTTAATAGTTTTCAGAGGAGGAAATTTGGCCTTAAGTTACTAACTTACCCCAGGTCACGTAGCTAATGATCGGCTTAAACCTAGGGCCTCCTACCGGCACGTTATCCCAGATCCTCATGCAAAGCATCTGTGTGTCTATGTTAATGGGATTGTACTATATAAAGTGTCCAGTAACCTAGTCACTTCTTTGCCGAGTGTCTCATTAACAACCTCCGTGTTCGTAAGTACAGATCTCTCGCATCATCCCTTTTGGTGGCTATAATAATATGTCATTTTGTTCTTATTTAATCAGCCTCTAGATTTGAACAGTAAGAGTCTCCTCCTTGATTCTTTTTTCCAAAACCTTGTGTGACCATCTTCATAATGCTTAACCAGCTGCCCGTTCTAGATTTTTGAGGGATCTTGTGGACACCAGGATGACTTGGGTGTCCCCTTTCTACTCTAAGATCCTTCTGGTATCTGGCTTTGGGGGAGGCAAAGCCCTCCCACCAGCCCCTTGGTTCCTGTGCGGATCCCGCACCCAGGCTCGGGAGTCCTTCCAGAGCGAGCCGGCCGTCCTGCCGGGCCTGGCGCGCAGAACTTCCTGGTCTTGGAGGCGGAGGAGAACTGGAAAAAGACAGACTCTGCCAGGCGGTCTTTCAGAGTTTGCGAGTAATTTGTTCATCACAGACTCCAGGTCCTCATGAGATGGAATTACTTATCATTCCCCAAAATAGAGAAGCTCAGCCTAAACTCCTCCAGTTTTCTTTGGGCAGCTCCGTGCTTCCAGCAGGTTGAGATGCCCTGTCCTCTCCAGTGCACGCTCATCCCGGGAATGAGTACAGTCTGCAGGAATGAGAGGCGGGCTCGTATACATTCATGCTGGCCAAGTTTGCGCTGTTTATCTTACTGGAAAGTCAACAGTGGGACTATTAACCTCCTGCACAATTAACATCCAGACTTTTTGTTATGGTTGCTCTTAAACTTAGCGGTTAAACCTGATTGTTATGAGGCAGAGAGATGGGGAAGAAGATGGGAAAATCTGGCTAATGGGGGCGCTGGATGGATCCGCACCCGGAGTTGCTGTTGTAACGTGGAAGTCTGGTAGCCTGTGGGACTGGGTGGCCAGGACAGTCCAGATCAGTCTGCAGAGGAACTTTGCCGCTTTTATTCTGAGGTGAAATGGGCCTTTTGGGCAGACCAGCTCCCCTTAGAGAAGCTGAGGGCAGTGAGACTTTTATTTTAAGGGAAATCTGCTCTTAAAAGCATTTTGTTTGTTTTTAGTTTCAGTGTCCTTTGTTTTGTTCTGTTTTTTTCCTTAAATCCAATTAACATTTAATGTATTATTTTAAACATTAAAAAATGCCATGTAGTTAACATAGTAGTTAACAGGGGTGCCTGGGTAGCTCAGTGGGTTAAAGCCACTGCCTTTGCCTCAGGTCATGATCCCAGGATCCTGGGATCAAGCCCTGTGTCGGGCTCTCTGCCTACTTGTGATCTCTGTCTGTCAAATAAAGAAAATTAAAAAAAATAATAATAATAAAAACATAGTAGTTAACAAAACCTTATCTTCCAGTGGTCATCAACTCATTCCTGGTAAAAAGAGCTTACTAGTAAGTGTGAGGCACAAAAGAATGAGGAAGAAACAGGGTTAAACAGAAGTGGCTGAGGGCACACATTCCAAAGCTCCACTCCCTGCTGCCTCCTCTTTGCAGGTCTGGCCCCTGTCAGTGTGGTGGACCAAGGAATTTTCTGGTAGTGAGGATAGATTTCCGGTTGCATAGACAGCCTCATTTACACTCCCAGATCGCGTCCTCCCCTCCTGACAAGGTCAGCGTCGCTTACTGCTGCTGTTTGCTAACAGACGCCGTGTGGCCCGGAGCACCTCCTCTGTGCCGCTCAGATTCTCCTTTCCTTTTCACAATGAAGCTCTGTGGTACTCTGTATTTTTACCTGAGGAGACGGAGGCCCAGAGAAATTAGGTCAATTGTCCGAGGTCGTGCAGCTGGCAACGCCTACAACTGAAAGACTTAAAGATGAGAAGCAGCGGTTTGACGTTCAGGTGAGACTCACTGAGTCACTTTTGACCACACTTCTGGAATTACCTCACGTGTTACACTGACTCAGGAAGGTCAGTCGTTTCTTCTCCTGCCCGTTTTCAGTGAGCATTGGCCGGCTTCCTGAAGAGTTTACAGCTCTTCCAGCACTTTCTGGATGACAAATCACGTCTTCCTAATAGCCTGCCACTGTGAAATTAAGGAGGAGTTCCATTTCCACATAGCTTTCCTCAAGTACATTCTTCTCCCCACCCTACCCTGGGATGGCCCGGATACATTCCAGTAAATAGGAATTACCTTTCCAGTTTGTAGAGAATGAGGTCCTTCCGGAGCTCAGCATCACTGGCCCACATTTGGGCTGGAAAAATAAAAGATGGTGGCATTCACCCGGCATCTGGCCCACGCTCTGTACTTAGTATATACTCGCTGCACGCATGGCCGGAGAAGTGGTAAAATTTGAGAAAGTAGCCCCAACTACCCTGTCAGAGACCGGGATGTATTCACTCATGCTGGCCCTGAGCTGCCGTTAAGAACCTTAACTTTGGGGGGCGCCTGGGTGGCTCAGTGGGTAAAAGCCTCTGCCTTCGGCTCAGGTCATGATCCCAGGGTCCTGGGATCGAACCCCGCATCGGGCTCACTGCTCGGCGGGGAACATGCTTCTCCCCCCGCCACCTGCCTCTCTGCCTACTTGTGATCTCTGTCTGTCAAATAAATAAGTAAAATCTTAAAAAAAAAAAAAAAAAGTTAGGCCTTAACAGTTTGGGGGTTGAGAGCATGAGTTCTGCAGCCGCATTGTCTGTCCTGAAACCATGGCTTCGCTCCCAGCCACATGGCCTTGGGCCTGTCACTTAACCTCTCTAAGCCCTTACCATCCTGCATTCGTGACAGCGAGATGACACTAGCAGAACCTGCCTCAGAAGGATGCTGTGGAGAATAAACAGGTTCAAGTCTCTGAAGTGTTTGGCACAAAGTGTGTGCTGTATAAATATCCTTATTATTACCGTTCGATATGCAAATGGCCCCATGCGCTTGCCACACTTCACACGTACAATACTGAAGTCCCTTTCCAGTTTAAATTCTCTACCACAGATGGAAAGGGTCGTTTAGGCAACAGAAGAGGCAGAAGACTCGCTTTAACTGATCACAGCATTCTAGAACAGAAGAAAGGCGGGTGGGTACGCCACGCAGAAGGAAGGGTATATTCATTCAGGAAGGATTTACTAAGCACCAGCGTCCGGGGCACACTTGCGAGTACAGCTGCACTGGAGTCCGGCCTTGGGAAACTTCGCCCGGTCTCTAGCAGAGTGGAGCTGGGCGAATGGTTTTGTAGTGTTAACAGGATATAAAACCAACACTTTCTGGAATTGCAGCTCCTGTTACACACGTAGGTTGGACTGCAGTTGTTAAGAAAGCCGAGATCTCGGAGAAGCCGGCCTAGAACCCCCCAAGCTCAGGTGCCTGACTGGGGGAGGGGCCGGGAGGAGCCAACCCTCTTCCCTGCCCTTGTGAGTCTCAGGACGGAAGAGGAGTGCACGTGTCCCGTGGGGATGAGCGGAACACAGAACCAGCGACTGGAACCGAGTCCCCGGGGGAGCAGTTCTCTTCCTGCGCATGCTCCGGTTCCCTTCAACTCTCAGCTTGGGAGTCAGATCGTTTTAAAACCACAGATTGTGTTGGATGGGTTTTTGGCCTGGAACAGCTGGAGGGAAGCAGAAGAACGGGACTGTTAAGAGCAGTGACTGCTCAGACGCATGGCAATAAATCGCTCAGTGCAGGGGAAGGCACTCTGGGCCAGCTGAATCAAGACCAACTTGGTTTTGGAATTTCCTTGGCGCACGCACTTCGTGGGTCTGGGCTGGCCTTCCTGCAGGTTGCTCCAGGATTATGTGTTATGAGACAAGAAATGGAGTGGGGAGACAGTGGAAGTTAGCAGAAAGCCAGTTTGAAGTCAAGAGTGACTGGAACCTGTAGTTCTAGGTGACTGGAACCTGCAGTTGGGTGGTGGCAGCAGGAGTGGGAGAGGCAGGGAAGCGAAGGGTTGGATTCTGGACTGACTGAGATGCCTGGTTCACATCCTGGTTCTGCCACTTGCTGTGAGTCACGGGCTGGTTCTTTAATAACCTCGGTGTGCCTCTGCTTCCTTGTCATGGGGAAGGGGCCCGTGTCCATACTTCCCAGCACAGTGTGTGGCACCTTTTATGTGCTCGGTAACCAGTAGTTACTACTTTGCTACTACTGTTACTGTTGTCGTTATCAGTATCTTTGTCATCTTTACTGTCTAGGATTCAGCAGCTGTTTGGATATGGGGACTGAAGGAGACTTTGAACCTGAACAAATGGGGTAAAGGAGAGTGTGGGGAGGTGAGAAGAGGACTTGGTTGTGATTGATAGTTTGCTTGTGGGTGAGTTGGGAATGTCTACTTTGGAGTGGAAGTCAAATCTGTAGATTAACGAGTTACCCTAAAGAGAATTCAGAATTGAAACAATGGAAGTGGCCACGGGCCGTCGTGAAGAGTAGGTAGACATGGAAGAGAGCTGAGCACGGACTCGATTTCTCTTGGTTTCCCTGGCATCTAGCTCCACGTGCAGAACACGGAAATGGCATTTGTGATTTGTGCTGGGTGGTGCCGAAGACCTCCCTTGAGCTTTTCACCAAATCTCTGGACTCTTCCCTGACACTTCTGTTCTTGGGGAGTCAGGGAAAGTGTGTGACCTTCTCTGGGAACCGTCATTTCCTAGGGCGACCACAATAAATTACCACCAGTGGGTGGCTGGAACATAATCTGTCGCAGTTTAGGAGGACAGAAGTCTGAAATCGGTGTCAGCAGTGCTGGTTCCTTCCGGAGACTCCAACGGAGAAAGCATCTCGTGTGTCTCTTAACACTGGCGGCTGCTGGCAGTCCTTGGCCTTCCTTGGCTTGTAGACACGTCGTCCCGGGCTTTCTCTGTCTTCACAGCACCTTTTCTGTGTCCTCTACTCTCCTAAGGATATCAGTCGTTGGATTTAGTGCCCTCCCTAAATCTAGGATGATTTCTTCTCAAGATCCTTAAATAATTAAACCTGCAGAATTCCTGTTTTCAAAAACGTTTCCAGGTAAATGTGAATTTGGGGAAGACACTCTCTTCCACCCACTTCCAGAGCTAGTCATTGTGCTGGGGCATGGAAGCCAGCATGGGCTGCATTCTTAGCCCTAACAAGAGAATGTGTCCGGATAGGATAGTCCTTGAAAGAATCGGCCTTGTAGGACTGATTTTTGAGGGCTTTACTTAACAGTTGTGAATCAGCTACTTGTGAGTATGTGTGAGTGAGAGTTGGCTGTTTAAGAGTCTTTTCTTCAAAATTGATTTTTTTTTTCATTAAAAATGGAATTTTTCATTATGTTTGGGTCTTTTGGGTTTTTTTTGGCCAAATTCTTCATCTGCCAGGCAAGTTCTCCTAAAGGACTCTGTCTCTGGCTGTATTCTAGTAAACTGAGTATGCTGTAACTAGAAATGAAGACCACCTGCACCCTAGGGCCTGTGGCCACCACCAGTAGTGGGGAGGGGGCAGGATGATATGTGGAAGGGACCCTGAGCCACAAGACAACAGACCAGGGTTCTGGTCCCAGTTTGGACCAGTTAACTATGAGACCGTGGATAGGTTATTTTCTCATTGATAAAATGAGACCACCCATTTCTGCCCGTTTCTCCACAGAGTTTTAATGGGTATCCAAAATGATAATGGAAATACACGCTCTTAGTTGTATATAAAAATGTATGCAAACATAATGTGTTATTAAGACCAGATTGAGATGTAATCTTATTAAAGAAGTCACATTTATATGCTCTCACATGTATCCTCTTTCTGTGTCTAGTTTTCTCCCACATAGAATTGAATTAACCTACAATTTGATCATTGCCTCCAAAGGGCCAGATAGAAATTATGTTCTTTCTCCATTGGTTTTATCAAGTATAGAGCAAATGGTTGATTTGTTGATACTTGCTGACCCTCTGTGCTAAGTGCTGGGTGGGCAAAGAGCGAGAACTTGCAGTCTTGGAGGTACAGCCCAGCTTGGAGATAGAAGACCCAGCAGAACAAAGAGAAAGTGCTCCCCCCGTCCCCTCCACCTACCTATGGGACATCTAAGTGGAGTCCTTTGAAGAATAAGTAAGCATTTAGCCCACTGAAAGGAGAGAGAGGAATGCCCCTGGCCTGGAAGTGGGGGAGAACCAGGCATGGTCTCGCAGTGGAAAGGGCTGGTCCTAGCCCGCGATGGTGAGCCGTGTAAGAGGCAGGTCTCAAAGAAGATCATGGCAGGATCACGTGTGGTCTTCTGGGCCATGGTAGCCACAGTTCAGACACTGTCCTGAGAGCAAGGAGAACTCCTAGAAGGGTTTTAAGCAGGAGAGTGACATTGCAGAATTGTGTATTTTAGATGTTGTCCTGGCTGCGGTGTGGTTGCCAGGACTGTAAGGAGGCCCTTTCAGAAACCCAGCCCTGGTAATTAAGATCAGAGTGGATGGTGAGACAGATTCGGTAGGACCTTGGGGAACTACCCGGCTACCATGGCTTGGGCAACCGAGTGGCGTCTTTTACTGAAATCTGGAACCAAAGAGGACAGACAGTTGGAGGGACTGTGTTGAGTTACAGACACGTTGAGTATGAGATTGCTGTGGAATATTTCCAAATGAAAATACCCAAGAGGCAAAGTAAATACTGACTTGAAGTTCTTGGAACTTACGTTCTCAACTGTACTCAGGTTAAGTTCATTAAGGATTGTCCTTGTTCCTCTTGCCCTTGTTTCTGGGAGTCGTTCATCTTTGTTTCGGTGACTTTAGACTGGAAGCTTCACCTTTCTGCAACTCGGTTTCCTCATCCAGGATGAAAAGGCAGACTAGCTGATCTTCCCCAGCTTTTTTGCTTTAAACTGACCTCAGACACTGCAGTTTTTTCTTTTCAAAGGGATTGAAAGGTGGAGTTGGGGGAGTTTATAGTCCTTGTTTGTCAGAATTTGATTTGAGTTCTTCTGGTTGCATATTTTGTGCTAAGAAAAAGGCCTATTCAGATGTCTGTTGCGAGCACTCAAAAACTTTATCCTCAGGACGTCTGCCTTTGGCTCAGGTCGTGATCCCAGGGTCCTGGGATGGAGCCCCGCATGGGGCTCTCTGCTCAGCAGGGAGCCTGCTTCCTCCTCTCTCTCTGCCTATCTGTGATCGCTGTCTGTCAAATAAATAAATAAAATCTTAAAAAAGGGCGCCTGGGTGGCTCAGTTGGTTAAGCAACTGCCTTCGGCTCAGATCATGGTCGCAGAGCCCTGGGATGGAGTCCCACATCGGGCTTCCAGCTCCATGGGGAGTCTGCTTCTCCCTCTGACCTCCCCTCTCATGCTCTCTCTCAATCTGTCTCTCTCTCAAAATAAATAAAAAATATTTTTTTAAAAATCTTAAAAAAAAAAACAACTTTATCCTCAGAGGTGCTAAAGGAGAAAGGATGTAGTGGGGGTCTGGGGCAGTGGGAAAGGCCCGACCCACCTTCTCAGGAGAGGGTCCGATTAGGCCTAGACAAAAAGCTCTGGCCTCCTGAGCCCTCTGCTCGCCAAGGCCTGGCTCATGCAGGAGGGCCGGGAGCCTCTCTTGTCAGGGGGAGTCTCACCCCCTCCCCCAGCTCTAGTCATCCCACCGGGCCCACAGCAGCAAACTTTCCCTTTCTTCAGCCCTCCCGCCCTATTAAGGTCTTAGCAGGACAGGCGGACTGAGGAAGGTGAAGCCCCCCTGAGCCATGCCGCCGTCTGCTCCTTCAGCGGGGTCGTCCGTGTGAGGGGCTTGTGCTGTGGAAGGCCTGCCTGTCTCTTCTGCTGTTGGAACTTCCTCAACACCGTACTGGCGACCAGGAAGAGAACGCAAAGGCAAAAGCTCCTTCAGTTTATAGCCCTCTTCCGTCACAGGAGAGGCTGTGGGTTTTCAGAGTCCTCAGCCTCCTAGTGAAGTGGAGGCGTCTGTGAGGGCGGCTTTCCCGCAGGCGTGATCCTCTCCTGGCCCCACGGTGCCCGTTGTGCCTGTGTTGCTCTGACCCTCCCGTTTCTCTCACGAAGCAAGTCCAGAATCATGTAATTTCTCTGCGGGAGTGTGTCATCCACTGATCTAACAAACAGTGCTGTGAGCTCTTGGCCAACAAAATGCAGGATAATGATCCTATAAGAGAGCCAAGAAGACACCTTCAGGCAGGGGTTCCCCAAGGTGGGCGGACATCAGATTCCCCGGGCGGGCGGGCCAAACTGTCATTCGGGGGGCCTGCCGGAGGGCTGAGAACCTGCATGTCTCCGGAGCGCCCAGGTGCTGCTACTGGTGCGGCGGCCGCACCCTGAGCAACACGGACTCCCGGCCTTGGCGCACTCTGGGCACTGTCGTCCAGGGAAGAGAGGGTTTGGGAGCTTGGAGGAAGGAGCAAATAGCTTGACTTGATTTAGTCCCCTTTCTTCCTTTCATTTCACCTCTTAAACTTCCCACCTCCAATCTTCTTGCCCTTTGCGAGGCCCGAACCCTGCACTGGAGGACCCTGTGGCATTCTGAGGGACCTCAGGGGCTGGAGCCTGTGTTAGGAGAGCCTGTTGGCTTCTGTCCCACTTGCTGCAGTGTTTTTGATTTCTTCCTCCTGCTCCAGGGGGCTCATGGCCCTCTCTCAGGTGGGTTTCCCGGAGCTGTAGGTGTGAGCTCAGTCTTCAGAGACTTGGAAGAGGTGCTTCCTTTCCAATTAGTCCCTGAGTGAGCGCAGCTCTAAGAGCAGTTTTCAGACTGTTCTCTGGAACCCTCGCAGACCTTCGGGGCTGTCGTGGGGGTTGAGGTTGTCCCTCGACCCCAACACCACTAAGTCGACTAAAATTTGCTATACTTTGGGATGCCTGGGTGGCTCAGTCGGTTAAGCATCTGCTTTAGGCTCAGGTCATGATCCCAGGGTGCTGGGATGGAGCCCCGCATAGGGCTCCCTGCCCAGTGGGAAGCCTGCTTCTCTCCCTGTCCCTCTGACGCTCCCCTCTGCTTGTGTGCATGCATGCGTGCGCGCTCTCTCTTGCTCTCTCTCAAAGAAATAAAATTTAAAAAAAAAAAATTAAAAAAGGATTCTGGGAAAAATCAGTTTGAAGAAAGGGTTCCACTGCTTTTATTTTGAACTTTAAAATCATTGTTCTGTCGAATTTGTTCTGGTTTGAGCCTCCTTTTGCCCTTTTGCTGTTTTTTTCATTTTTGTTTTAGTGTGACCAATACTGAACGGATTGGAAAATTTTAGATCTAGTTCCTGTGGATATTTCTTAAGCTCCTTTAATAAAACAGTGGCGCATCTTTAAACAACTTTGAGAACTTTCCACCAGGTACTGTTCCGCCCAACGAACAGTACTGCACACTAGCAGTACCAGCCCGTCCTGGGCTCTCACTAGTCAACCCTTGGAAACTTGTCATGAGAACTCCTCACTGCCGTCCTCACCCTCCTCCTGGCCGGCGCACTCCGCACTGCGCGTCTCCTGACATTTATGGTAACTCCAGACGCCTCCCGGGGAGAAGGGACAGGTGTGGAGAGGTAGGAGAGACCCGATGAAACGTGCGTTCACTCCCGTCTCTCTCACGCCTCCTCTTCCCTCACCCGACTTCTCCTGTTACTCAGCAGCTTTGGGTGTGGAAATGCCTGGGAATCATCAATCCCATCTGTCAAGGCTGAGATTGAAATCCCGACTCCACCCATCCCCATTACGTACCTCTTCCAGGTCAGAGATCTTGAGAGACCTCTCATTTAATTTTTTTAAAATTCTGAAGGAATGTGGATCAGATTCGAGCACCCCCAGCTTGGCCAGTTCCTGTGCGGCCACAGGATGAGGAAGTGCTGCTGCCATCAGGCTGCAGGCCCTGCCTCGTCCTGTCTGATGGCGGAGTCAGAGTCGTCTGCCGTCGCAGTAGGTGGGGCTGAGCAACGCGGGCTAAGACGTTTGTGCACTAGGTCCTGAGACAGTCTTCACTTTTTTTTTTTTTTTAAAGACTCAGAATGTCTTAAAATAGCATGGTAGCTGAAATAACAGTACCACTGACGACAGTAATAGCTCGCTGTTCCTGGGAGCGGTTGTTCGTTAAAATCCGAGGCCTGGGTTCTGACAGCAGTTGGTTTCCGCGAGCCGAGCTCCCTCAAGAGTCGCTCTAAGGGGAATCCTACCGTCTCGCCGTGACCGGAAACACAGGGGTCTGCGAAGCATTCTCCCAACCCCCCCCCCCCCCCCCCCCCCGTAAGGAATTTTCTGCCCGAAACTACGCAGCCTAGAACTGGAAATGGGTGGTGTAGACCTGACGGTTTGAAGAAGCTTGGGATGCTACTGTGTTCCTATTCGAAGAATAAGGAGGAGTCCTCCCTGTGGGCGAGGCTCTCCAGTCTAAGCTAACCGCAGTCTGCACTCCCCTCCCCAAGCCGAAGAGGACGTTGTAACTGCCTTGTTGAGAGAAGGATCCGGGGGCTCCGGGCAGCCACAGTGTAGCCCTCCACGCTGTTGGGACCCCCGAGTGGCCCTCTGAATGGACAGTCCTCCGGCAGCCTGTCGTCTTTTCCGTAGTTCTCGCCTTGCTGGCTCGCGTGGAAACCTCACCAGGTCCCTGTGCGCCCATAAGACCAGCTGCTTTCTGGGTGCTCCGCAGAGCAGTCCCCACGTCACGCTCGGGAACGTTTCCAGTTTCTAGCCCCTTTCCCATACTGGAAACCCTGCCCAGAGCCATAGTTTGGGGGGCGGGGGGTGGGGAGGCTGGGGAGGACGAGGGAGACCCGGAATGAGCAGGCCTGGGGTGGCTTCTTACACCGGCAGGAGTGAAATGACTCTTTCGACCTTGGGTCACGTGTACTCTAGACTTCTGGAAAGTCCTGAACGGCAGAGTCACTAATGGCTTTAGGACGGTCTCCTTTTCCCGACTCCTTCGCAGCCCGGGTAGCACGCTTGGCCGGCTCAGTTGCAGCTTTGTCAGGTGATAAAAGCGTGCTGAGATCACTGCTCCGGAGCCCAGACTGGTGACTATCGACTGAGATGATTTTTCTCTCCACTGAGACGCTCCCTCCCGTGTTTGCTGTTACTTTAATGGATCGCTTCCTGATCCATTCGCAGCCCCGGGCACTTGCCCTTCAGTCTGGGAAACTGCAGCTTGACCTGAATGGAATCCGATTCGGACCAGTCTGTTGGCCACACGACTGGCTTTCTTCCCCCTAGAAAATAAGTCAGTGCAAGCAGCTGCTGCGAATGTTCTAGTTGGCATCTGCGTGGAGTTTGACTTTAATCAGGATACTCCAGGCTGTGTCACTTCCATTCTCGGCATTTTTGACATCTTCAATGCCCCGCGGGCACAGCGGCCGCCCCGTGCTGGGGGGGAGGGGGGGCTTGGTGTGTTTGTCGGTAGGGATGACACTGATAAACAGGTCCTGCCGTGGCCCGGCTATGTCCTCCCGAAGGCTCTGCAGTGGGTTTTCACGGGATGTGTCCTGCCGGTTCTCCTTCTTCTTCTGTCCCTCAGTGGGCCACTTGTGCGGTTTGGGGCAGGAAATCCCCACTGTTCCCGTGGTCCCCCAGCTACGGTTGGAAGGACATCAGAGCGTCCCGGCAGAGCCCAGGCCCGAGATCCCAGCAGGCCCGACAGGGAGCAGATGCTGCTGCTTTTTTTCCCCACTTTGTATTCCCCGGTCCCTTGCTTGGCGTTCGGGGACCGGAAGCCACAGGTTACGGAAAGCATGCGAGTGATGTGACCTCTGGCTCTGCGGGGGGCTCGGGGTCGTTCGGTGTTTTGTTTCTGATTTGAAAGCCGCTGTTTGGTGACCGCTAACTCTTCCCTTATTCTTTTCTTGCAGATGAGCTCACAGTGCCTGCACTTTACCCCAGTAGCCCCGAAGTGTGGGCCCCGTACCCTCTGTACCCAGCGGAGTTAGCGCCTGCTCTTCCTCCTCCTGCTCTCACCTACCCCGCTTCACTGCATGCCCAGGTAATTGACGCCGTCGGCCACGACGCCGCTCACTCCGCCCCCGGTCCTCTCCGGCCCGGCTCCCCGGAGCACACCGTACAACTAACACCTGTCCGGCTAACAGACCCCCTTCCGGAGATTAATGATCCCCCTCTAAATCAAGCTGACACTCCTCCGGGACCCGAGGGCCGTCTGCCAGCAATGATATCACCCACTGCCTGATGTTCACCCCAAAGGACACCTCTCTCTTCCCTCATGATCTCACCCTCATAGCACACACGAGAGACGGGGCGCAGGTCCCACCCCCACCCCCAAGCCCCCAGCCAGCCCAAAGGCGTCCCCAGAACGTAGTCGCGCCTGCCTGGTTGTGCAGAAGGGGTTGCCAAGGGAGGCGAGTTGCTTGCCGGAGTCTGTCCGTGTGTGTGTGTGTGCAGAGATCTCTGCTCCCGTGTCCTAGGAGAGCTAGCGGCCAGAGGGGAAAGGTGGAAGCTTCCAGGAGGACCGTGTGCTAGCTTGCAGATGTTACAGGAAGGGTGAAGGGTTCCTTTTTTCCACCTTTAGAAAAGGAGGTACAGTGTAGTGTGGAGAACGTAATTCCAGGTCAAGGCGAAGGTCTCTCTTTGGACCCACTTCCCTTCTTAGTTAAATAAACGTCCTCGTTTCTTCACAAAGATTACTACGTACGTACCAACCGTCCCTCTCCCCTTGAAAACAAATGTGGCTGTCACTTTTGCTCTTAGCGCAGGCAGTAGTAATGAAGTAAGGTGAGGATTCGGGGTGACGGCAGGCAGCGCCTAAGAGAACACGTAGATGGCATTCGTTTTAGCGCACGTGTAACTCCTCTAGAAGCAGGGGCGCCTGGTTTCGGAAACACTGTTGGCCTGGACAGACAGGTGGGGTGTTTGTTTGTTTCACTTAGTGTTTATTTACAAGGGTGGACGAAATACACAGCTTCCCAGAGAACTTCTCCTTCTGACCGAGAACTCTTCCATGTTGCACGGAGCCCACGGTGTTGTCTAAAGCACGGACAGACAGCCCCTAGCTTCTGTCCTCGCGGCGGCGGGGTCGGGCCTGGTGCTGGCTGCGTAGACGTCCGGCCGTCTGGGCCAAGCTCTCGGGGCTGTGTGCACATGCGCATGGCCCAGCCTCCCAGGCACCATGCGGGCAAACTACAAAGACAGCGCCTTGGTGCCTGGGCCCCCCGAAGTGGTGACCCTCGGTGTTGGCAGAAGGAGGTAGAAAGCTGTGCCAGGAGCGAGGGAAAGGTAGATGGTAGTGGTGAGAGCAGCTAGCAGCCCTGGGATTCGGAGCTGGAGGGCCCAGGGTCCAAATCAGCTGTGCTTTCCGCTTTCCCTTCCCTTCCCCTTGCTGCTGCTTCCCCCTCAGTCCTCATCAGCACTCGGTCTCCTCACAGGGCAGGGGAGGGAGAGGGGATAAAACACAACCTGTGGCTATCTTCTGCTGAGTCGTCTAAATGTTTGCAGTGGCCTTGGGGAGAACTTTGTAGATGATGGGGAGTGACTCAGAGAGGCCTCCTCTGATTGTGGGTCTGCCCCCACCGTCGGCGGATATGTCTTCGCTGCTCTTCCTAGACTGCCTAAGTGTAGATAAACTGACAGTTGAGGTGAATGTTCCTAATGCCATGGAAAGTGCCACGTGTGCAGAGTACTCTGAGTATCCGTGGCTTTGTTAATCGGCCGCAGAGCCTTGCACCATTGCCCTGGGAAAGCCAGAATGGACAGTGGCCAGAAAAGACTGGGAATGATGGCTCTGGGGCCTTACTAACATCCGGGTAACTTGCGCAGTCTTCATGTAACGGATGTGATCCAGAGTATATCTGGGGGTGTGTGGGAGAAGGAACTGAAGAGTTTTAAGAGATTAGAAAGCCCATGCCCATCGTGAGAGAGGTTAGAGTAGTGCCAAGATTAGATGGACTCAACCATTTGACCTAGTGGGATGTGCTGCCCGTGGCGGCACCCTCCCCTGGGAGCTCTTCCTTGATCCTGAGACTTTCCCAACCTGGAATCCACTTGACTCCGCCACGTCGGTCCTCAAGTTGGTGGAACTTTCATCTGAAATCAGTGAGATCCTTGTGCTCAACCCCAGAACTTGTTCGGAGTCATTCTCAGTGCAAGCTTGGGTTCTGTGTCCTAAAGGCCCATGAACAGATACAGTTATTTAAATGTCTTTGTCCAAGATGAGAATCCTAGAATGAACTGGTAGAGGCTTTACCGCTCCAGCAGGTCTGGCCCATTTTACAGTTGAGGAGAGAGACTGGAGAAGATGGAGAGTTCTTGAAAGTCGCAAGTGGCTCTGCCATGACCGGAGCCAGGTCACCTGACTCCCAGGCCTTGCTCTTTTCACGCCTCAGTGCTGGCTCACCAAAGACTTACTCTCTGTTGGAATTTTGGAAAGGCCTCACTCCACTGACTCCCTGGATCTTTCTTCTCTAAGTAGATGAGAAGCCGGTAAGAAGAGACGTGGAGGCAAAGACAAGGGAATCAGAACTTAACCTTCACCCAAAGGGCCCGAGAGAAATTCTTATAACTGGAGGTAGAGCAGTGGGGAAGACAAAAATGAAGCGTTCCCTTAGTGGATGATTCCAGTTCTGTTTGGAGATCTTACTGTATGTCTTTGGAGAAGCTTTGATATTATTTTGCTTTTCTTAGCAATGTTGTGCTCTGTTTTGAGACTTGGATTTTTTTTTTCTTCTAGTGTTTCTCTCCTGAGGCAAAGCCCAACACACCTGTCTTTTGTCCACTTCTCCAGCAAATTAGATTTGTCTCTGGGAATGTGTTTGTAACATACCAGCCTACTGCAGACCAGCAGAGGGAGCTCCCATGCTGAATTTGCTTGTTAGCTATTCCCCCCCTCCCCCGTTTTGCAAAAATTATTTCTTGGTAACATTTGAGAGATTTCAATAAAAATTTTAATCAGAGCAAAAATGATCTCAAGCAGACTTCAGCGTTTTGTTTTCATGGTGATGCGAGTTTGGAGCTAAGAGGTTATCTCTGACTGAGATCGTGGCGGAATCGGCCCGTGACACTGAGCACACACCACGTGGGAGAAGGCCTCAGAGCATCAGGGCCTCACTCAGTGCTGCTTCTGGTCTCTTCTTGGGCTCCCGAGCCATCAAGAGCTGCATGTTGGGAGATTCTCTGCCTCGCGTCCGTGGCTTGGCTCTGCCAGGAGGTCTTGCTTCAGCAGGGATCGTGTGTCTGGCTATCGGAAGCCTGTTGGAATCGAAGAAGTGTGTTCTCTGGTCTGTCCACCCTGATCCAGAGGAAGGAGGACCCAAGGGGCAGGAACTGTCATTGACGTTCAGGAGTCACATCTTCTGGTTCTGCGCCGGCTGCCGTCTGTGCTCTGGCATCTCCATCTTTAGAGTGAAGATGCCTGCTTAATGTCCCATCCCCGTTTTGAGGCGTCACCGCGTAAGGTAATGGGACTGTGGGCTGCGGTCCTGCCGCGTCCTCAGTGGAGGTGAAGAACATCTTGATGCAGCAAACAACGGAGTTCTAAGAAGATCGTTGACATTTGTAGACATGATCTTCCTGTTTGTTTTCAAGGTCACTGGTGTTTGAAATTTATTAAATATATTCTGAAAGTCACTGCGAACAGGAGGGCAGGTTTCGTCCACGGCTTTTAGGAAAGTTCTGCCCTCAAGCCCATACTGCACCTCCACCGTGTCGCCCTCACACAGCTCAGCCTTTTCCGTCCCCGGGGTGTTTCGCTCGGTGCCGTCATTCCGTCTTGTTGCTGACGGGGCAGAGAGAAAGCCAACAAAGTGCACTGTTCTCATTACATTCTAGATACAGAATAGTGTTTACCCTGACCAGAGCCACCTTGTTGGGCCAGAAGCTCGTCCAGGTAAGTAGGACTGAGAGAGCAACTCCCAGGTACCTGCTCCTCCTCCAGAGGCCTCACTGGTCCTGAGTCGCGGCAGATCTCCAGGCCTGCTCCGTGGCTCACGGCTGGAACCCGTCACCTGCTCATCCGCAGAAGGTTCTAAAATCGGAGCACAGACTTCCCAGGGCGGGACGTGCCCCTTGGGAGGTGCCTTGTGACACACTGGACAAATTATAAAGGTTAAACCCAAACTCAGTACAAAAATGGACCATAGGAAAAGTGACCCAGACACACAGGGAAGGAAGAGAGATCACAGGGGGAGAGAAAGGCCAGGGGAAGTGTGTGGCCGCCCGCCTGCCAGAGCCAGGCGTTTTCTCAGCAAGAGGCAACTGCGAACTGAACCATTACACTTTTTTATAAAAACGAATTTCAGGAAGCGTCTCCTCTGTCACTGACTATGTCCTGTGGAGAATACTGAGATGAGACACAGGAGATCTGGTTTGGCACGGGGTGTCACTCAAGCGCACGGCCCAGGGAGGCCCAAGAGAGGCAGGGAGCAGGCCAGGTGGGAGTGTGGCCTTGGGGGAGCCTCCAGAGGGCGGGAACCTGAGGCCGCTTCACGTTTTAGCAGTGCTGTAGGGTGGCTGGTCCTACAGCGGGAGCCGTGACCAAGGCCCATGGGTGGGGCGTCGGCACCCCAGCGGCTGGCATCTCTCAAAGGGAAGGGAAGAATTGGGAGATTCAGGGTGTTGGCCTCCTGGCCTGCGGGACGGCACCAGCTCCTACCACCTGAGACCTGGTCCTCCAGGCCTGGCCTTCTCCAGCGGCCGCGGGCTCCCTGCAGCCCGGGGCTTGTGATTATCTGGGAGAGCAGAGCTTTGAGGGGCTGCCGAGGTTGCCTTTGGGGGCTGATCAGCCCAAGGCTTTAAATTGTTTTTAGACATCAATGAAACTGTGGATCCTCTGATAATGTGCCTTTCCCTTTAAACCTTCCACTCTGTGAAGGTCAGTCAGTGAAGGGGACCTGCCCCTGGGTGCTCTCTCTCCTGAATGTGCTAGCCTCGTCTAGCTCCTGATTTTGTTCAGCTTTCTGGTCTAGGAGCCTCTGGCTTACCTCCCACACGAGGCCAGGCTGGGGCAGGCCGGCCAGGCATTGTGTTCCCAGCGCCGGCCTCCTCTGAGCTCTGGGCCTGTGTCTGCCACTTTGAAGGGAGCACAGAGCCCCCTGTCCTTTCGCAGACCACCTCGGGGCTGTTTCTGGTCCTGCCGCAGGAGGCCCGGCCTGTGCCGGAACTCGAGTTCTTCAGGAGGGCTGAGCCTGGCAGGAGCACGAGGTTGGACGTGCGGACTGTGGAGCTACCTGGTCAGACACTAGCTCTGCCATGGGCGAGCTGTGTGACCTCGACGGAACAAGTGCCTTGCTTAACCTCTCTGGGCTTCAGTAAAGTGGGCCTAAGAATCCCTCATGTAGAACAAGAGTGCCTGGGGGCGTCTGGATGGCTCAGTCAGTGAAGCGCCTTCCTTCGGCTCAGATCAGGATCCCAGGGTCCTAGGATCGAGCCCCGCCTCGGGCTCCCTGCTTAGCGGGGAGCCTTCTTCTCCCTCTGACCCTCCCCTGTCTGGTGCTTTCTCTCTCACACTTTCTTTCCCAAGTAAGTAACTGAGATCTTTGAACAAGAGAGCCAGGCACATAGTAAGCGCTTCATAAGTGTTAGTTTTTTAAAGGAGCATGTGCATTTTCAACAAGGAGAAGGAAACGTAGGACTAGCTCCCCACCAGGCTGTGATCATTCGAACGCTCCAGGCATCCAGCAGCGTCTTGACCACACCGAGGCAGCCACAGAGTCCTCGTGGCCGTGGCCAGATGGAAGGCCAGAGGTTGGAAAGAATAAATGGACAGGTGAGAAAGGCGAGGCATCGGGACAGCCACCAGCGACGGCACCCACCCTCCATCCAGCAGCGAGGTCTCTGCAGCCTGTGCCAGCGCCGGGAGGACTCGTCCCCAGAGGAAGTCCCCCACCCCCACCCCACAGAAGGCCCGGACACGCCTGTCAGGAGGCAAACCTCTCCCTGACAGGAAGTAGATCAAGAGTGGGAAACAGCTGAATTCCCAGAGAGAGCAAGCGGTTCCTGTGTGCTGCTTCAGTCAAACCCGTTGTCCCTGAACTTTCCAGCTGCTGCCTTATCTTGCTTTCCTATCAGAGAAACTGGAGAAGAGAAAGACCCACGGGTCATCCGGCCCAGTCCGCCCTGGACTCTGGCTCATTCTTCCCACAGTCCCTCCGTTAGAGTCCTGCCTCGCCTTGTTTCCAGGCGGCAGTGTCGCCTCGTGTGCCTTGGGAAGTTACTCTCCATAGTTCTCTGGCCAGACCCCAGAGGATCTCACCCTGGCCAAGCAGATGACCTCCTGTTTACCTTCTCTGTCCTCCTCATCCCCTCCTCTGCTGTTCGGTGTCTGGAGAACTCGGGAGCCCTTAGCGAGGCCGTGAGAACCGTAAACATTCGGCCCGTCCTCACGGGCCTCCTCAGAAGTGGTCTGAAATCCCTCCGCCAGGATGCCTGGGGATGGCGCGCTCCTTCGGCCAGAGCTGCTGCTCCCACCAAGCCTCCGGCTTCACCACGGCAGGCGGCTCGCAGCGGCGGCTGTCCAGAAACCTGAGCGGCCCCTGGTGCTGTGGCCGCCCTGGCCGTGGTTGGGGATCCCAGCAAGACGCTCCTCAAATTCACCGTTGCCGTGACGGAGAGAGCAGCTCCAAGTGGGCCTCTTCCTGGCTGGGGGCGGGGGCGGGGGGCAAGGTTTCCTTCACTTGGGGCACCGTCTTTCAGGTCTCTGAAGCACGTTTCATTTTGTCCTTTGTAAGGCTAAACTTCCCAGGGCCTGTGACTTTTAGCCCCCCAGCCTCATTCGCAACGAGATCTCTTCCCCAAGTCCGTGAGCCCACCTCATCCTTGAGATTATCAGCAAAAAGGTGGTCGGACCATCCCACTAGGATGGTGCAGGGGGTCTGGTATGGAATCAGGACTCGTTTTAAAATCAAACAGGCCAGTTTTAATGACCGTTTCCACCCACTGTGCTACCTTCGGGAGTTTAAGCAAGTTTATTTTAACCCTCGCTGAAGCTCAGTTTCCTCATCTCTAGGTAGGAAGAATGAGTATCTACTTGATGGGGTCATGCTGAGGGAAGGAGTACAGTCCTTGCCCCGGAGTCGTCATTATTAACCTTAGCTCTTCTGTTTCCTTCTTTTTGTTAGAACTTGATCTCTCATGGCCCAGAGTTCCTGAGCCCTCCCTTTGTAGCATTAGAAGTTAGGGTAGAGGGACTCGAGACCAGCACCCCACCAAGAGAACCCTGAGGGTCCAGGGCAAGAGTGGCAGCATGTGGCCATGGTGTGTGCCGATGAGAGGCTGTGGTTCGGCCAGCTGGCTGTCCGCCCGGGGCTGGGCCTCCTTTCCTAGGAATGGGCAGCCAGATACCATCCGAAAGTATGTGAATTTTAAGTGCCCTGGAAACAAAACCAAGGCTGCAGCAGAGAAAGTTTAGAAAAACAAAATGGCGCCTTCATAAAAAGAAAGTGAACTTCTTGAAGAAAACCAATTCTGACGGGGGGAAAAAGGCAAATCGACTCCGAATGGGATCATGTTTTATTCAGGATTTGTGCTGCCGGTGGGGAAGGCCAGCGCTCGGTGACAGGATGGGAAAGTGGGCCACCCCAACTTCAAGCCTCATGCACTCTGCCATGAAGTACTTCTCGCTTCACTGGGCTCGGCTCCTGGGGACCTCTAATGGCCCTTGATAGCAAACATAGTTAAAAGTTAACAGACTGACGGAATTAAATATGGATGACAAGCAGCCACCGTGGACTTGATCTGACACAGGATGTTACACGCCTGGGTGCCCTCGGCCCGAGTGGCGTCTTGAGTGAGCTTCTGGGGTGTCTGAGCACATTTCGCATGCCCGTTTGAAGGCAACAATCTGGCTTGTGCTTAGGACAGACAGGGAAGGAGTCTAAAAGCCCGGGAGAGAAAATGATCCCCGAAGGCTTACGGTTAATTAAGCCCAGCCTTGACTGGTCTTAGCAGGAGGTGTTCGCAGGGGTCTAGACCTTGTCACTGCCTGGGCTCAGGCCCCAGCAGTGTCCCACCGTCCGGACAGGGAGATCTTGGGGGGGCATTCGGCCGGGCTGGAGCGTAACCTCCTTGAGCCAGGACTAACTTGCTCGCTCCCTTCCTGGGAGTTGGGGTAGGTCAGAAGGCCGACTTAACCTTTGGAGCAATTCACATAGATCTTGACATTTTGCCTAGATGATGGCAACTTGTTTAATTGCCCTAGGCCAGGGTATTAGATGCCGGACAAAGGAAAGAATGGGATTGCATTTTGTGCCCCCCGCATCTGCTGAGAGAGAGGATGGGCCAGCCGTTGGGGGAGGGGAGGGGGTGGAGGTTCCTTTAGAGCGGTCCTCGGTGGGCCTCATTTCATCGAACAAATTCCTGAAAAGTGTTTGCCAGTTTTGGTGAACGCTGTATTAGATAGGGCAGGGGTGCTATTTTAAAGAACCCTGTGATTAGTCCCATAAAGAAGATCATCTCCTGGATTGCAGACCAGTCGAGTCTCTGGGGTGAGTCTGGAGTTTCTTGGACCACAGTGTGCTCCTGGCTTGCCAGCCTCTCCTTAGCCTAGAGCCCTTCGGCAAGGTTTGCTGTAGGCCCTGATGTGCTTTCTTTGGTGCTGCTGCTCGGAGTGGATCCTTGGGCCTGGAGTGAGCGGGCCAGACACGGTTATAACTGCAGAACGTGTGAGGGGCTGGCTGCTGCTGTAGCAGTGTTGGGAGAGCCCCAGCAGGGTAGTCGGCGCTCCTTCTTGGGCACCGTGTAGGACCCTGAATATCCATGCCTAGAAAAGGAGAGCGCGGCTCTGGACAGCTGGTCCTGGGGAAAGCCGTATTCAGGTACAGCACGTGCTGTACGAGCTTTGTTAAGAGCTAGAAACTTGGATGCCATATTGGCACGCTTTGGCCTCCCGGACCCACCAAAAGTCACCCCCGGAAGGGGCCTTCCTCTCCAGCATTTCTTAGCAACTGTCGGCAAACGTAATGAAAAGATTCTGTGGGCAGATAAATTTGGGGAACCCAGGGTTAAAGCAAGTCAGACGTGTTTCTTCATGGTGGAACTTCTGGAGTCTTTAATGTGTATCTCGATTCCGCGGAAAGGGCAGAGACTGCATTCTCTCTGGCTTGACCCCAGAGTATCTCTAGACAGCCTGTGTCCAGCCGCACTTTGGAAACCTCACCCAGGAGCAGTCTCTCTCAAACTTGGACTTGTACATCATCTCCTGAAGGGCTTGTGACATGCAGGCGCTGGGGTTTCTCTCCCAGAGCTTTCTGCATTTCTGACAAGTTCCCAGGTGACGCTGGTGGGCCAGGGGCCACACTCTGAGAATCACTGGTCGCTCCTTACACTGAGGCAGGCACCTGGTAGGCTCCTCTGCTGCTTCTAAGGCGGGTGCGGTGAGGCCAGGCAGTCGCTAGGAGGGAGGGCTGGGGAGGAGAGCACAGGTCCGTAGTCTCGTTGCTTGCTCTGCGCTGCGCTGCTCACAGCCCTGCCGGAGGGCTGAGGGCCCCACTCTAGAGACCGGTCAGGGTCTTCGTGCTGCGGCAACATGATTGGGAATGTGAATTCTGTGTCTGCTTTAACCTCTGGGCCTTAGCTTCCTCATCTGTAAGCGAGGAAGGAGGGGAGGACAGAAATGACTTTCACGGATACTTACTACTTTCCCTAGCATTCCATTTTATTTTTGCCCTGGGCTGTTTCTGTTTCTGGGGGTCCTCCTCTCCTGTCCGAGCTCTCTCACACGTGTCGCAGGAGCTGGAACCATCCATGCTATGGCCCTGGAGACCTCAGTGTCACTTTGCGGGGCCGCTGTGTTTCCAAGAGCATTCCCGAAGTGTGACGGTGGAACCCCGAACAGTGTGGGCCCTGGATAGTGAACCGGAGCGGTCATGACTCAGCGTTACCGAGTTTGAGGGGAGGCGGGGCCCAGGGTCTTCCGGGCTGCTTATGGGCTCGCCGGCCCCTGTGCGTGCAGTGGTGTGCTTAGCCGCCTGGCAGCGTGAGCAGCGGTGCTGGTGTGGGTCACAGACATCGGGAGAGGATCTGCTAGAGACCTGAGAAGCCCCCAGGATGGTAGGCAGGGTTGTGAGTGTGCTGTTGGTGTGTGTCGCTGTGCGCCAGCTCACGTGCATTTTTCTACAGACAGGATCCTGTCTTACACAGAAGCTGCATAGACCTACCCCTGCTGCATCGTGTCTGGAGAGGGAGTCAGGGAAGCCCAGGTTTCCCCAGTGTTGATGACGCACAGAAGCAGCCCCTAGGCAGTGGGCAGGAATGGCCACTGGTGACCTGGAGCCAGAAACCACGGCAGAGCAGGCAGCCCAAGTGGGGCCCGTCCCCCCACTTCTGGAGGACGGCAGTAGTTAGCACAAAATAGATTGTTCACCTGGACCGGCTGCGGCAACTCCGTGTAGCCCACGAGCTCTGCTGCTCTGCTCTGCTGCACAGGAATGCGGGGGAGCAGCTCAGCCTGGGCCCTGGGGGGAGGCACTGCCCTCTGCTGGCAAGTGGGTGCCACTGCACCCCTCAGACCTGCAAGAGGCTGCGCGCGGGTTTGGAGGTCTGTGGAATGCGGTGAGAAGAGCCACCCTGTTGGCAGAGGCAGTGGTGTCCGAGCCATGGAGCACAGAGTGATGAATTTCAGGGCCTCTGTTGACTCCATCACCGCATCCTCCCCGAGAATCAGCCAGCGGGCCATCTTCAGCTCGGTGAGCTGAGTTCAACTTCTCCCAGACCCCACAGCCCAGAGTCAGCCTGCTTGTCGCCCCGGAGTGCTCAGGTGTTCTAGACCGGGCTGACTCCAGGGCTCCGGGTGCGAGGACAGGCAGGGGGAAGAGGCCAGCATGCACCAGAGGTTGGCTGAGGCTGGGGTGGTGTGTGGGAGATGAAGGGCTTCCTTCTCGCAGTCACCGTCACCAAGTCATGCCATCCACTGCGCCCCCACCCCCCTGGTCAATCCCTCCTATTCCTGTGTCTCTGAAACACCAACATGTCTTGGCCTCGTGGGGCTCAGCGCCTCAGCCCTACACCCGGGCATCACCAGTCGCCACCACCACGCTCCCTCCGACTCCAGTGCACAGACCCATCCCCTCCCGCTGTGTGTTTAGGTTCCCAGCCCCCCACCTGCCATGGGGCTGTGCCCCATCCCCTCCTTCACCACCTGGCTCAGGAAGGCAGCTCCAAGTCTGCCCTTTGCTTAGTGAGCAAGTGGACTCAGATGCACAAAGCCATAAGCCACGGGTAGGTATGAAATTTTTGTCTTTCTCTCACTGACCTCCTCCTCCCTTTTGCCTCCTCCTCCCACACCCCTGTACTCCTCCCTCCCTTGTCCTTCCCATCCTCCCACACCTCCCTCCTTTATTTCTCTTCTTTATTCTGCATACACTCCTGAATTCCCAAGAGGACATGTTTTTAGCCTTCATCCCCGTAATTGCTATTGAGGGTTGAAAACGACTCTGGCCCTGCCTTAGATGAACTTCAGTACCTGCTGCTGGCTCCCGAGGAATACAGCTTTGCCCTCTCACAATGTGGGGGACCCCTCAAGCTGGTGATCTGATTTCTAGGTGGTCCCCAGAGGATCTCCCATGAACAGCTGGCCCAAGGGGTTCTCTGAGCTGGATTCCTGGTATGGGGAGAAGCTCAAAAAGCATCTTTGGTCTTTTTAAGTCTTCGTTTCCCAAGTAGTTGAGGCCTCAAGTTGGGATCGAGTCCCCCAGTGTGGCCCCTCACCCTGTGTTGAGAGCCAGAGAGGAAGAAGGCCCATGGGGCAGAAGGAAATGCTGAGGACTCCTGCGTGTGGCCCACGACCAATGGCCGGGATCCTTTGTGAGCTCTGTCTGGGGGCCCTCTCCTAGACAAGTCACGAGAGCTAGTGGAGCCCGGGCCTGGATCCTGACCCCACTGGGCTCTGTGCCCGTGGGATGTTACTCAGAATACCTGGATCTCAATTGATTTTCCTACCTGTAAAATGTTAGAAGAGGCAGGGGGTGTCCTCAGCCCCCCAGAGCACCCCTGCCCCCCAGTTCTGGGGTTGCCTTGCAGGGTTCAGGCCCCCTGCATGTCCACGTCTGCCAGACGCTGCTGTATCTGTTACGCTCTGGAGATCTGAGTAAGGTGCCGTGTGAAAAGGGGGTTCTCCAGCAAAATCTGTTTTATTAAACCATCGAAGTAGATTTATCGGGGTAAAATTCCTTCCAGCATTGCATTCTATTCTAGAATTTGGGCCATATCCAGGTCAAAGATCCGTCCTTCTCCTGCCACCCTGGGGAGGAAGCCCCTCTCCACAGAACCATCCAGACCTCCTGAGCGTCTCCCCGCTTTCATGTAATCGCTCTCCTTGCCCCCCCGCCCCAGCTGCCTGTGTTGCTCCCCGGCTTTACGGGGAGGCCCTCCCTCCTCCAGGGAAACAGGAGCAGCAGCAAATGGCCACTCCTTGCTTCTGGCCAAAGGCTGCGGGGCAGAACTGACTGCCGACAGATGGACATTTGTTAAGGCCAAAGTGCGCTTGCCCTCGGGTTTGTTTCTTTGCATTTTCCTCAGCGCAGGACCGGGAACGTTCTGCCAGGTGGACAAAGCATCACTCAGTCTATTTGTTTCGTTGCCGGCCTTCCGCTTGGAAACCTCATGGAAAAGCTGGGGCTGCAGGTCCTTCTCAGCAGAGTGAGCAGAGGGCTTGGGGTACCACATACCCCACAGGGCCGAGAAGCCAGAACCCCTTTTTTAAAAGGATAAGAGCAGAATCTCAAAGACGTCCTGGCCAGCTTGCTGGCACGGATGGGTGGCGAACTGTCGCTCCTCTGTGGGAGCAGACACGCGCCTGCACAGCCCGGGAGGCAGCACGAGCCGCAGCCTCCGCCGGGAGGGTGGGAGCCGCTGGGTCCGCTGTGCCCGCTGTGCCCCGTGAGCGTGGCCCCCGTGTGCCCTAGGGGGACGCGGAAGACCTCTCGGGCAGCTGCACCGCTTGTCCTCGGCCCCTGGGGGCAAGTGGGCCCCATCTGGGAACAGCGAGGGGGCGGCCGCGAGCCCTGGTTCACCGCCTTCTCCGCACGTGTCTTTGCAGATGCGCTGGCTCCCTCCGTCCGAAGCTACTTCTCAGGGCTGGAAGTCCCGTCAGTTCTGCTGAATACCACGTGAGTACGCGCGCCCGACAGCCCCGTGCGCCGCGCACGTCCGCCGGGGGAGCGGCGGCTCTTGCCGGAGAGTCTCCCGGGGCCTGAGACCCCGAATCGCGGTCTTGCGCGTCACAGAGCAGCGGCCGGCGCGGCTTCCGTGCGGG
Source organism: Enhydra lutris kenyoni (assembly GCF_002288905.1). Taxonomy (NCBI): domain Eukaryota; kingdom Metazoa; phylum Chordata; class Mammalia; order Carnivora; family Mustelidae; genus Enhydra; species Enhydra lutris. The sequence continues at coordinate 16,712,103 of NW_019154095.1, read as the reverse complement.
GCAGGAGGGGGGGTCGGACACGGGGTGACATGGTGAGCTTGGGCGAGTTGGCGCTGCCGCGCAGGCTTGCTTTCCTTCGAGGGTCTGGTCCAGGAAACCCTGATCTTGGCGCCTTTTTATTTGAGGCCTAACCTTGCTTTAGGGAACTACCGACTCAGTTTTTTTTCTGTAAATAATTTGTATGAAATTACAAACGCTGCGTTTAACTGGGTATCTTGACCGAATTTCTGTTAAAGCACTGTTACTCTGAACTCTGATGTCCGTACGGGCATCTGCCCTCAAGAAAAGTCCCTGAGATGTCACACTTCGACAGTCTATGGTTTCTGGTGCTTTCTATCACTTCTTGACAACCCAGGAAGAAAAGTGAGAGTAGGGAGAGACTGGACCTTCGTACATTTAGAAATGCTAAAATTATGTACATACCTGTACAGGATGATCTTTTGAAGGACTTGCGTGAGAAAAACTGGCCTCTGGTTAGGGTCAGGTCCACCTTCAGTGGGGAACAATTTCTGACCGTTCACAGGGGACAGACATACTGGGAAGCAGGAGCTGCCAAGCCGGCCTCATACAGGGCAGTGCCCTCCTAGTGAGGAGGAAGGAGAGCACTGAATAGGATTTTCAAAGAGTTCTGGAATTTGTTGTCCACAGGCAAGCAAGCTGCCCTGCTGACCTGAAGTCTTGCTTGGGGGGTCGTGTCACCTTCATTTCAGTTTCCAGGGTGACAGCTGAGCGTGGACTTAATTGGCTGAAGTCTTTACCGCCGTACTTGTAGAGAGCTCGGCCGGAAGGCCGGCGTCCTTATTCTGGAGGAAGGGCCTCACCACACGGGAGCATTGGTGGCGGGCATCAGGGCGGCCAGGCAGCAGACCCACCCCACAACTGGTCAGGATTCTTGCTCTGCCGGTGGGGTAATGAGTAAGTTGAGGGATATTTCTTCGCTTGCTCAACTCCAGTTACTTAGAATCGTACCTATTCCTAAGTGGCCAGAGCAACGCTAGTCCTTGGGGATGACTGGAGGCAGAGTACGTAAATGTTGCCAAGGTCAAAAAGAACACTTTTTTTTTTTTTTTTTTTTTTTGCTTGTTTGTTTTTTACCAAAAGATTCTTGGGACCCTTATTATAACACGAGCATCATAAATCTGTAAGATTAGGGAACTCAAGGATGTGACATTCCTCAAACTCATTGGAGACGGGAGCCCTCTCTTTCACAGACGCTCAGGAGACTGCCGTTTCACATAGAGCACATTTTGGGAAACCTGGCCCTAATCTCTTACCCAGAACCTAAACCAATGACACCCACTTACAGAGATCTCTGGGCCAATGGTCATTATGTTAGAGTTACCACCAATCTATTTATAATGAGGCAAAAAATTAGGACAGTGTAGTAGATTTTTTTATGCTGCTTATATTTGCCCCTTATTCTGAAATTATGTTGTATGTGTGTTCACGTATGCATTTTACATGAAGTGGTAGTATCTGTGAATGGCAATTGCATTTTAAATGTAGCTTCTTAGGGAAAAAGTCCATGGTAGATACTGAAAGTAGTTAAAATATTTTACTATTTTGTGAAATGTAAAAGTTTGCTGTTTAGGGGGTTTCTCTTCCTGGAAATAAAATTGGTAAGCTTTGAGGTATATTCTAGGGTCCATTATGTCCAGGACTCCCAAGTCCATGTACCATATCCATATGCCCATAATTAATTTTTTAAAATGACCTGTCCCTAGCGCTCTGTTCTTTGTGCACAAAAGCCTTAGTCGTTTTGTCATGAGGGACCCTGCCCCCGTTACCCGGGGCGAGGTGGGTGCAGCACTGTCATTTGGCTCCAGAAGGCACTGATCGGTTACGTGCTCCTCTGCCCGCAGGACTGTGCATCATCTGTCCGTTCTGAGAGGCTGCTAGGTGTTCACCCAGAGGGACCCAGGACTGGGTAACTGGGAATTCTGAAGCTCACGAAGGAGCTGACGGGCTGGGGTAGACCTGGCATTCAGCCGAAGCAGGAAGTTGAGGCAGTTGATGAAACCGGAAGAGAGGTCAGCAGGGCGCAGCCCTGAGGCTCACGCAGCCGTGGAGTCAGCAGAGGACGAGCAGCCTGTGGAAAACGGAGAGTAGCCCGCAGGCGCCGGGGAGGGCTGGAGCCTGGAAGGCCAATGGTGAGCTGCTGGGGTCGGCAGTAGTAGGCGGTGTAGGAAGATTGAGTCAGATGAGAGGATGCGTCCAAACCTGGCAGTGGCAGTTGGCCGAGGATGGTGGTGGCGTAAGGGCTTGAGGAAGGATTTTTTTAAGCATTTATATAGGCCCGAAGGGAAGGCATGATCATGAAGCAGCTGCACTGTTCCAGCCAGTAAGATCCTGCCCTTTGTTTCTCTCCGCTCACCCAAGTTGTTCCAGATCATCCTTCCCCACAGACCTATCCACCAGAGACCTAGAGGCAGCAGTAGCTACCAAAGAAGGCCTAGCTGTTTGCCCCTTCGCAAGTATGGCTTGTGAGGCTGCCAGACCCGTATGAAGGCGGAGTATCTTCTGTGGGCGCACGGGCAAAACTGGTCTTTCAGAAAGGCCAAATGTAGGATAGGTGAGGCCAGCGACATCACTGTTCCACATGACCTTCGTGTTTGTTGCGGGGGGGGGGGGTCCTTCTTCTGTGGGAAGGTGGCACTGAATAGAAGACAAGAGCAGGAGTGACATCAGACAGGCCGTCACTCCCAACATGTGGAGCTCAGGGGGTGGGGGGAGGGGAAGCACCCTCCAAATCCTCCACAGTCCGGGGCCTGTTTCCTCAGGGCCCTGCAGGGGTTTTTCATTTACACACTTTGTCCTTTTCCTGGGAAATCAGGGACTAGACTAGAAAAGTAAACAAGCTCTTCATCCTTTAAGTAAACATTTTTTTTTTTTTAAAGATTTTTACTTACTTATTTGACAGAGAGATCACAAGTAGGCAGAGAGGCAGGCAGAGAGAGAGAGGGAAGCAGGCCCCCCCACTGAGCCGAGAGCCTGACTCGGGACTCGATCCCAGGACCCTGAGATCATGACCCAAGCTGAAGGCAGAGGCTTAACCCACTGAGCCACCCAGGCACCCCTAAGTAAACATACATGTCTGCTATGTGCTACACAGGTGGAAAAACCTGCAGGAAGACCAGGCCTGTGCTCCTAAGGAATTCCAGTTCTAGTGGGTGGGAGTCATGGATACACATATGACAGAGAAGAGTGACTGCTCAGGACCCTCGAGGAAGGGCGTGTGAGGAAAGCCCCTCCCCAGGGGGCGGGGGTGTCGAGTTTCCTGTCATCAGTGGCTTCGTGGCGTAAGAGCAGCAGAGGGGTGGGTGTCATTTGGGTTTTCATTTTTGCCGCATCCTGCTTGATGGTGTTTAGTCTGGCTACGAGCTCTGTCCGAGCATCACTAGAGTTTGGCTAACGGTCCCGCCACGGGATAGACAACCCCAGATGACAGGATAATCACTGAAAACGATCCATTTCCCAGATGCGTTGACAACAGGAAAGCATGAGCAAGTTTTTAGTAACTCTTTAGAGGGAATGATGACACAGTCTGCCTTGTTGGGTATCCAAATGTAGTTAAATCAAAAAAACTGAGTGAGTTAGGAGCTGGGGCGTTCTTTGAGAACTCTGACGGGCGTTGAGAACTCTGAGAATCTCCCTGGCCTAGGACCAAGACGATGCACAGAAATTATAAGCACATGTAGTTACAGTGTCAACGAACGAGAGAAGGACACGAGAGATAATAACACCAGACTGTAAAGCTGTGTATTCCTCGTGTTTTGATTTGGGAGGACCAGCCTCGTCTGTCTCTGGCTGTGAGCACGAGGGCCTTGGGGATAGCCATTGTCCGGGGAGCAGACCAGGGAGGCCTCTGTGGGGATCTCAGGGTTCGCAGCAGTACCCGGCGTGCTCCTGTTCACGAAGCCCCATGTGCTTGAGTCGACCTCTTTCTCTGCAGGCAGGAGAGCGGCGTCGCCAGGCCTGAACACGCAAGAGATTAGTGGAAGAGGGCCATTGGCATCCACGTGCCGGGAGGCAGGCATCCTTCCTTGGCTCCGGGAATTCTCACAAAAACCAGCTGGCTCAGAGGCAGTCATGCCTACCAAAGAATATTAAAAATTTATGATCTGCTGGGTCTCAGCACCTTCATATTTCAAAATTCTCGGGCCCTCGGGAACAGGTTGTAGTCACAGATGTTTCCATTCGGTACTTGTTTTCCAGAAGGTGCTTGGAGCAAAGTTTAGCTCATCGGTGCATGTGACAGCACAGGACCCTATGGGAGAATGGCTTTTATGTCTTTGGGCTGACCAGTAGTTGTTGCTGTGGTCTGAGGCAGCTTCTGGAGCTGGATAGGTTTGGGGCGCTTCAGGTCCTGCACTGTTCCTTGACAGGGCTTATGAACAGTCCTGGGGGTTTGGCCCTCGGATCTTCTGCGCGCTGCCTTGTCTCGTTGGCCAGGCGGCCTGCTGTTGCAGCGTGGCTCTGATCCGTCCCCCGTGACGGACGCACGTCTGAAGACCGCATCTCCCCCAGCACACTTTGCTCCAGAGTCCTTTCCCCTCCAGCCTTGGTGCCAGGGAGCCCCCGGGAGCCACACTCCACCACTAGGGTGCTTTCCTTCTGACCGGGCCTGAAGCCGGTGGTCCCCGTGGGGAGCTGCCATGCCACTGGTGTGATCATTCTCACCAGGCACTGGTCATCGGCTCCACCGTGGAGGCCTTGGTCCCTTCGCCATTGACTCTCCGTTCTTTGCTTGCAGAATAGGTGACCCTTCGGGACCCAGGGAACCCCAAGAGCCAACCAGCCCTGGGGTTGGAAATGACCGCACACCATTAATGGGTGATTTCTTTCTCTGTTCCAGGTTCCAGGTGTGTGATGGTGGCTGCAATCTGTCTTGTGGGTATTAATGCAACCTTCAGTGGTGGCTGCTGTTCTCAAGCTGTTCTACAAAACTGGAGCGTGCTGGTGAGTGGCAGTGAGAGGCTGAACAGGCCCTCTGGGGAGGCAGTGTGTCCTGGGCGGGGCACGGTGATGGAGACCAGTGTGCTCGGATCATCGCACCAGCGTCCTCTGGGAGGGATCCCAGGCATCTGGGGATGGGGCCCAGCAGTCCAGGTGTTAACTGCACCCCCACCCAGATGATTCTGCTGGGCGCCCTAGGTTGAGACGCGCTGGTGTGGAGCACTGCAGTCAGGGCTTTGCTTTTGATGACCTCGTCCAGCCACAGGTGCTTAAGAAAGGGCATCCTGGGAGGGCGGGGGGCGGGGGGTTCTGCAGACTCTGCCCACACGGTCTGTGCCACAGCAGTGGGACGAGCTGTTCCACCGATGGGAATTTACAGATAAATAGACTCTTGCGCCTTTTTTGGAAGTTACCCATTTTGTTGAGAATCTTTTAGATGTGGCATGTGTATTCCCCGACTTCATCCGTTGTACTGAATGTAGTATAGCCCTCTCTCAGGGACGCAGAAATGTTTTCATGAGCCTCTTTGGAAATGAGTGGTTGCCCTTGGGCATAGCTGAACGAGACAGGGCGCTCACTACCTCCTCCCTTCTGGGCTTTCCTGTTGGCTGATGATGTCAGTGATTTGCGGTTCATCAGTTTCTAGGAGGAAGTGTAGTCTCCGGCAGTGGTGTCGCATTCCCACAGGTGACCGGCCTGCTGGCTGCTGTGCAGAGGGGCTTCCAGTTGCTCTCCAAAACTTGGCCTAAAACAACAGGAGTGCTAAGGGCAGGCCCGAAGCAATTATGTCTCAGCCCAAATAAGGTGGTGAATTTCATCCCTACAAGGGGCCAACGAAGAAAAGATGAGTCAGAAAGAGGGCAAGATTCTTGCTAAGGACAGAGAACCAGGCAGATCTAGCCAAGGAGGTCATTACCACATTTTTGGGACTTAGGTATTTCTTGCTCAGAGTAGAGCCATCCAGAGGCAGGCAAGCCGTGTGCGCCGTGTTTCACAGCCCAGCTCCTCGGCCTGGACAGGAGGCCAGCAGCCTGCACTTGGGGTCTTTCTGCCCACTGATGTTTGTCACACTGACCAAACTTAGCAACAGGGAAGGTTTTTCCACATCACGTGGGGCAGCTGATGTTTATCCCACCAGTGCTACAGCCTATTAGGTTGTCTTTTTGTCCTGGTTCTTCATAGCAATGCCCACGTATGCTTACCAATGTTATCACCTGGTAAAACCTTTTTGTTTTTTAAAGGTTTTATTTATTTTATTAGAAAGCAAGCATGAGTGTGAGTCGGGGGAGGGGCAGAGGGAGAGAGAGTCCCAAGCAGACTCCGCGCGGAGCCCGAGGCGGGGCTCAATCTCACCATCCTGAGATCATGACCTGAGCTGAAATCAAGAGTCTGAGGCTTACCCGACTGAGCCACCCAGGTGCCCTATGTAGGACCCTTTTAAAGGACGAGATCTTGTTTTTTTCTTCCCCCTTCTCTGGCACACTTTAAAGACCAATTTAAACCTACCCATGTAATTTTTTGGAAGTAGGTTAGAATAATGATTTTCTAAATGTAATAAATGAACCCAAACATCAGTAATTCCAGGCAATGCAGATGAGCCCAGTAGCCAGAGCATGGGGTGACCTCATTTAGACAACAGAAGGGCCTGGTGACCTGGAGCAGGAAAGGGGTGGGAGTAGCCCTGGGACTCGGGGCAGCAGAGAGCTTGCAGGCGGCCAGCCAGCACGACCAGATGAGCCGGAGGGCGCCTTGCCACTACCTGTGTTCAGCATGGGGCTCACCGGTTCTGGGGCCGCCCGTGGGTTACAAGAACAAGTCTGGAGGTGGCCCACTGCCGGCCAGCACTGCTCCGACCTGGACCACCAGGGGGCCGAGCCCTCTCTGGCCAGGTGTGGGAGCGGGAACCCACGCGGGGAGGTGGGCTGCTGGTGCGAGTTCCTGGGGCCCATGGGCGCCCGCGTGCAGGGGCAGGTGAGGATGTGTGTTTAGGATGCGGAGGAGGAGTTTCCAACTACAGAAGACTGGTCTCCTGAGACTAGCCTGTGAACCTTTTAAAATGTTAGTGAGGCTTTTTATTACAAATTAATACCAGTATTCGGTTTTTACAGCTATAAAATGAAAACTGGTCCATGTTTATTGGGAGTTGGGTAGAGGGAACTGTTCTTTATCTGACTCTGGATAAAAATGAATACATTTAGAGAAACTCTTGGGAAAGAAATCATTAGTAAATAGGCCAACTGTATGTAGTAGGAGGAGGGAAACAATTTTCTTACTGCTGGGAGAAGGAGCCCAAAGTTAAGTGGGGGGAGAGCAGGCCCGGCCGGGTCTGGCGGTGTGCCCATGGCAGCCAGCAGCAGCAGCTGTGCCCAGTCCTGAGGGCCACAGGCTGATCTTTTTGCTCAAGGACAAGGGACATGAAATGTTTCAGAACTATAGAACATTCTTTCAGACAGCAGACATTCTCTATGGTCTTACACGGGACAGTGGTGACCTGCCTCTGACAAGCTTTATTTCATCTACTTCCCTCTGTCTGTCCGTTGACTGCCATTCAGGAAAGGCTGTGAGGAGAAGCTGCTCTGCAAACAGAGCCTGACCCTCTCCCACCCCGCCCCCATCCCTCCACGGTGCTCCGTGTTCCCGGATGTCTCTGTATTCTGTTTAAAATGTCCTTGTTAATACATTCCAAAGTTTGAACTCCGTTCTTAGCTAAACCCCTTCCTTGTTTACAGGGACTGAAATAGCCACATTCTGACCTTCTGTTCAGTCTGGGAACATCTATGGCAATGTGGACACATTCTTTTCCCATGTGAGAATTACATATCCACAGCACAGTTATGGAAAAGCTCGGGAAACTATCAGCTCTCGTCCCCCCTTCTCTCTTCCCTCCTCTCTCCTGTGGTTTTCCCTTCAAAGCCTTCCTCCTCAGCCAGAATGCGCCTCGCTTCCTGCTCGAGTGTCCAGGAAGAGGGGGACAGAGTCCTGGGAGGTCAGGGTCGGCTGCTAAAACCCCGGGGCAGCTGGACGCACCCTCCTTTTCCCCCCTTCACGTGCCTCTTGGGAAGGCCCCCATCAGGGCCAGAGCTGCTCTGGGAGGGTGCTGAGGGGCCCCCGGGCACAGGCTCCTGGCGCTCAGCCAGGGGCGTTATCCCGACTCAGGAACCAGGTCTCAGTGCCACATGCCATTAGCTGTCTGTCGCTCCCATTTCCTTTACTGCCCTGCAGTGCAGGGGGTCTGACGTTTTGCTACATGCAAGTGACTGTGTCTGGGGTGAAGGCAGGAGGATGTAGTCTTAGGGAGGAAAATAACCTCAGCTGATCCTTGAGGAAGCCAAACAAGGGGCCTGGACAGTGAGGACGCCCAGTGGGAGCTCTGGAAAGCCCTGCAGGGGAGCGCTCACACTGGGTTCTGAGAGCGCGGAGTGTGTAAGAGCAGGAGGAAGAGCTGTACCACGTGTTCTTGTCCTAAGTGGATTAGGACCAGGCTTTCGAGGGCCTCGAGGGATGTGTTAGGGATTTGGGTCTCAGGGAGGCAGGAGGAAGTAGGAGGAGGTGTTTTCAGAATCTGTCAGCTGGCTGCCCACAGCAAAATGAAGAGCCGAGTCAGAAACACGTACCAGGAGAGGCGAGCCCGAGATGGTGACGGTGGGATGGGAAGTCACAGTCCTCCGAGAGAGCAGGGCTGTGTCCATGTCACCAGGGGCTGGTGGAAGGACGGAGACAAAGGCGGAGGGTCAGGAGGGGGAGCCATGTGAAGAAGGTAAAAGTCGGGAGTCTGGTTTAGACATGGTGCCTTCGAGGTCATGGCAGAAATGTCCAGGGTGCAGCAGACAGAATCAGAGAATCAGAACCTGGCCGTGGAATCAGGCCAGGAGTAGCAACGTGTTCTTGCCCAAAGGCAGTAGTTAAGCTCTTCAGAGGAGAAAGCTGACCAGCCAGGCCCCTGGCCAGGGCTGGAGAAGACCACAAGGCCTTGGTCCCTCCTAAGCGCGTGGGCAGGTGCCATCACAGGTGGCCAGTGTTCCTTTGCCTCTTCATTCCGTCCCTTCTCGGTCTCTGAAGGCAGTGTGGCAGCTTTGCTTTCAGACTTTGGTGTCGGGGCCGTGTCCCCACATGGAGGTTTGGCTGCTTTCCCAAGATGGCGCTCTCCAAGCCCAGCTTCTCTGACAGAGGCCTTTGGCAGCGTGCAGGCCCCTAAAGGTTCCCAGAGTCCGAGGGCTGCCGAGCGTCGTCCCCTGTGAATTGTTCCAAAGTAGGAACAGCCATAGGGGGACTGCTGTTCCTCAGAAACCGTTTCCTGGAACCAACACACAGCTTGGGCTGCTGGCTTGTGGTCAAGTTTGGGATGACGTGGGACTTGTTGCAAGCCTGACAAGCCATGAGAGTGGGGGAAAATGTCTTGTACCCACTTTGTCTAAGCAGGTTTTCTGCTCTGCGCATTCAGAGCTGGAGGTGCAAGGGGGTGCTGCCTCTTCCCACTCCGGAGTGGAGGCTCCTTTGGCAGTTCAAGGGCCCATCAGGCATTTGAGGGACCATTAGGTCCTGGGCCCACTGGGAAGGTCAGCTGCTCCAGGCCACACACACCCGGTGTCCACGCTGGTTACAGGTCAGGGTGTGGCCAAAGATGAAAAGAGTGGGCCCTTCTGGCCTTGTTCACGGTGCGGCACAGATCCTGTGACATGTACCCAACCAAGATGGGTGTGTGTCATCCTGGCCCACTCTGGTTTCTCCTCCCCCTTGGAGCACCTGCCGAGTGACTGGCGATGCCCCTCCTGTGCTGGGCACCAGGGGATCAAAGCAGTCGGAAAGTGAGATTTCTAGAAGGCGTTTCTTTCCCCGGACGCTCCCGGCATGTCCAAGCTCTGCTGAGAGTGTGAGGCGGGGGGGGGGGGGGGGGGGGGGGGGGGGGGGGGGGGGGGGGGGGGTCCCTGAGGTGGTGTGTGCAGGCCTCCCAGAGCTTGACCTGGGAGCATCTCCAGCGCCGGGCCTCTCGGTGAGTTAAACTGATGGACTAGCACGGTGGCCACAAGCTCGAGATGGGTGCATGTTACTCGAACGTGACAGGTGAGGCTCTGAATGACCTGCTCACTGCCCTTGAAAGCAGCACCCTGGTCTCTCCCTAGGGAGATTGTTCCATGAACCGTAGCTGTGTGGTTATGATGTTGCATCTTCTGACTCGTGGCCCCTTATTTCTGTCGTCACCTGCACACAGGCTATGCCACGATCTCCTGGGTCACAGTGTGGGTGCCCCAGCGCTGCAGACCTGGCTCAGATTTCCTAAAATCATCCAGTTCAGGCTGTTGGCGAGTGTTCATAGGAGGTTTCTCGCTTCAGGATTTCCTGCTGAATGCGCATCTTACCAAAGAAGCCTGACTTAGGATGGTCAGATGGGCTGTTGGTTACAGTGCTCTTTTCTTGACCGCTTCCTCCGCCACACAAACAAGCCTTTCCCTGTGGACAGTTCTAGTGTCTGTGGAGTTACTTCTGCCTAGACCTTTGTAAGACCTTTTCTACCTCCAAATTTGGGTCTGACGTGTTGGGAAGATGGCAAGAAAATAGGGACAGAGTAATAGTAGAGGTTTCACAGTGCAGCCTTTACAACAGTGAAGAAAACCGTGGGGCCACACTGGGACTCTGCAAGTGGCAAAGTCTCAGGAGGATTCGAAGCCACTTTTTTTTTTTTCTGGACCACGAAGCAAAACACAGGTGAACACTTCCTAGCAAGTGCGGGGGAAGGAGGTCTTGAAAAGTTTCTGGTAAGAGGGAAGTCTGTCCTGCCCGTGTCTGGGTCTACGGTGAAAACACGGCTGCTCTGGTGAGAGGTTGTGCTGTATGTGCCTACACACCCGTGAGTGTCGGGACGCCCCCAGGAGTTTCCCGGGGGAAGGCGGACTCACCCTCACATTTGTTCTTTCTGTTTCAGGCTTGAAAACACCTTGCCCAGTTTTGTCCCTTCAAGACTTTGCCACAGCCTCTATCACACATCTGTTTTTCTCGAAGAAACAAATATAATAAAAATGTTTTACTCTTTTACACTGTATAATTTTAAAAAATAGTGTGTTATTTGTGAACGCATGGTCTGACATTTCTGTACAGTTTGGAGATATTTTCAAACGAAACATAAAAGATATCAACAATAAAACCAAGAGAGTGAGTATTTTTATACCAAACATTTTAAGTGTGAGAGGATGGATGATCTTACACTGGGTTGGATCACAGTTTTTGTGCTTGACTTTTGAATGCTTGTAATTAAAAATATCTATTTTTTTTTCCTCCAAGCTGCATGTTTGAGGCATGTTCTTAAATACTACAGAATTTCCAGAATTGTATGTGAATGTATAGGCGTCCACCTGCCTGGCCGGAGCGCAGGGTAAGGTAGGGACAGAACGGCGAGCTACAGCCCTACTAGGTGCATGCTTCCTCCCCTCACCCCCACCCCCTGGTTCTAGTAGGGAGCTCCTGCGGGAGGAGCTGAAGCCCCCACACAGGCGCACGCTGTCCGAAAACACTGGCCGCTCCCAGGGGGCCTGTGCAGACTGTGCCCCGGGGTGGGTTCTGCCCTTCACTTAGGCTTCTCCTGCTCCCAGCTCACCCAGAGTGTGAGACCCACTGAGGCACACTTCCCCGAGAGGGGGAAGGGGAGGCTGGCCCACCTCACAAGGGAGCCGGTTGCTATAGGCAGCTAGCTCCTGTCTCCCACGTGATTTTGCAAAACGCAGGCGTGTGCTCCCCTGGGCACTCCCCAGCCCACCAGCCCCAGGAGGGAGGGCACAGCTCAGCTTACTTCAAAACCCAAGTGTGGTGGCTGAAGCAGACCCCGCTCCAGAGTCCCACGGCTCAGTCTCTCCTTGTGGTAGAAGAGCCATGTGTAAAAATAAATTGACCTAAGAATTTTCACCGGCTGCTACAGCTCAGCGGGATACTAGCTTATTCAACCGTGGTGCTGAAGACTTAAGTGTTCTGGGGTGGAGAGTTACTATTTTCCATTAGAAGTAAGACATCAAGAAGCTTTTTAAAGGTCATTACCCAAAAAAGGGAACAAGAAGAGCCAGGGTTGAGGGAGGGGCACGGCCAGCAGCATGGGGAGGGGAGGTAGGGGGTTTGCTTCGTTCAGACCCTGCTGGATGCCCCCCTACCCTGACTTTCTAAGAAAAATCACGGCTGCCACACAGCCTACTATACTTTTATAAAGTGTGTAATTTCTATGGTCATTTTCAAAAATAAAATGCTTTTCCCAGCGGTCACACCATTGCTTGGCACATTCCCTTCTGCAAGATCAAGCAAGAGCGGCCCCGGCAGCTTCCTTTGCGTTCTGAGCAATAGATAGAGCTGAGGACTGAGGGACTAAGGAAGAGGATAGGGACAGGCCAGTCAGGGCGCAGCCGCTACAAACGCTCAGCTGGGGGCCCCGGTGACACATGGGCCTCTGGCCCTGACTGCCCTGGCAAGAGGAGCTCAAGGTAGGTTCACACCGTTCCTGATGCCTTTTACTGTGCCCAGCCGACTCCGCCCCCACGGCAGCCTGTGGAGCAGGAGCTCGGGTCCATCTGCATCCATGAAGGGTCATTAGTGGTTTTCGGCCAACTTCACGGGTAAACCAGGTGTCGACAGCTAGGAGGACAGTGCGGAGCCCTACTCCCACTGGCCCATCCCTTGTGCCCCAAAAGGGAAGCTCTGGAAATAACCCACAGTGCTCCGTTCAGAGTAAAAGCAACTACCAATAGTGACTATTACCTAGTAGTCTTGGCGAGCATGGCCGTTTCTGTCCCTTTTTGCAGAGGGACCACCCACCAGAAACAGGTCCCAGTCGTGCCTGCCTGGGAGTGTGGGTATGGCCGGAGAAGGCCGGTCTGCAGCTTGCCTCGGCCCATCTGTGACCTCCCACCACGCGGCCACCAGACATGCCGGGCCGCTTGCCCCAAGGGGATGCCCTCCCTCTCCAGCCTGCCGCGGGCCCTCATCCTGGCTGTCAGCTCTACCTCTCCACGTCCAGACGCTTCGTCACAAAGGGCCTTGGGCTCGGTGAACCCGTGCCCCCGTCAGCACTGTGCTGCTGGCCATAGGTGACATTCAAGTGACCAGACTGGATGGTACTTACCAGTCTAGTGTGAGTGCCAGACACGTTCCCACGGACTGGTGAAACATCCACTTCGTGACAGGAGGAGAAACAATCTCTTCTGTCAATCTGTTGAGCAGGAATACGGTGTATCTTTTGGAATTGGGAACCTGGGATAAGAAAAAGGCAGGTCTGTCTGTTCCCTCTGCTTCCATGCATAATGTTCCAGTGTGCAGAGCCTGGAATGTGGCCACTAAGCCATCTGGTTACCAAGTGACCCTTTTGTTCTCCTGTTCACTTGTACCCCTTGTGAGCACAAGACTAGCTATCAAGCTATAAAACTGACACCTGAAACTAAACACTCTGCCTTCTGCCTCTGGGACAAAACTGCAAATTAATTTGGAAAAGAATCTTAAAACTGGCAGAATGGAAGTTACCCCTCCCGATGATCATCCAGATTCACCGGACCCAGGGCTTGCACAGACGGTGAACCAGCTGCCAATCACTGCCCTCCTCTGTGAGGTTCACCCAAAGCCCAGGACCTCATGGCATCTCGTGTCCTGACTTGTGTGGCGTAAGGAACGTTCTTGTGACTGGAGGAGGAGTGGCTGATTTCCCTGAATTCTCTTTCTCTACAGAGGTTTCGGGGCACTGGGAATCCATTAGCAACTCCTGAGGGCTCTGGGCAGGGCACACTTAGTGTGAGGAGTGTGTTCAGATTCCCCCATGTTCCACACCACTGGGGTGCCCGGCTGTCGAGGAAAAAGGGCATTCCTGCCCAGTTTAAAGAGCAGCGGCACATGGTTGCACTTGACCTTCAACTCCAGATCCCGTGCCCTCTTGATACCACACATGTCCAACATCCTTAAGAGGCACAAGAACATCTGTTACTGGTGAGGTGTTCTCTCAAACTGTCCTCAGGACGCCTATGCTAAAACACACTGACAATCTTGGGGTGGTGATTTCAAGCCCCAAGTAGGGCAGACAGATCACTTTTCAAAATGTCCACTCACTTGACATGACACTCCCGGGACAGCACAGGGACACATGATCCAAGGTTCAGTTAGTGTAGACACAGGTCCTAGAAGCCTCCGCCTCTCAGGGAACACCTACCGGGACAAGCCAGGACACGCTCGCAAAACACATACCAGGAAAGAACATCCCATCCTCCCTACATGAAGCCCCGAGGACGGCAATAAATGGATGATGGGCCATCACTGCTGTCCACACGACCACCCCAGCTTTGTCACACAGTGTGTGTGGCCTTGGCTTGTTGAGAACCACCCAAAAAAGTCTCAGGAAACCCCAAATCCTCTGGTAAGTGAAACCTATAAATACAGCAGCTACAGGGAAGAGTCTCCTCTGTGCCAGAGAATTGCCATTGGCTGGTAGTAAATGGGAAATTTATGAATCCAAATGCCAAAATCCCACATTCGGAACAGGTTTTGTCTGCTTGTGACCTCCAAGAGCTCCCCAAACAAACCGCGGACTGTGTGTTCGCAGACCAGAAGCAGTGGGTATCCCCGCCTGGCCTTCTCGCAAGGACTCTGCTCCCTGGCTGCAGGGCTCCCCTCCGTCCCCGGGTCCCACCACCTTCTCACCACACTGCTAGGGAGTGACAGCAGCAGCTGGATGTTCCTTATTACATTTTTGTCCAGGCACAACTCCATTTCTCTTAGCTCTCCCCTAAAAGTTTCCAATGACTGTCCTCAATTACACATTAAAATGCACAGCAGATTGTCTTCACCTCTGAAATCCGCCACCCACGTCCACTCCCACTCACTTCTAGATAGCCAAGTCTGGCAGAGATGAGCAGAGGCAAGAATGGGACTTCAACTCGAACTTGAATTTCAGGTGAGTGTTTTTAGACACCCAGAAGAACTGGGTGTCCTTCCTTTTATCGTGACACAACTGGAACCCTCTCACAGTTTCCCACCAAAACTACAATTCTCCTCGCATGTCACCAGGTGGCACAATCCTCAGGCCACCAGAAGGGGTAGATGGAGAAATTCCTCTTCCACATAGCAGCCAGAGGGGATCAAGGCACAACACAAAAAAATGCAAGTCAATGAGGTAAAGCTACAGAATTTGCAAGTGTGACAACTGAGCAAAATACTGCCTTTCTACATCTCAATTTACTTCTTTGTGAAAGTTTGGACAAAAGATATCAACAAGCCAGATTACAATACTGGCGAACACAGGGTTAGCTAGAAGCTACTACTCACACACACCTGGTAGCAAAGTAGCTTACCTTCAACTCTGTGCTGGCGGCCTTCACGTATGTCTCCTTGCACACAAGATGAAGTGCTTGAGATGTCCAAAATGCATTTCCAGACCTAGCCAATGAAACAGAATGGTGACAGGTGATATCACCAAGATGGTGACATAGGTCATTCCTGACTTTGCTCCCCATCACAAAAACAAGTATACAAGGAAAAGACCACTGAGAGAATTCTGGAACACAAAGAGGAGGCTGAAGCACCCTTCTGAACCACCCCTCCCCTTGGCCTTGGTTTCTCTGGTGGGAAAAACAGCCAGCGTGGTCAGCAAGCTTCCCAACATTGTGGGTCACATCTTCGGAGCCCCAGCTTGGGTCTGGCCGCACCAGGATTTCAGGGGATCTGCGGAGCTTGACCACTGGCAATCTGACCATGAGAGAAGAGGAAGAAGGGGTTGCAACAACCAGCTCTCCGATCTTGGCGGCAAGAGTTCCTACCTGCAGCGCCCAAGCAGCGGTCCCAACCCGCGGTCCCAACCCGTGGCTTATTCATCTGCAGAAGTCAGTCAGTGATGTGGTCTGACGAGGGGACCCGGTAGGAAGCAGGGCTGCCTGATCTAGGTCCTCAAATGAAGCAACTTTCCAGCCCTGGAGGGAGCAGAGTCCTAAGCCTGCCCACGGCTGAGTGGAGCTCTTGACCCCGCCCAACCAGAAAGCCTGGAAAGCTGCGCAGCCCACAACGTTCGAGCAGGGAGTCCGGCAGGCAGGTCTCCAGAGTCTGCAGAGCGAAGCTGGGGGCCCGTCCAGCCAGAGGGTTTGGGATGTGGGTTGGCTTGAGTCAAGACAACAATCTTACCGACCTTGAAGCTGGTTCTGCTGAGCCTGGGCAGGGACTTGAATCCATAGGCCCACCCACGGCTGAAGACAGCTTGCAGCCCACGCACAAGGGAACTGCACCAGTGCCCACAGGGAGCCGCCAGCACCACCAACAGCCCCTGCTCCCCGTAGCACTGGAACTGAACAGTGTGTACTCCCCATCCACAGAGTAAATCATGGGCCCTGACTAGCCAGGGAATTCAGGCTATAGTCACACCTGATTTGGGTACCAAACACTGAGCCATGCAGGCCCAGGGCCTGTCCTACTACCTGACTGCCGCAGAGAGCCCAATTCGTAGCCTAGCCTACTGAGTAACTCCGTCCTGACCATCTAGAAAGCCTGACCAGAGAAGCTAGGGAACCCCAGAGTCTATCCTCTAGACTCACTCTGCCAGGGAACCAAGCAAGCAGTCCTAGCCAACTGTTCTCAGCCAGTATGACCCCCAGCCCCGAAGCTCAGAGGCTGGGCAATGGCTTCATCAAAGAAGAGAGCTGACAGCAAGACCTACCTGCCCAATGATGTCACTAGCAGATAATCCAGAAGCCCAAACTAAGCTGACTGGTGAGGAACTGTCTCTGCTAAAGTAAACATGTACAGTTCAAAAGAAGTGGAGATCTACAAACTGTCCAAGAATTCAAAATTTAGTTTAGTAAATTACACAATGTGAGAAAAACAATAAATGAACAAAACGAGAAGTTCAACAAGGAAATAGAAACCATTAAAAAAAATCCCAGGGACGCCTGGGTGGCTCAGTTGGTTAGGCAGCTGCCTTTGGCTCAGGTCATGATCCCAGCATCCTGGGATCGAGTCCCACATCGGGCTCCTTGCTCATCAGGGAGCCTGCTTCTCCCTCTGCCTCTGCCTGCCATTCTGCCTGTGCTTGCTCTCTCTCCCTCTCTCTCTCTGACAAATAAATAAATAAAATCTTAAAAAAAAAAAAATCCCAAAGCTGAAAATACAATGACTGCAGAGGCATTTAATGAAAACATTCACAAACTGAGGGTTGCCAGAGGGGGTGGGGGTTGGGAGGGATGGGGTGGCTAGGTGATGGACACTGGGGAAGGTATGTGCTATGTTGAGTGCTGTGAATTGTGTAAGACTGATGATTCACAGACCTGTACCTCTGGGGTAAATAATACATTATACATTAATTTAAAAATAAATTTTCTAAAAATCTTTAAAATAAAAAAATAAAGAGTTTCAAAAGTAGTAGAATCAGCAACCTGGGGGAAAGGACACTAGAAATTATCCAGTCAGAGGAACAAAAAGAAAAAAAAATGGAAGAGAGTTAAGAATACCTTGGAGATTTACTAGACAGTCAAAAGAAACAATATTCATGTGATGGGAATTCCAAAAGATGAAAAATAGACAAAGTATATTTAAAGCAATAATGGCCGAAGACTTTCCAAACCTGGGAGAGAAATGGACATCCAGATCCCCAAGGCCCAAAGGACCCCAATTAGACTGAACCCAAATAGGAATACACCAAGACACATTTTTAAAAAATTGTCGAAAGTCAAAGACAAAGAATTTTGAAAGCAGCAAGAATAAAGTAAATTACAGACAAAAGAACCCACATACAAATATTGGGTATTTTTTTTAAGATTTATTTACGGGGCAGCTGGGTGGCACAGTCAGTTAAGCATCTGCCCTTATCAGGTCATGATCTCAGGGTTCTTAAGGGCTTCCAGATCAGCGGGGAATCTACTTCTCCCTCTGCCCCTCCCCATTTTGTGCACGCTCTCTCTCAATATTTATTTATTTGACAGAGCAAGTGAGCGAGTAAGCATGGGATAGCAGAAAGGGGGACAGAGGGAGAGAAAGAATCCCAAGCAGACTCTATGTTGAGCGCAGAGAACTCAACCTCACAACCTGAGCCAAACCAAGAGTCAGACGCTTAACTGACTGTGCCACCCAGGCGCCCTACCAGAGGATTTCTAATCAGAAACATTTCAGGCCAGGGAATAGGATGACATACTAAAATCATTGAAAGAAAAAAAAAAAACTGTCAACCAAGAATTCTATACTTGGAAAAGCTGGCCTTTAGAGGTGAGGAAAAATACTTTCCCAAACAAACAAAAGCCAAGGTAGTTTAACACCACTAGACCTCCCTAATAAGAAATGCTGAAGGGAGTCCTTAGAAGGGAAGTAAAAAATATGCTAATTAATACTGAAAAAAACAAAGAAAGCATGAGACTTACTGGTAATGGTAAATACATAGTCAAAATTAGATTCTGTACCATGGTAATAGCAGTGCGTAGCGCACTTACAACTCTAGTTTAAAAATTTAAAAACACAGGAAAAAGAATAAAAATAATAATCTGTTATTATTTACACAATATTAAAAATATATAAACAATACCAATAACCTAAAGTGTGAGCAGGACGGTAAGTATAAGTGTAAAGTTTAGAAATCCTATTAAAGTTATCAGGTTAAAATAAGGTGTTATAATTTTAATATATTTTATATAAGCTTCATGGTAAGCACAAGGAGAAAACACAGTAATTATACAAAAGAACATGACAGAGAAGTCAAAGCATACTGATATCAAAGGGTATCAAAACAAAAAAAGACAAAATTTGAAACAAGGAACGGATCTACAAATCTACAAAAATGGATCTAAAAATTTAATAAATAGCAACAATAAGTCTCTATCAATAATTACCTTAACTAAATTAAATTCTGCAACTGAAATACACAGAACACATTGACTGTATTAAAAAATAAGACCTAGGGCGCCTGGGTGGCTCAGTGGGTTAAGCCTCTGCCTTCGGCTCAGGTCATGATCTCAGGGTCCTGGGATCGAGTCCCGCATAGGGCTCTCTGCTTGGTGGGGAGCCTGCTTCCTCCTCTCTCTCTCTGCCTGCCTCTCTGCCTACTTGTGATCTCTCTCTGTCAAATGAATAAATAAATTCTTTAAAAAAAAAAAATAAAATAAAAAAATAAAAAATAAGACCTAATGAAAATGCTGCCTACAAGACACTCACTTTAGCCTTAAAGACACACACAGACTAAGATTGAAGGGATGGTAAAGATATTTCAAGGAAATTATATCCCCCCAAAAAAACCAATAACCAGTAGATATATATATATCAGACAAAATAAACCTCAAATAAAAATGGTAAAAAGATACAAAGGTCATCATATAATGATAAAGGGGTCAATCCTTCAAGAAGCTGTAACAATTGTAAATATTTATGCACCAAAATCAGAGCATCCAAGTATATAAAGCAAAAACTAACAGAGCTAAAAGGAAAAATAAAAAGCAATACATTAAGAGTTGGGGGCTTTAATACCCCGCTCTCAATGATGGATGGATCATCCAGACAGAACCAATAGGAAACAACAGATCTGAACAATGCTTACAGACCAAATGGACCTAACAACCATATACAGAACATTCTATCTGAAAACAGCAGGCTACATATTCTTCTCAGACACACAGGGAATATTTTCTAGGATAAACCAAATGCTGGGCCAAAAAAATAAATCTTAGTTAAATTTTTTTTTAAGATTATTTATTTAAGAGATAGAGACAGAATGTGTATGTGCAGGAGAGCACAAGCAAGGGGAGCTGCAGAAGGGGAGGGAGGAGCAGACTTCTCGCTGAGCAGGGAGCCTGATATGGGGCTCAATCCCAGAACCCCAAGATCATGACCTGAGCCAAAGGCAGATGCTTAACTGACAGAGCCACCCAGGTGTCCCAAGTCTTAGTAGACATAATAAGGTTGATATCAGGGGGCGCCTGGTGGCTCAGTTGTTAAGAGTCGGCCTTCAGCTCAGGTCATGAAACAGGGTCCTGGGACCCAGCCCCACATCAGGCTCCCTGCTCAGCCGGGAGCCAGCTACTCCCTCTCCCACTCCCCCTGCTTGTGTTCCCACTCTTGCTGTGTGTCGCTCTCTCTCAAATACATAAAATTAAAAAAAAAAAAAAAGTTGAAATCGTGCCAAGTATCTTCTCTGACCACAATGGTATGAAACTAGAAATCAACAAAAGAAGGAAAACGGAGAAATTCACGAATACATGGAAACTGAATGCTCTCATGAACCACCAGTGGATCAAAGAAGAAACTAAATGAGAAGTAAGTATCTTGAGACAAGACAAAAATGGAAACACAATCTACCAAAACTTATGGGATGCAGCAAAAGCAGTTTTATTTTTTTAAATTTGAGAGAGATAGAGAGCTCATACACATAAGAAGGGGGAGTGCCAGGCAGAAGGAGAGGGAGAAGCAGGCTCCCTCCTGATCAGTGAGCCAGATGTGGGACTCGGTCCCAGGACCCCGGGATCATGACCTGAGTGGAAGGCAGACGTTTAACTGACTGAGCCACGCAGGCGCCAGCAATAGCAGTTTTTTTTTTTTAAGATTTTATTTATTTATTTGACAGAGAGAGAGTGATTACAAGTAGGCAGAGAGGCAGGCAGAGAGAGAGGAGGAAGCAGGCTCCCTGCTGAGCAGAGAGCCCGATGCGGGGCTTGATCCCAGGACCCTGGGATCATGACCGGAGCCGAAGGCAGAGGCTTTAACCTGCTGAGCCACCCAGGCGTCCCTAATAGCAGTTCTTAAAGGGAAATTCGCAGCAATAAACACCTACAGTAAAAACAAGAAAGACCTCAAATAAACAACCCAACTCTAAGCATTAAAGAATTAGAAAAAGAACAAAGTGAGCCAAAAGTGAACAGGAGGAAACAAATAATAAAGATTAAAGCAAGAGTAAATATGATAGGCGTACCTGGGTGGTTCAGTAGGTTAAGCACCTGCCTTCGGCTCAGGTCATGATCTCAGAGTCCTGGGATGGAGGCCTGTGTACGGCTCCCTCCACTGCAGGGAGTCTGCTTCTCCCTCTGCCTGTCCCCCTGCTCATGCTCATTCTGTCTGTCTCGCAAATAAATAAATAAGTAAATAATAAAAAACTAGCTGTGAAAATTTTTAAAAATTAATATGACAGAGAACAGAAAAATGGAAAAGATTAACCAAGGGGATGGTTCTTTGAAAAGATAAAATTGACAAACATTTAGCTAGACTAACCAAGAAAAAGATTCCAAGTCAACAAAATTATAAATGAAAAACAAAACATTACAACTGATACCATGGAAATACAAAGTATCCTAAGAGGCTACTATGAACAACTATACACCAAACTGGACAACCTAGAAGAATTAGAAAAAAACTTGTTTTGTTTTCTTTTTTCTAAGTAAGCTCTATGCTCAACATGGGGCTTAAGTTAGGATACCAGTATCAAGAGTTTTGTGTTCTACTGAGACAGCCAGGCTCCCTGAAATGGGAAATTTTTTTGGAAAATACAACCTACCATGTCTGTATCGAGAGTAAGTAGAAAATCCAAAGAGACCAATTACTATTTAGAAACTGGGTCAGCAATCAAAAATCCCCCAACAAAGAAAAGCCCAAGACTAGATGTCTTCAAAGATGTGTTTTACCAAGGATTTTAAGAATTAATGCCAATCCTTCTCAAAATTTTCCAAAAACTCAAAGAGGAGAAAACACTCCCAAATTCATCTTATAAGACAGGCAATGGTACCAAAGCCAAAAAAGGACATCACTAGAAAACATATATAGGTCAATATCCCTCATGACACATATGCAAAAATTCTCAGTAAAATACTGGCAAACCAAATTTGGCAACACATTATAAAGATGTTTCAGAAGGATCAAGTGGGATTTATCCTTAGGATGCAAGGACGGCTTAATATATGCAAATCAGTGTGATACATGACATTAATAAAAGAAAAATCATTATCTCAATAGATAGAGAAAATGCATTTACAACAAAATTCAACATCCATTTATGATAAAAACTCAACAAATCAGATACAGAAGGAACATACCTCAACATAGTAAAGGCCATACATGACAAGCCCACAGCTAACATCATATTTAAGGGTAAAAGGTTAAAAGCTTTTCCTTGAAGATCAGGAATAAGACAAAGGTGCCCAATCTTACCAATCCTATTTGACATAGTACTGGAAGTGCTAGCCGGAGCAATCAAGAAAGAAAAATAAATAAGAAGCATCAGAACCAGAAAGGAAGTAAAACTGTCCCTACTTGCAGATGACATGATTTTATAGAAAGAAAATCCCAACGACTCCACCAAAAAACTGCTGGATCTAATAAAGAAATTCAGTAAAACTGGCAGGAAAACAAAATTAACATGCATAAATCTGCAACTTTCCTACAAACTAATAACAAATTATCTGAAAAAGAAACAAGAAAATTCCACTTTCAAAAGCATCAAAAACAACATAAAGTACTTAGGAATAAAGTTAACCAAGGGGGTAAAAGAGCTCTAGGCTGAAAACTGTTAAGACACTGATGAAAGAAATAAAGATAAATAAATGTGAAAGTATCCTGTGTTCATGGCTGGAAGAATAAACATTGTTAAAATGTTCATACTATCCAAAGCAATATACAGATTTGATGAAATCCTTATCAAGATTCCAATGGCATTTTCTACTGCAGTAGAAAAAAACACTCCTAAAATCTATAAGGAACCACAAAATACCCAATAGCCAGAGCAATCCTGAGAAAGAACAAAATGGGAGGCATCAAACTTCCAAATTTCAAGCTATATTATAATGCTGTAGTAACTGAAACAGTATCAAATGTTATCGACAAATAGTATCAACTAATATCTGATAAGGGAGCCAAGAACTCTCAATAAAGAAAAGAGTTGCTTCAATAAATGGTGCTGGAAAAACTGGGTACACATACATAAAAGAATGAAACTAGACTTCTATCTTATGCCACCCCCAGAAATTAATTCAAAATGGATTAAAGACTTAAATATAAGAGTAGAAACCATTTAAGTCCTAGGGAAAAAACAGGAAAAAAGCTCCTTGACATGGGTCTTAGCAATGATTTTTCAGATATCACACCTAAAGCACAAGGAACAAAATAAAAAATAAACAAGTGGCACTATATAAAACTAAAAAGCACAGCAAAGAAATAATCAACAAAATGAAAAAGCAGCACATGAATTGGGAAAAAAATGTTTGCAAACCATATATCTAGTAAGAGGTTAACATTCAATAATATAAAAATTCCTACAATAGCAAAAAAAAAAAAAAAAGAAAGAAATCAACTAAAAACTGGGCAAAAGACCTGAAATAGACATTTTTCTAAAGAAAATATACAAATGGCCAACAGGCACAGGAAAAGATGTTCAACATCACTAATCATTAGGGGAATGCAAATTAAAATCACAATGAGGTATTCTGATACTATGAGAATGGTTAGCATCAAAAAGAAATAACAAATGCAGGCAAGGATGTGGAGAAAAGGGAACCCTTGTGCACTGATGGTGGGATTACAAACTGGCACATCCAATAGAGAAAATATAGAGTTTCCTCAAAAAAATTAAAAACAGAATTACCAAGTGATCTAGCAATCCCACTTCTGGGAATACATCCGAAGTAAATGAAAACAGTATGTATCAGAGCTATCTGTACCCCCATGGAAACAAGCTAAGCGTCTATTGTCAGATGAGTGGATAAAGATGTGGACGGAATCGACTATTATTGTATAATGGAATACTTCAGCTGTAATAAGGATGAAATCTGCCATTTCAAACAACATGGACTGACCTTGAGGGCATTACACTAAGTGAAATACGACAAAGGAAAAGACTATTTGATCTCACTTATATGTGAAACCAAAAACATAAGAACTCATAGCAGAAATTGTGTTTGCGGTTACCAGAGGCAGGGGTGGGGCTGGGGAAATTGGGTTGAGGTGGTCAAATGGTACAAATTTCAGTTCCAAGGTAAGTAAGGACAGGGACAGGGATGGGACGTACAGCGGGATGATGACAGTTAACCCTCCTCTGTGGCATATATCAAGAGTAAATTTTATGAATTCTTGCCACATGGAAAAAAAAATGTTTTTTCTATTTTTTTTGGACCTATAGGAGATGATGAGTGTTAACTAAACTTACTGCGGTTATCATTTCCTAACATATGTAAGTCAAATCATTACTCTGTACACACAACTTAAACTCCTGCTGTATGTCAACTATACCTCAATATTACTGAAAAATAAAAACAGAAAGATGTATAGACCACCAAAAGTAGGGACACTTGGAGATAAGCTAGCTTCAGAATTTTTAACAAGAAAACTAGTTTTATGTTATAAGACATCAAAAGTTCCTCCTTATTGACTAAACAAACAAACCATGGTAACAAAGACCCATGAATTTCCCAGTGTTCTAAATTACCTGACAAGAGGAAAGGAAAACAGTCTTATGTAAATGGATGAGAACCAAATCAGAAGGATAAAAAGAACTAAAGCAGCAAAAGAGTTCATCATCTGCACAAAGTACTGACTGCTCTGGGTTTCCATCACACCTTTTCTTGAGATGACTGAATCTTATGTTTAAAATCCTCTGCAATTTCAGTTTACAATGAGACTGTAAGAACCAACCCAAAGGACCACCCAAGTAACAAGCAGAGGTGAGGAAAACAGGTAGATTGCCATGGAAGGCTGGAATAACCACACAGACTTCCTTCCTATATAGCACCATGACTGCTAAGAACCTGCATCTTCGATAATGGCTCTCATGAGCTCTGCCAGTGATGGCAAGACAGAGGGAGTCTCCCCCAGAAAAAATTCAGGGTCAAATCCCATGAGGATTGAGACAGGGTAAAGAGGACGTTCAAGTTGGCAAGAAAACTCTTATCCATCTTTGTTGGAGATGGCATGAGCCCATACTTACAAAATCCGAGAAGCTCGATGCTGATTTATGCTTTTAAAAAACATGAAAAATCACATGTAGTGTATCTTTACTGTCACATTTGCTAACAAGGGGCACATCTTGTGTTCCAACTGTGGGATCCATATGCTCAGCACCACAGCACAAATCACAGTCTTCAACAACATCGCAAACATGCATCCTGTGGGAGTTAAAGACCGGAGCTACCGTCTGCCATTGCCAAGGACAGAAAGAAACAAACTGAACTCACTAACATCTTAGAGTTCCTTCTACAATGATTTTATTATAAATATGTTCTTTTGGAATAAACAAATATTGCATTCAAGACTATTTATCTGCAAAAAAAAAAAAAAAAAAAGACTATTTATCTGCAAACTTGTTCTAAAGTAATAAAGGAAGAGAAAAGGAACCAGGAACCACTTAGAAATAGAGAAAAGTAGCAAAGACACTTGCACGCCATGCTAAGCGCCTTTTCCCCAGAAGTAACAGAAGGTTAACAGGGAATATCACATATGTCATTAGCCCATTCAATTAAAGTAAGCTTTGAGTTTGGTAATTTGCTCTTGTTCTGTAAACTGAACTGCTCCTCTCCTCAGCCCTAAGAAGTAGAATGGGAAGACCGTCTTCAGAGCCCAGCAACAAAAAAGATCTTGACTTTGTTAACTCTTTGCTCATGAACAAACTGTTCGCTATTTGCCAGGAGCAATGTCAGAGTAGTCCTTCAACACTCCAGCCAGATGTTCGTTGTGGGTCTTAAACCGTCGCTTTTTCTGTGAAGCTGGCTTTTTCCTTCTCTGAATAGGAGCCTACAAGAAAAGGTAAAAACAGAAACAGCTACTCAGAAAGGCAGAATAGCAAGGATCTACTAACGATGTGCGGAAATCTTTCTTCCTGCTCGGTGGGCCCAGCTTCCTATGCCAACCCCCAACCACAGCTCCCAACCACAGATGAGTGCTAGAGTCAGGATGACATGCACACCTTCCCCGGGAATAACGGGGCTGGCACAGAAAGCCCCCAGAACTATTCTCAACACTAAGCAGATCAAAAAGAGAGGTAATAAAGCTCTCTTTCATTTTTATCTTTAGATTTTAAAAAAGATCTGAAGTAAATATGGCAAAATAGAGATAGAGCAAACTTGGCAACTGGCTATATACACAGATTTAAGTATTATTCTCCATTGTTTTCTGTGTCCTTGAAATTTAAAATCACGATTTAAAAAAATCAATAAACTAAGCAATGATAGGAAAAAATAGCTCATAAAGTGCCGCCATTACACTAACTCATGGAGATCACTAGGCAATAAATAACCTTTGAGGGATGCTAAAAATTCACTGAATAAAACACACACACACAAAATCATAAAGAAGGCAAGCTACAAATCTGACAGTAGACGAGGGAAAAGGTGAGGGCAAAGCAGCTACAGTTAGGGTGTTGGTGAATTATTCCCCAAACTGGGTTTGTCCTTGGACTACAGACAACTGATTAAGCTGGTACAAGGTAATTCACAAGTCACCATTCCATTACAAATCCGTCCTTTGATCAGGCTTTGGACCTATATAGTATCTGGTTCCTAAGGAATCTGGAAGTCAACAAGGACAACAATGTGATCAGGGCTAAGGCGGAATCAGGCACCAAGACCACAGGGACTCATGGAACAAGGAGGAAGGAAGCACAATTGAGGTCTTAAAGGTCAAGATGACAAAGCAAGCTCCTTTGAGAAACTGGGAGGGCAACATGTGGGCACTAGAAAATGTTCAGTATGACCTGACCTTAAGAGTAATCCCTACTAGTAGGACAGTGGTGGAAGGGGTAATGAGGAAAGCTCTCACATGCCTGGGTCGCAGCACCTGGGGGCAGAGATCCACTGGCACCCAATAAATCAGGCATGATCTGGTTTGCGTCTGACCAAGATCACTAATTACAACACCGCGAAAAAACTGGAAGAGAGAACTGACTACCCATTCTTCAGAGAGAACAGGAAGCAGGCTCACAGCTCAAAGAACAGAGGATGACTTTTTTTTGTTTCCTCAAGAGACTACATACCACTTTCTTTGGTCCAGATTCCTGCATGGAAGAAATACCCTGTCGCTTCAGATATTCTTCAATTTTCTCCTCATCCATTGAATCCACCGTGACGCTCCTCCAGAGCTTCTGAAACTCTGCCAACAAGATAGCAGGGATTTTACAACAGATGTTTACAAGCTATAGCATTTGTGATAGAAATCCAGGCCTTGCTATTATCTCCTCTGGTCTAAAGTAACACATCTAAGACTTCGTGATAAAATCAAAGGAAGTAAGACAAGAACACTCAAATGCCGGACCATGAGCAGCAGAAGGGGCTGGGAACAGCAGTGTTCTATTCTGAGTCCAGTAACGAAGGGCCTCGCCATGAGAACTCCCTGCTGCTGACAGTCTCCTTTTAGTCTGAGAAGCAGTTCTCTCCTGTGAAATAGTTGAAAATTCCTGTTCACTCTGAGCTCATTCTACAATGATTTTATTATAAATATGAGAACCATCAGTAAGAAGAAACATGAAGGGAGGCAGGGAACCAAAATTTTATATGGGGATAAGAAGCTGTAAGAGTTTATTAACAAGAAGACTTTTTAAACCAGAAAACCTGGAGATGGGGTACTAAGAGGTCATCAAGACTCTTACAAAGTTTGGGTCAGTTATTTTATAGAATGGCCTTCAATTTGGGGTTGTCTACTATTTCTTCATGATTAAATTGAGGTTATACATTTTTGGCAAGAATATCACAGAAATGACGTTGCGCCTTTCTCGGTGCAAAGGGTACGTGATGTCAATGTCTTATTATTGAGGCTGATAAACTGACTGCTGGTTAAGCTGATATCTGTTGGATTTCTCCACCATGAATCTATTATTTTTCCCTCTAATTAATGAGGACCTTATGGGGAAATCTACTGAGACTAAGCAAATACTCCATTTCTCATCACACTTATTGCTAACTTTAGCATCCACTGACAGCTCCTGACTATAATTATTACTCGTGGGTTTGCCTAATGGCAAATTATTTCCATCACTCCTTCCAGATGCATAAATTAGAATTCTACTGTAAGGAAGGACTATTCATTCTCCATTTGTTCAGTTGTTTATTTGATATAGTATGGACTCATGAATACTTATTTTACAGATTACAATCGACTACAGTCATTGTTACTCAAACATCCTGGCTTTGGTCATTGAGCGCCCCTTCAGATTGCTGCTGTATCTTTTTTACTGCTTTCCTTATTTTTTGTTTTGTTGAGCACTTATTTTCTGGGACCAAAAGATGTTCCAAGCTCATCTTATTAGTTCCCCAAACTTAGAATCAACCATTTCATCAAGGAGTCCTGACAGCTTTTATCAGAGAAGGTTATCTAGAGACCAAGACCTAGATGCTCTATGTTCTTTGTCAGTTCGGTGTTTGAGTTCTGAAAATAGCAAATGATTAGGGGATATCAAATTTAAAGGCAGATGGATATATTCTGGCAGATCTCCAAGTATCATGAAAGTCAGGCATTCTCTTTATAAATTATAAAAGTAAATAAAATAGGAACAGCTTTAGAAATCTTGTAACAGAAAAGAAAATTTACAAATTTTCAAATTAACAAATTTGAATATGTAGAATTTACAATTCGGATTGGATCCTCTGAATTGAAGAGATCCCTGTCCCGCTTACGCTAACAATGAAAGCTGTGTAACAAAGTATGCCAGAGAAGAAAGGGAAATAAACAAACTCATTAAAGAGGTTTTTCTTAAATTCCTAAATAACTCATTCACGTTTTGGCTATGCCCAGATCTTTCCGGTGAAATGCAAAATTAGCAGACTCATACAGTACAGCCTGGGAACCAGATGGCCTGGGTGTGAATCCAGGCACTCCATTTACTATGTAACACGGGGCAAGTCACTTACCCCTCTGCCTCAGTTTCCTGAACTGCAAAACAGGGATAATAATACCTGTCTCAAGAGCTGTAGACATTAGAGTTAATGTATGTGTCTCCCACAAAGAAAAAAAAACTAAACCTGTTATAGTTATCACCATCTAACCTCTATCATCTTTTATTTCTGGATGCTAACCCCTCTAACGAAAGCAGTATAAAATACCTAAGAGAAAGGATTGGCTAACAGATACAGGGTCATCTCATTTATGTAAAATAGAAAAAACTAAAATTCTATAAATTTTCTTTTTATTTGGGAGAGCGTGCACACACACACCAGAGCATGAGTGGGCGGGGGGTGGGGAGAGGATAGGACAGAGGGAGAGGAAAAGGGAGAGAAGCAGAGTCCCTGCTGAGCACGGAGCCACACACACACACACACACACACACAAATAGTATCTTGGTGGGGGGCGGCAAGGTTAAGGTTTTTTTTATTTGAGTAGTTTCTAGCCATCAACATGTTTGATCTAGAGAGGCAAGCAAGGGAGAGAAAATTCTTGGGCCCATTTTAGAGTCTAAGGCAGTGAGCCTGAAGTGGGCTCTGGGCAGGGTCAAGGTCACAGCTAGTAGAGAAGACAACTCTGCAGCTGCTTCATGAAGCTGTGTCCCAGGCAACAGCAGGCCCCAAGCCTGCCTCACACAGCCATGCAGAGCAGTGTGTCCCAGCCTGGGTGGGGATATGGCAGACCCCTCCCACCCCATCTGGCCCACACCCTCTCCGCTGTACCTTTCCCAATCCCCTTAGGAGCCCACCACCCAACAGGAGTCGGGATGGGGGCTCCCTGTGCACCAGTGTGGCAGCCTCACTGGCTGGCCTTCACTACCTTGATGGCATTCACAAGGTTCTGGGCCAGGCAGATACCACAGATCTGAAGGAGGGTGATGCCCACAAAGACCCCGGTAACAACAGTAAGGCTGTCTTGCAGCCACTTCTCAAACTGGCCTTTGTATGGACAGAGTGCGGCCACTCCAGCTCCAGCGTGAGCTGGCTATTGTAGCTGCACACCAAAGACATCTTCTGCTGGGTCCCTGATGTAGCAGGAGAAGGGGACCTTGCAGCACTCCTGGCTCAGGTTCAAGTTAGTGCAGCTGAAATACAGATGAAGGTGCCAACCACCAGGCCCTCGGGCTCTACGGCAAAACCAATATTCCCGAGCAGAGATTTTTTTCCATTGTTACTGATGGAAGAAAGTGAGCTGGTCTCGAATCCCATACGAAAACTAAGATCCCTGATGCCAGCTCCAGGAAGAAAATGTAGCTGAGAATCATGAAAAAACCTGGAGCAGGAAGGTGTTTTCCCAGAGAGCCCCAATGCCACCACCAAAGCCCAGCACCAACACACTTCCAACCACTACAAACAGCCACACAAGGTCAAGGCCTCCCAGATCCGTCGGCGCTGAGATGTTGGAAAGACCGCCCTTCTCACCCCAGTTCCAGAGGCAAGTGGCCAAGTACAGGGCTCCCAGCACCCATAAGACAATGTTCAAG
Organism: Enhydra lutris kenyoni; assembly: GCF_002288905.1. NCBI lineage: Eukaryota > Metazoa > Chordata > Mammalia > Carnivora > Mustelidae > Enhydra > Enhydra lutris. The sequence goes on along the minus strand of NW_019154095.1, from coordinate 16,681,844 downwards.
TCAAAAAGACAGTATTTTCCCCAGCAGCTGACCTCAGGTTCCTAGAAGTGTGGGTGCGAGCCCAGCATGGTGGCCAGCCACATGAGGCCCAGAAACCAGAGCTGGGGTCAGGCCACCCTCCACGGGCCACCCTGGGCTACAGCCACCCAGGCTACACCACATCCTCGTTATCCACTCATCAGTCGATGAATACTTGGGCTGCTTCCGTATCTTGGCTATTGGAAATAATGCTGCAGGAAAGTGCATATATCCCTCAGAGTTTGTGTTTTTGTATCCTTTGGGTAAATACGGACTGCTGGATGCTGGCATAGTTCTATTTTTAACTTTCTGAGGAATATCCATACTGCTTTCCACAGCGGCTGTATCAGTACATTACTTTTAACCCACGTTTTCATATTTAAAGTAAGTTTCTTACAGACAGCATATATCCAGGTCTTGCTTTTGTATCCAATCTGAAAATCTGTGTCTTTATTATTATGTTTAGACAATTTACATCTCTCTCAATTACTATGTTTGAACAATTTAACAGTAGAAAGTATGTTAGATGATTTTGGATGTTAAAACAGATCAAAGTCTTAATTAGTATGTTTAAATGATTTACATTCAACATAATAATAATGGCTGGAATAAAATCCATCATCTTACCCTTTCTATTCCATGTACTTCTTGTTTTTTCCGTTTCTGTGTTCATTTGGATCAAGTGAATATATTTTCTCTCATTACATTTTATACCTGCTATTGGCACAATATACTTATTAAGATATAATTGACACTTAACACTGAATTAGGTTTAGATGCAGAACACAATGATTTGATACATGCATATATAACAAAATTACCAAAGTAATTTAACACTCATCACCACACAATTATAATTTTTTAAAAAGATTTTATTTACTTATTTGAGAGAGAGAGAGAGAGGGAGAGCACAGAGGGAGAAGCAGACTCCCCACTGAGCAGGGAGCCCAATGTGGTGCTCAATCCCAGGACCCTTAGATCATAACCTACAGTGAAGGCAGATGCTTAACTGACCGTGCCACACAGATGCCACTACTATTACCATTTTTGTCTTTATGATAAGAACTTTTAAGATCTACTCTCTTTCAAATGTATAATACAGTATTTTTAACTATAGTTACTTCTTTAAAACAATGGTTTTAGTGGTCATCCTAGGGTTTATAATACACGTTTAATCAATCAGAGCTTAGCTGCAAGTAAATTACACCAGTTCACATATAATATAAAGACGCTTAATAATGGGGAACCTCAGTGGCTCAGTTGGTTAAGCATGTGATTCTTGATTTTGGCTCAGGGTCATGAGACTGAGGCCCATGTTAGGCTCCATGCTCGGCAGGTGCATAGTCTGCTTGAGATTCTATCCCCTCCCCACCCTACCCCACTCCCATCCGTTCTAAAATAAATCTTTAAAAATAAAAATTTTTAAAAAGATGTTATAATACGATCCTTCCCTCTGATCTTTGAGCTGTCATAAATTTTACTTTTACATTTGCTGTAAACATAAAATATATTCCTAATTATTTTCCTTTATAATCAGTTATCTTTTTTTTATATATATATATATTTTATTTCAGAGAGAGAGAGAGAGCAAGAGAGAACACAAGAGGGAGGGGGCACAGAGGGAGAAGCAGAACTCCCCGCTGAGCAGAGAGCCCGAAGTGGGACTCAATCCCAGGACCTGAGCTGAAGGCAGATGGTTAACCAACGGAACCATCCAGGCACCCCTTTTCTTTTTTCTTAAGTAGGCTCCATATATGGAGCCCAACACAAGGCTTGAACTCACAATCCTAAGATCAAGACTTGAGCTGAGATCAAGAGTCAGAGACTTAATTGACTGAACCACCCAGGTGCCCCTTGAGCTCAAAGTGATTAGTAAGAAAAAAATTGTAGGGACGCCTGGGTGGCTCAGTTGGTTAAGCAGCTGCCTTCGGCTCAGGTCATGATCCTAGCGTCCTGGGATCGAGTCCCACATCGGGCTCCTTGCTCGGCGGGGAGCCTGCTTCTCCCTCTGCCTGCCATTCTGTCTGCCTGTGCTCGCTCGATCTCTCTCCCTCTCTGACAAATAAATAAAATCTTAAAAAAAAAAAAAAAAAAGGAAAGAAAAAAATTGTAAGTTTTTAATTTTTAATAGACATTCTAAAATATTTTAATTAGAAAAACATGAATTTTATATTAACCTTCTATTTACAACATACTGCTTATCTGTATAGGTCCAAGTATCACATCCCTTTTGCCTGAATTTCCTTAGTGAATCTGGTAATGCAGGTCTTATGACAATGACTTATCTCAGTTTCTGTGATACCATGAGACTATTACCCTAAAAAGAGATCCTTCGTTTTTAAAAGATTGGTTTTAGGGCGCCTGGGTGGCTCAGTCTGTTAAGTATCTGCCTTGGCTCGGGTCATGATCTCGGGGTCCTGGATTAGAGCCCCGCATTCCAACTCCCTGCTCAGTGGGAAGTCTGCTTGTCCCTCTTCCTCTGCCCCTCCCCCCACTCTCAATTCTCTCTCTCTCAAATAAATAAAATCCTTAACAAAATAAAATCCTTTAAAAAAGAAAAAAGATTGGTTTTGTTGGGTACAGAATTCTAGGTTTAAAGTTTTTCCCTTTTGGGGCACCTGGGTGGCTAAGATGGTTAAGCATCTACCTTCAGCTCAGGTCACAATCTCATGGTCCCCTAGGAGCGAGTCCCGCATCAGGTTCCCTGCTCAGCGGGGAGCCTGCTTCTCCCTCTCCCTCTGCTTTTGCGTTCTCTCTCTGCCAAAGAAATAAATAAAATCTTTAAGGAAAAAAAAAAAGTTTTTCCCTTTCAATCCGTGAAAGATGTCACTGCATCGTCTTTTGGTTTCCACAAGTTCAAATGACAAGTCTGCAGCTGCTCTTTTTCCCTTTAACTGCCTTCAGTATTTTCTCATCATCATCAATTTTTAGCAGTTTGAATGTAAACGCCTGGGTGCTTTTCTTGTCACTTGCTTTGGGGATTATCTTGCCTCACTCTCTGAGCTTCTTGATCTTTGGTGTGGCGTCTACAGTTTTTCAAAATCTTTGGCCATTATTTCTTCTGTCATATTCTCTTCTCTTGAGGTTTGAATTATACATTCAGACCGTGTGAAATTATCTCATAGCTAATGGATGTTCTACTTTTCAGTTTTCCTTTGCATTTTAGTTTACATAATTTGCATGGGGCTATGTTCAAGTTTATTGATTCCTCCTTTGGTTATACCAGGTATACTGATGAGCTTATTGAAAGCATTTTTAGTCTGTTACTGTGTTTTTCACTTATAAAATTTTCATTTACAGGCACCTGGGTGGCTCACTCGGTTAAGCATCTTCCTTTAGCTCAGGTCATGGTCTCAAGGTCCTGAGATCAAGCCCAACATTGGGCTCCCTGCTCAGCGGGGAGTCTGCTTCTCCCTCTCCGTGTTTTCTTCTCTTTCAAATAAATAAAAATCTTTAAAAATAAAAGAACAAAAAATTTTCATTTGATTTTCTTATACTATCTACCTTTGAAATATCCCACCTGATTGTGCATGTTGTCTGCCTTTTCTACCAGAGGCCTTAACCTATAAACCAGTTAATCTTAAATTCCATGTCTAACAGTTTCCAGTACCTGTGTCTCAAGAATTTTGTTAATTCCCTTGTCTCAATACTGTATCACTTTTCTCATCTTTATCTCACACACACACACACACACACACACACACACACACTGAAAGCAGGATACCCTCTGTAGGACAGCTGAAACTGAGATAAACAGTCTTTGTGTCTGGATATGACCCTGTATTTCCTTATGCTAGGCCTTTACAGTGTGAATGTAGTCATTCTGTTGTCAGAACATGAGCTTGGACTAGAATATGTTGCTGCTATGGATACCTATAATGCACCACAGGCTTCAAATTGCTCTAGCCATACCTTGTGTTTAGGGTAGAGGCTTGTTTGCTAGAGAGTGTTTCTCAGCGTCTACTCAACCAACAGTTCTAGGTCTTCCATTTATTTTATTTTATTTATTTATTTTTTTTTTTAAAGATTTTATTTATTTATTTGACAGAGAGAGAGATCACAAGTAGACGGAGAGGCAGGCAGAGAGAGAGAGAGAGAGGGAAGCAGGCTCCCTGCTGAGCAGAGAGCCTGATGCGGGACTCGATCCCAGGACCCTGAGATCATGACCTGAGCCGAAGGCAGCGGCTTAACCCACTGAGCCACCCAGGCGCCCCTAGGTCTTCCATTTAAACTGCATCTCATATGGTCTCTCTGCCTCCAAGCTCCTGCAACGCTCACAGAATTCCACTGTTACCAATTACTCTATTTCTCTTAGCCTCATATGGAGTGGGAGTTCTCTGAAATTCTGACTAAGACTTGGTCACAGCCAAGTACTATGTGCCTGGTATCAGGAACATGGCCTTCTCAATGTTCCTGCCCATCCCGCTGTGCTAAAGCACATGTTCCTGCCCCTTCCCCAGGGGTGGAAGGTTTCTTACTGTTCCATTTCCACTGCAGTTTGAGGCTTTTGTCTCACAGCAGAGAGGCAGGAAGAAGGACCCAGACAGGGCTTCGTGTCTTTCCTATAGATACCCAATGAGGACAGTACCTACTCTATACTCTATTCTATAAGCATCCAGGGAAGTCTATGGAAGAAAGTCTGCAAGTAGGTATGAATTCCCTTCCCATGTGTTCTCAGCCCCCAAGGATTCTGTATATTCTTGCTAGTCCAATTTAAGTCTTTAGCAGTTCATTAAAATTTTTAACTGCATTCTTCTGAGTGGTGTTCATTTTGTCTGTCCCAGGTAAACAAGTACGTGCATCCCATCTTTTCCTGGAGGCGCCTGTCTTTCCTTAGATTTCAGGTTAGCTGGTTGTCCTACAACCTCAGCTCTCTGATGGATTCAAGAAAACTATAAATTTGCAGCTGTCTAGGATTATTATTGCTGTAAGAGTGCAACAATGCTCTCTCCAGCTTTCTTCATTTTAAGTGGAAGCCAGAAATTCCCAACTATTCACTTTTTTTGGCTAAAGAAGGATATGATTAATGCAACTAGCTCTGCCCGGCTTATGTGAGAGAAAATACCTTCAGGTCAAGCTTCCAACTCAGCAATAAAAACATCATTCTAATTCCAAGAACGCATACAATATTGTTGCTGTTGTTGTTTAAGATTTTATGTATTTATTTGAGAGAGAGAGAGATCACGAGCAGGGGAGAGAGACAGAGGGAGAACCAGACTCCCCATTGAGCAGGGAGCCTGATGTAGGACTTGATCCCAGGACTGCAGGATCATGACCTGAGCTGAAGGCAGATGTTTAACCCACTGAGCCACCCAGGTACCCACAACATTTTAGAATATATACCAAAGGTGCCTGGGTAGCTCAGCTGGTTAAGTATCTGTCTTCATTTCAGCTCAGGTCATGATCTCAGGGTTGTGAGATCCAGCCCTGTCAGGCTCTACACTCAGTGGGGAGTCTGCTGGAGATTCTTCTTTCCCTCTCCTCTGCCCCTCCCCCTACTCTCTCTTTCTCTAATAAAATCTTTAAACATAAATAAATAAATACCAAGCCAGAATTTCTGTCAAATTTACCACAGCTGCTGAAGTATGTCACCCAAAAAAGAATAGTTTAATCATTTTAACCCATGACTTGTTAAATTCTATCAATATGTAAAACTGTCTTTTATCTAGAATGAATATTACATAACTGTATAACAAACTATACTTTTCTCTGCATGAAAAAAAAGATAAAGAGAATAAAAGTACATATACGATAAAAACATCATTTACACAATGGTACTTTTCAGTCAATACACTCTTAACCAAGCATCTATATTAGCAGCATTGCCAAGTTTCAGTTCCTTGAAGACTGAAACTACTCTTTCTACTTTGTATGTATAGAGCTTATAGACTTCAGGCCTCTTATGACACAATCACAGAAGCAGTAATACCTGATAGAATAGTGATAACAATGGTCTAGGAAGCTAGAAAGCTAACAGTGACAGTAATGGTCTAGAAAGCTAATTAATGTACCACCAAAAAAAATACACAATATAAACTTTAATGGCACAGTGAAACTGAAAGTACATTAAAACAAAATTTAGGGACGCCTGGGTGGCTCAGTTGGTTAAGCAGCTGCCTTCGGCTCAGGTCATGATCCTGGCGTCCCGGGATCGAGTCCCACATCGGGCTCCTTGCTCATCAGGGAGCCTGCTTCTCCCTCTGCCTCTGCCTTCCATTCTGTCTGCCTGTGCTCGCTCTCTCTCCCTCTCTCTCTCTGACAGATAAATAAATAAAATCTTTAAAACAAAAAAACAAAAAAACAAAAAAACAAAATTTAACTACTTTCTTTGCTAAAAAACATGTTGCTTGGGCTATTTTCAGAGGAAAATCCCTGAATAAAAAAACTCTTCAATGGGGGCATGTGAGTGGCTCAGTTGATTAAGCACCTGACTCTTGACTTCATTTTATGATCTCAGGGTCATAAGACTGAGCCCCATGGAGGGCTCTGCACTGGGCATGGAGCCTACTTAAGATTCTCTCCCCACCCCCAATATCTTTTTTCAATGTCTGGGTTTTTTGATAAAACATTTCTACATTAATTCCTGCCTTTCCTTAGCTCAGTGCTGTTTCAGTATTTAAATATTACATGTACTGTGTAAATGTACCACAGCTGCATAAATACTTAAGATGAACAATGGAAAGCAAGGCCTCATTTTTTTTTTTAAAGACTTTATTTATTTATTTGACAGAGAGAGACAGAGTACAAGCAGAGGGAGCAGGAGAGGCAGGATCCCCACTGAGCAGGAAGCCATATGTGGGGCTCGATCCCAGGACCCTGGAATCATGACCTGAGCCAAAGGCAGACACCTAACTGACTGAGCCACCCAGGTGAACAGCACCTAATTTTAAAGGCAAGATATCAGCAACCCAAATTTAATCACATTTTAACGTACGCAAGGACAAAAAATGTATAGTTGACAGAAGTACAAAGAAAAATCATGTTTTTCTCTAATTTCATAAAGTCATTGCAAGAAAATACAAATCCAAGATAATCCATATTTTCTATGAGGCTGGCAAAGTCAACTAAAAACATCTAGTACTGGAGAGGGTACAGAATTGGATACCTTTTCATATACTGATGTGAAGGGTAAATGGGTCCCAAAAAAATGGTGCAAACTTTACAGAAGGCAGTATAGGCAAGGTGTTGACAATTTTTAAAATATGCCTTATCTTCTGATCTTGCAATTCTACTTAAAGAAAACTACAGTAAGGAAATAATCAGGCAAGTGCACAAGTATTTATGTGCAAATACTACTGATAATAGCATACAGCAGAACAAAAAATAAAAATTACATCTCTATCTGTGGAGCATAAGAAAAACTGTTTTAAAGTACATCCATAAAATGGAAAGCCATCAAAAAATAATGAACGAAAACAGCATAAGAGCCCCCAGGAAAAGAGCTTCTGGGAGAAGCCCTGTATTCTAAGGATAAAACTGAAATTGTTTAAGTTTCTAAGCAAAAAAGAACAAGTTAGCAGAAATGGAAGAAAAATCAGACTGTCATGGACTTCTCACCAGGAACACCAACAAACATTCTATAACTGCAAAAGATCTTTGCAAATGTGGCCTCAGACTGCTAAACTGGCTCTGATTCTTTATTATCCATTTAACAAAACATAAGACTACAGATCCACTTAGTCAATAACCACACAGCTAAGTAAACATGAATAAATAACCAGTTAAGATTTAAATATCTAGTATTCTGGTACTATTTGGTATTTCCAATTCTTCTGATAATAGCTAATATTACTGTTACTATTAGTCTTACTACATGCCAGGCTCTGTTCCAAGCTCTATGCACATTTATTTTTAACTCATTTAATTCTCATAAGGACCATGAGACATATACCATTATTTCTCTTTTATAAATGAGAAATCTCAGAAGTACCTTGCCCAAGCTAATAAGGAGCAGATCTAAGATATAAACCTACAGATTAACTATTCAATCATCTTGACCATGGCATTTATACTGCCTCTAAATGAATAAGATCCTGATAAAAGGAAATAAATGCCTTTGTGAAATAAGACAAATATCTAAGTTCAATTACTCTGTGTTCATGTACCTATTTGATTTTCTAAATTACTATAAATAAGCTCTGTTCTTACTTGTATTATACCTTATTTAAGACATTTCCTTCTATTACACACAAAATGAAGGGTGAGTCTTCAAACGTGACTAAAAGCTTCATCAATCAGTATTTCTTCTTTAGCTAAGACTGCCACCTACTGGGCTAACACATAAATCTCCATCAAGGGGTGCCTGGATGGCTCAGTGGGTTAAAGCCTCTGCCTTCTGCTCGGGTCATGGTCCTGGGGTCCTCGGATCGAGCCCCATGTCGGGCTCTCTGCTCAGTGGAGAGCCTGCTTCCCCCCTCTCTCTCTGCCTGCCTATCTGCCTACTTGTAATCTCTGTCAAATAAATAAATAAAATCTTAAAAAAAAATCTCCATCAATACAATCAGGACAGGGCATTTTGAGTAAAATTTGAACAAAGAGAAAGAGACAGAGAGGAAGACAAATGTTAAGATATGCATCAATTTTCAGTGGATTTTCTCTGGAATCACACAACTTATTTCATTAGAAAACAACTTGTGTCTTAAAAATCAGTGATTTATGCCATACTGACAATTTCAACTCCAAAAACAGTGTCCCAATCCTGAAATTCCTGTGGATCATGACTTATTCCCCCAGTGTCTACAGTGCTGTACGAATCTCACAATGACAGTATGCAAGAACCACCGTCTGTGTTCCCATGTCAACGTTCCCTCAGCTTTAGGAAAGCTCGAGAACAGAGACCTTACTCACTGGGTGACAACCCTCTATAACTGAATGCACTGAACAAAAGAATTCAAGAAAAGTATGAAGACAATTTATCTTAATTATAAACATAAACTGTACCTTTAATATAATTTTCAACCCAGATATTTTTGCTTCCTGGGGAACATTTCTTCGGTAATGTCTGGATACACTTTTGGTTGTCACACTGGGGAAAAGTATGCTACAGGCACCTAAAGAAGCCTGGGATTCAGGTAATCATCTACACTGCACAGCGACAACCCCAACACCAAAAAGTTTACTCAGCTCCAAATTATCAACACCATCATTGTTAAAAAAACCTTTCTTACTTCCAGCCATCTTTCTAAGAAAGTATAGAGATTAATGAAAAACACCAGCTGATGATAAGAATCAAATTCTGTTTATGTATATAAACAAAATATTTCTTATATTGGTTTAACACACATGATTTTCTAGGAACATACAAAGTACAATAAATAGAGAATATGGTATGATTGACCTTTGAAAATCTCAGGAAAACTTCACTTTGTATTTTGCAGACCTTTGCCACAAATTCTTTATCACTTAAGGCAAACACTAACTATGGTAGATAGGTTGCACTGCATCACACCTGTACTGGTCTATTTGTAGCCATCACATTCAATGGTGATTATAAATGTAAACAACTGTGTTATTTATATCCCTTTTATAATCTAATATAAATACGCTTGAGTAATTACAAACACTGAAATACATTTATAAAATATAAACCCAATTTCCATTTCTCCTTTCTGTTACAGTTAGGGTATCATACTTTTTTTTTTTTTTTTTTTTTTTTTTTAAGTGGGGGCAGCAGAGGGAGAGAGAGAAAGAGAATCTTAGGTAGGTTCCACCCCCAGTGCAGAGCCAGACGCGGGGCTTCATCTCAAAGCCCTCAGATCATGACCTGAGCTGAAATTAAGAGTTGGAAACTTAACCGAGTCATCCGGGAGCCCCTATGTTTTTTAAGTAAGCTCTGCACCCAATGTGGGGGCTTCAACTCGCCACCCTGAGATCAAGAGTCACTTTCTTTACTGACTGAGGCAGCCAAGCATCCCTGTATTATACTAACTTTAAAGAAATTATGTCTCAAAGTAGGTTATATCATCTGGAAATTTTATTTTACAAGAGCAAAGAACATGTTAGAAAATATTTGTTCCTCAGGCGTCACTGAATCAGACTTAAGGATTAAAAACCACAGGTCTATGAAAAAAATCAAAGTCTTTACTACAGCCTTTGCCTTTATTATACTCTGCTTGAGCCCCACTTCCCCCACAACGGCACCCGTATCAAGGCTATTCCATCTCATTCTTTCACAGCCTTCTTCACTGAGTTCCACACCTCCTAGTGCTTTACCAACTTGCACATACTTCAATTGTCTCTTTTCTAGAATTTGATACAATCTGTCATCATGTTTTATTTTTATATTGTTTACCCTATCCTTTAGAATGTGAAGTCTACAAAGGCAGAGGCTTGTCTACCTTGTTCACTACTGTATCTCCTGCATTTAGCAAAATGACTGGGGCATATAATACGACATCGGTAAATACTTGCTGAATAAGTGAAGTCTTGTTGAGTAAGTGAATTCATGAATATACACAATAACAGATTGCTACCAAAATCCCAGAAAGTGTCAACTAGGAAATAAAAACAAAGAACAAAGTTGATAAAATGATACCTATAGTTTTTTTTTTTTAAAAGATTTTATTTATTTATTTGATAGACAGAGATTACAAGTAGAGAGGTAGGCAGGGAGAGAGGAGGAAGCAGGCTCCCCGCTGAGCAGAGAGCCCGATGTGGGGCTTGATCCCAGGACCCTGACATCATGACCTGAGCTAAAGGCAGAGGCTTTACCCCACTGAGCCACCCAAGCGCCCCACGATATCTATAGTTTAAGGAAATTAGAGATACAAAGAATCACTCTATATATGACAACCTCCCAAAATTATACTTCCCAAACAAATAATGGGACAATATATCATGTAAAAAAGGTAATTAATATAAAATGACACTTCAAGAAGTTAAAACCAACTACATGCCAATTACAAAGGAAACATTTAAACAAAAGAAGACAGGGTACATCGTAAAAGGATGGGCAAAAATGTATCAGTCCAAAAAAAGGGAAGGGATTAAAAGAATGTAAGATAAAGCCAGACTTCAAAGTAAAAGAATATTAAATATGACCAAGAGAGATGCTTTACAATGATTATGATACAACCCTTAAACTAAAACTGTCAAGAATGTTTATAAACCAAGAATTCTGCAGGAAAACCACCAGGAAGTAACAGCAAAATTAAAACAACAAAAAAAATTGGCAGATTTTAAATGTTTGTTCAGTCACCACTCATAGAAAGTAGTCAAAAACTAGTATGCAAAGGGTGATCTGACAGATGTTTTTCTTTAAAACAAAAATACAACAACAAAAGTAAAATAGATATACCAACACAGCATAATAAGGAAGTAAGGGAGAATGTGCAAATACAAGAAGTTAGCAATAAAAAGGGAAAAGTACAGAAAAAAATTAAATTCTGGGGCTATACTCTGCAAAAAGTATATGCTATTAAATCTGAAAATTAACAGTGGATGATTTTAGGAAAGCAGAGATTATCAACATTAATTTATGAGGTGGGAAACTTAATGATGGACATAACCAAAGAAGATACAAAGAATACTGTCCAAGAAGCAACAAGACAGAGACACTCTGTTTGTGTTCAAATCTTCAAGGAATCAAATATTCTCTTAAGGAAAAAATGGAAAGAAAAAGGAAAACTATAATTCTCTTTTGATGTATCCAGCATCACACACAAACCAAACCCTGAGAAAGTGAACAAAAAAAAAAACTGGATACTAAAGCAAAAACCCTTCAGATACATAGAAAAAGAGTCCAGAAATATATAGTTAAAAAAGGGTTATTTATTCTAGGAGTACAAGGACAGTCAATATTAGGAAACCTAGTAATATACTTCAACACCTATTAAATAAGTCTACAACAACAAAGACTTAATAGATGCAAAAATAATTTTTTTTTTTTTAATTTATTTGACAGACAGATCACGAGTAGGCAGAGAGGCAGGCAGAGAGAGAGGAGGAGGCAGGCTCCCTGCTGAGCAGAGAGCCCGATGCGGGACGCGATCCCAGGACCCTGAGATCATGACCTGAGCTGAAGGCAGAGGCTTTAACCACTGAGCCACCCAGGCGCCCCAAGATGCAAAAATAATTTATCAATTTCCCCTCCCATACCTTCTGATATATATGCCTATTTCATTAATAAAAAAAAAACCATACACATCTCCAGCATGTAAAGGGTGTAAGAATATTTGCTGCAGCATTATTAAGTACTTAAAAAATTCATTCATCAGGTACACTTACATAACGGAATACTAAATAGCCATACAGTCTTAGAGATTATCTGAGAAAAAGTAAACTAGAAAAATAAACATCAAGCAACTTATACAACTTATTTCCAGATAAGTGGGATTTTACTAACAAGCATATATGGTTACTTGTATAATCTGAGTGGGAAAAAGTGAAAATCCTCATCTTGGGGTGCCTGGGTGGCTCAGTCAGTTAAGCGTCTGACTCTTGGGTTTTGACTCAGGTCACGATCTCAGGTTCGTGAGACTGAACCCTGCCTGCATCGGGCTCCGTGCTCAGCATCTTCTTAAGACTCTCTCTTCCTCTCCTTCTGCCCACCCCCTCAAATAAAGGAAGGAAGGGAGGGAGAAAATCCTCATCTTGTCCTTATAAGTCAAGTAATAATGAGATGGGAAGAGTTTAAACTAACAAAGGCCATACAAAATGGCAAATGAAAACAGGGTAATGTTAAGAAACAGAAAGGTACACAAACAGGAAAAGGCTGAGCAAAGTTAAAACAGTGATATCTACAGAAAAATTGCACTGGGGACAGAAAATACCAATGACTCGGTATAACGATTAGTGTGAGGATATAGAGGAACAGAAAGTATTCTCTTAAAGTTTCTCCAATGAATTATTATCAAGAAATCCTAGAGTTTTATCCTTTTCTTAGAGAGCTACTGCAACCTCATCTGGCAAGCTGAACATCTACAGCTATGCTGCACTATACTGCCATCTGCAGAGCAGACTTAACACTAAAATTTCCCTGGAAACATTCAGTTATTTTAATTTTAAAGGTACCAAGAAAATGGCAGAGAAACTTAAACTAGTACTATACTATATTAGAAAGTGAAGAGAGACAGCAGGTATAATCAGCAACATAAGAATAAGTCATTATAATACTTCAAGCTGAAAAATCAAGAAATAAAAATATAAGCCTATTATTTAATAAAATAAGGGAACAACCACTCAAAGAATTAAAATAAAACAAGTAGTGCCACAAATCAAAGGGACTCAAATTAGTGAAAGGAATACATATCTGCTTTTCACTGTAAGATCTTCCTACTTGAACACATGATACTTATGTTTTAATACTGCACTTATTTTTCAAATGGATTAATTAACTATGCCAAAGAATAAAGGAATCAGCTATTTTTATTAAAACTTATAAGTATCTTAAAGATCAATCCACCTCTACATTTTTTTGAAGGGTCAAGTCAATTTGAGAAGTATGAAAGTTTCCATAAAAGCAAAACTGTAAATAAAGGAGACTCAAGCAACACAAAAACTGCTAAGCCAAACCTTTCTTAAATGAGCACCTATCATTACAATGTACAAAAGAAGTTCACTACTCCCTTACTTACATACAGAAGCTTACCTTATTTATTAGAAAATATAATACAGAATAACTGGAATACTCTGAAAACAATTTTTTAAAGTTACAAATTTACAGTAAATTTTTACTGTAACGTAAAGATTTATTAATATTTATTAATAAAGAAGCTTACCTTATATTAGAAAATACAATACAGAATAGCTGGAATACTTTGAAAACAGTTTTTTAAAGTTACAAATTTACTATTACAGTAAAGTTATTTACTGAGAACCAACTGCATACAAAGTGCTCTCAATCACAATTTTCCACCAAAACACAACATTCTATTTCCTCAGATAAATCATGGTCATCTAAGTAACTTCAGGTTAACTAAACTCCTATCTACTAGCACCATAAGCCTGAATATCTACAGCCAGATAACATGAAAGAAAAACTTACATAGTACAAATTACAAAAATATAATAAAAAATGTATGGGCTACTAAAAGGACAAGAATTATATGGGCATTTTTTATACAAAACCATTTCTTCAGCAGAATCTCTTTTATTCAATACAATAAAAAACAGTCACTAGGACTACCAGGCAGGCATAGCAAGTTTTCACTATTTGGAATCTAATATTACTTTTTTATCTTATATAATTCTATATTATTAGAATTTTTTGGTATCTGTTTTACTTCTCAAGTTTTATCATTAAAATGATATTTAATTAGGTTCAAAATTAATACAAATACAAATTTACAGTAAAATAGATTTGTCTAAATGAGAACTTCCACTATAGTAGAGATTGCTACTATTTCTAATTTCTACTATAGTAGAGATTTCCCATGAATAAACCCTTGTTTAACTATTTTACCTGTCAAATACTGACGAAATATTTTTTAAAAGATTATATTTATTTGAAAGACAAAGCCCACACCAAATCGAGGTGGGGTGGGTGGTGGACAAAAGGAGAAGAGAGAGCATCTCAAGAAGACGCCCAACTGAGTGGGGAGCCCAATGCAGGGCTCAATTCCACAGCCCTGAGATCATGACCTAAGCGAAAATCAAGTCAGAAACTCAACCAAATGAGCCACCCACGTGCCCCTGAAATAAAATACCTAAAATTCAAAATATAGGCATCACACATTTAGTATAAGATTCAACAGAAGCTTAGCATCTGACTCTACAATAGTCAGAAAAAAGTAATCTTGCCTATCCAATCTGATAACCAAAAGACTCACAAGTTATTTAAGAGTTATCAGTCACCAACAAAAGTTTGTTTTTTCTCATTCTGCATCAAGCTTTCATATCAAGATATGAAGTAATATTTGTAAAATAACAGAACTAAAGAAATAAACTATTTGGTACAGCTGAGCTATAAACGTAAGATATCACAACCTACTGATACTATGATTACAAGCAAAATCAACCAAAAATCTTTCAAATGACATATTTCAAATGGCATTCTGAGAAACAATGTTAGTGGTAAGATTATTAGCTGTGCTCTAAGAGATGATAAAGCTAAAAAGCACTACTACAAAATTTGAGTTATAACTGGATTATAAATATAAATTTTGTCACCCTATATTTCTAACATACTTGAAAATTAAACAGAAAGGCTCACCTTCATCCACAGAAAACTGACAGCTCTTATCATTGAAGAAAAGAATTTTCTTCTTATCGGGACGATTTACAAATAGTATCTGGTCCCCTAAAGCCTTAAAAGATTAAAAAAAAATTTTTTTCAGTTAACTCCAAATTACCTCACCTCAAAAGATTTGTTTTTTTAAAACAACAACGGATTCCCATTTATTTTAACCTTCAGTTATAGCATTAGTGTCTAATGCACCTAATTTTAGTTCTTAAGTTTCTTTCATGAGCAGTTCTCACTATTTTACATATTGGTATTTTAGGACTTTTATTCTTAGAGATCTTCCAAAGTACAAAAAGAAGTTACTTATTTTGGGGGGGAAAAAAACCCAAAAAATTCAATCTATTTTTCAGTTATGATTTGGGCCCACTGGAGTCTTTTTTTTTTTTTTTTAATAATATGAAGGACGTTTTCTTTTTTTTTTTTTATTATTTTTTTAATTTTTTTTCAGGGTAACAATATTCATTGTTTTTGCACCACACCCAGTGCTCCATGCAATACGTGCCCTCCCCAATACCCACCACCTGGTTCCCCCAACCTCCCGCCCCCCGCCCCTTCAAAACCCTCAGGTTGTTTTTCAGAGTCCATAGTCTCTCATGGTTCACCTCCCCTTCCAATTTCCCTCAACTCCCTTCTCCTCTCCAGCTCCCCACGTCCTCCATGTTATTTGTTATGCTCCACAAATAAGTGAAACCATATGATACTTGACTCTCTCTGCTTGACTTATTTCACTCAGCATAATCTCTTCCAGTCCCGTATGAAGGACGTTTTCAATACAGGTATCCAGATGTTGAAACAACGAATTGATTAGAGGGTATTAACTTTCTAAATATGGTGTCCTCAAGCACATCTTCGTTAATATAGGTTAACAGTCTATGAATCTGTTGTTATACAAAGATATTCCTTTTTTTTTTTAAGATTTTATTTCTTTATTTGTCAGAGAGAGAGAGCACAAGCAGGCAGAGCAGCAGGCAGAGGCAGAGAGAGAAGCAGGCTCCCTGCTGGACAAGGAGCCCAATGTGGGACTCGATCCCAAGACCCTGGGATCATGACCTGAGCCGAAGGCAGAGGCTTAACCGAATGAGCCATCCAGGCGTCCCTGGAGTCTTTTTATTAATCTAGGAAAAACTGCTGGGGGGGGCCTGCATCATGCTCTCTGCTCAGCGGGGAGCATGCTTCCCCTTCTCTCTCTGCCTGCCTCTCTACTTGTGATCTGTCAAATAAATAAATAAAATCTTAAAAAAAAAAAAAAAGAAAAACTGTGGGATCTTGGTGTTCTTACTTTTCCTCTACCATAAAATTTTTTGCCACTTATTCATCACCACCAATCAGTTATTTCCAATTATGTTTTAAAAAGCTATAACAGGGGTGCCTGTTATAGCTTTTTAGAGGCAGGCAGAGAGAGGGGGAAGCACACTCCCTGCTGAGCAGAGAGCCCGATGTGGGGCTCGATCCCGGGACCCCGAGATAATGACCTGAGCCAAAGGCAGAGGCTTTAACCTACTGAGCCACCCAGGCTCCCGTCTCTGAAATAAATTTTAGAAAAAATCTTAAAAAGAAAAAGGGAACTGACAAAAAGGATTGAGTGAACAAATCCTAAGAGACCTCTGGGGCACCAGCAAGCAGACCAAAATATGCACTGTGGGAGTCCCAGAGGAAGAGAGAGAAAAAGTGGCAGAGAGCATATTTCAAAAAATAATGACTGAAAACTTCCCTAAGTTGAAGAAATATATGAACATAATAAACACTCAAGAAGCTCAATGAATCCAAAGAATATGAACTCAAAGAGACCCACACAGAGACACATTATAAATAAACTTTCCAAAGACAATCCCGAAAGCAGCAAGAGAGAAGCAAACCAGCACATACAAGGAAGGGATCCTAAAAAAAATTGTATTTCTCATCAGAAACTTTAGAGGCCAAGAAACTCTGGTGGCTCAGTCAGTCTTCAACTCTTGGTTTTGGCTCAGGTCATGATCTAAGGGTCACGAGTTCGAGCCTTGTGTCAGGCTTTATGCTCAGCACCGAGTCTGCTTAAGATTCCTTCCCCCTCCGCCTCTCTCCCTCCTGCTCTTCCCACCAACTCACACTCACCCACTCTTTAAAATAAACAGAATCTTAAAAAAAAAAAGAAAGAAAGAAACTTTAGAGGCCAGAAAGTAGCAGGCTGCTATATACAAAATGCTAGAAGAAAATTCTGTGAACCCAAAATCTTCTATCCAGCAAACCTACCCTTCAAAGGTAAGAAAAAATTAAGATATTCCCAAATAAAAAAGCTTTTTAAATAGTTAAAAAAAAAAAAAAAAAAAAAGGTAGAGGGATTTCATTACCACTAGGATCTACCAGGCAAGAAATGTACAAGGGAGCCCTACAAGAGAACATGAAAGAACCAGTAACTCAAAGTTAATATGAAGAAATAAAGAGCTCACTGAAAGTAAATACTAAACACGGGCAATTATAAAAGCTAGTATCGCTGCAGCAAAAGTTTGTAACTATACTTTTTGTTCTCTACAGATTTAAGAGACTAATACATTTTTAAAAAGCAATTATCAGTCTAATAACTAGTATCACTGTAACTTTTATATCTCCAAATTTTGGCTTCTACATAATTTAAGAGACTAATAGATTTAAAAGAATTATTAGGGGTGATTGGGTGGCTTAGTTGGTTAAGCAACTGCCTTTGGCTCAGGTCATGATCCTGGAGTCCTGGGATTGAGTCCCACGTTGGGCTCCCTGCTCCGTGGGGAGTCTGCTTCTCCCTCTGACCTCTCCCCTCACACGCTCTAATAAATAAATAAAAACTTTTTAAAAAGATATTAAAAAATAAAATAATTTAAGTATTATTAGTTTATGGCAATGTGTGAAGATGTAGTTTTGTGACCTTTACAACAAAAAGAGATGGGAATGGAGCTGTAAAGGAGTATTTTTAATATGCTACTGAAGTTAGGCTAATATAAATACAAACCAGTACAAATGTTATAACTTTAGGATGTTAAATATAATCCCCATGGTAACCACAAGGAAAATAGCTACAGAACATACACGAAGGAAATGAGATAGGAATCTGAATTCAATATTAAAAAATCAAGGAGGGGCACCTGGGTGGCTCAGTCAATTAAGCATCCAACTCTTGATTTTGGCTCAGGTCATGATCTTGGGATTGTGAGATGGAGCCACACAACAGTCTCCATGCTGGGTATGAAGCCTGCTTAAGATTCTCCCTCTCCTTCTGCCCTTCCCCCAACTCTCTCCAAAAATAAAAATAAAAAAATGAAAATACAAATAAATCAGCTAAACACAAAATAGTAATGCAGTAAAAGGAAGAACAAAATGCAAGAAGGCGTATAGAAAACTAAATAAAATAATATTCCCTTGTAAGTAATTAAAAAGTAAGACAATTAGGGACTCCTGGGTGGCTCAGTCAGTTAAGCAGCCTTCAGCTCAGGTCATAATCCCAGGGTCCTGTGTGGCACTCAAGTGCCACAGGGTCCTGGGATTATCGAGTGCCACAATGGGCTTCTTGCTCAGCAGGGAGCCTGGTTCTCCTCTCCCTCTGCTCACGTGCACTCTCCCCGCCCCACCCCATCAAATAAATAAATAAAATTTTAAAAAGAAAGAAGATTAAACTCTGCAATCAAAACAAAGAGATTCCAGGCAGCCTAGGTAAGCATATGAGCCCCTCTAAAACACATCCCCGCGCCACCCAGTGGGCAGCTTCCAAAGGCACCAGCAATCTACCCCCAAGCGGCCCCTACTCTGGAGAGGCCAGCCATGCACACACTAGAGTGCCTGCAGCCGTTGCAACTGGGCCTCTCAGCCAGATGTGTCAGAGCCAGCTCCATTCACCAGTGTACCACCAGCAGCTCCTACTGGGCCTCACAGCCACAAAGGAAGACAGTGCTGAACACCAACATGCTCACACCAATTGTGGCCCAGACACAAGTCAGACTGCCCCACAAAGGGGATAGCCCTGGGGTACTTGCCTCAGATGATGAGGGGGGTTTGCACTGCTGAGCCCCAAAGGACACCTTTTACATAAAGCCACTCCTTCAAAACAGGGAAACATAACTGATCTAACCAGTATACAGAAACTCACACAGCTAGGCAAAGTACAGAGGCAGAGGAATATATTCCAGAAGAATAAAACAAAGCCTCAAACAAAAAACCCTAAATGAAATGGAGGTAAGTAATCTACCAAATAAGAAGTTCAATGTCATGACCAAAAAAATACTCACCGAACTCAGAAGCAAAACAGGGGAATACAGTGAAAACTTCAACAAAGAGAAAATTTAAAGAGAGCTGAAAAATCAGAACTAAAGAATATAATAACTGAAATGAAAAACACAGTATAGGGAATCAACTGCAGATCAGTTGATACAGAAGAATGGATCATTGATGCATAAGACAGGGTAGCAGAAATCACCCAATCAGAACAGTAAAAAGAAAAACAAATCATGTATCTGATTAGAGGTTACTATCCCAAATATGTAAGGACCTCATGGAACTTAATACCAAAAAACAATCTAATTCAAAAATTGGTAGAGGATCGCAAAACACATGTTTCCAAAGATGGCCTACACATGGTCACCAACATGCTCAACATCATGACTAGGAAAATGCAAAACCACAATGAGGTATCTCATCTCACACCTGTCAGGATAGCCACTATTAAAAAGACAAGATATAATTGTTGGAGGAAATATGGAGAAAAGGGAAATCTCAGGTACTGTTGGTGGCAATGTAAACTGGAAATTAACTATGAAAATAGAACAAACATATGCTCCAGTTACTTATCCAAAGAAACCAAAAACACTAACTCAAAAAAATATATGCACTCCTTTGTAAACAGCATTATTAACAATAGCCAAGATACAAAAACCTAAGTGTCCACTGATGGATAATCAGATAAGGAAAATAGATACACACACATAAGTGGAATATTATGTAGCCATAAAAGAAGAAATCTTGCCATCTGTAATAAAAATGAATGGACCTTGAGGGCATTATGCTAAGTGAAATAAGTGAGACAAAGGAAGACAAATTTGTATTATCTCACCTTTATGTGGACTCTAAAAAAAGAAAAAATCCTGGTGATTGCCAGACACAGCAGTGTGGATGGGGAAAATGCATGAAGTAGTCAAAATGTACACACTATCAAGTTATAAAATAAGTCATGGGGATGTAATGTACAGCATGGTAACTACAGTTAATAATACTGTATTACATATTTAAAAGCTGTTGAGAGATTAAATCTTAAAAAGTTCTCATCGTTAAAAAAAAATTTGGTGCTGGGGCGCCTGGGTGGCTCAGTGGGTTAAAGCCTCTGCCTTCTGCTCAGGTCATGATCCCAGGGTCCTGGGTTCGAGCCTGCATCAGGCTCTCTGCTCAGCAGGGAGCCTGCTTCCCCCCTTCTCTCTCTGCCTGCCTCTCTGCCTACTTGTGATCTCTGTCAAATTAATAAATAAAATCTTTTAAAAAAAAATTTGGTGCTACATATGGTGACAGATGTTAATCAGACTTACTGTGGTGATATAATTTCACAATATATACAAATACTGAACCATTATGTTATACGTCCGAAATATGATGTATGTTTCAAAACTATTAGAATAAAAGAATTCAAAGTGGCAAGACAGATACAAAATACACAAAAGTCAGCTACATTTCTATATACTAACAATGAACAATCTGAAAAGAAATTACAAAAACAATTCCATTCACAAAAGCATCTAAAAGAATAAAATACTTAGGAATTAACTTAAAGAGGTGAAAGACTTGGCACCATGAAAACTATAAAACACTGCTGAAAGGGTGCACCTGGGTGGCTCAGTAGGTTAAGTGCCTGCCTTTGGCTCAGGTCATGATCCTGGGGTCCTGAGACAGAGGCCCAAGTGGGATCCCTGCTCAGCAGGGAGTTTGCTTCTCCCTCTTCCTCCGCCCCTCTCCCTGCTCATGCACTCTTTCTGAAGTAAATAAAATCTATAAAAAGAAATAAAAATAAAATAGTGCTGAAAGAAATTAGACAACATAAATGCAAACACACCCCAGGTTTACAGATTAAGATGTAGATACTATCCAAAGTGATCTACAGATTCAGTGCAATCCTTATCAAAATCCCAATGATGTTTTTTGCAGAAACAGAAAAACCCATCCTAAAATTCATATGAAATCTCAAGGACTCTGAATAATCAATCTTGAAAAAGAAAAACTAAGCTGAAGGATTTACTTCCTAATTTCAAAACTTCCTACAAATCTACAGTAATTGAAAGTGTAGTATTGGCATAAAAACTGTGGAAGAGAGAACTCAGAAATAAATCGTCCCAGGTATGCTCAAACGACTTTTGACAAGGGTGCCAGGACATTCAATAGGGAAAGGACAACCTTTTCAACAAAAGGTGCTAAAAAACTCAACACCCACATACGAAAGAATGACACTTGACCCTTACCTAACACTATACATGAAAATTAACTTGAAATGGATTAGAGACCTAAATATAAGATCTAAAGCTATAAAACTCTTAGAAGAAAACTTAGGGCAAAAAGCTTCTAATCTTGGATTTGGCAGTCATTTCCTGGAAATGCCACCAAAGGCAACAGAAGGAAAAAAAAAAGACACATATGACTACACAAAAATATTGGCATCTGTACATTAAAAGACAGTATCAATGAAGTAAAAAGGCAGCTCACAAAATGGGAGAAAATACTTGCAAAGTGTATATCTAATAAGTGATTAATATCCAGAATACATACATACAAGGACAAGTGAAACAACTCAATTCAAAAAATAGGCAAAAGATTTGACATTTCTCCAAATAATGTATACAAATAGACAATAAGCACATGAAAAAAATATCCTCAGTATCACTAATTACTGGGGAAATACAAATCAAAACTATAATGAGATAAACCTCATGTCCATTAAAATGGCTACTATTAAAAAAAAAAAAAAAAACAGAAAATACGTGTTGGTAAGGACACAAAGAAATCTGAACCCTTGTGCACTGCTGGCAAGAATATAAAATGGTAAACCCACTGTGGAAAATATGGTGGTTCCTCAAAAAACTAAAAACAGAATTACCATATTATCCAGCAATTCTACTTCTGGTTACATACTCTAAATGGAAAGCAGAGCGGCACATGGGTGGCTCAGTCAAGCATCTGCGTCTTGATTTCAACTGAGGTTGAGATCTCAGGGTCATGAGATCTGACCCACACATCAGGCTCCACACTAGGCATGGAGTCTACTTGTCCCTTTCCCTCCTCCCACTTGTGTGCACACTCTCTCTAAAATAAATAAATAATAAATAAATACTCTTGAAAAATATATTTAAAAAAGAAAAGAATCAAAAGCAAAGTCTTGAAGAGAGATTTTTTAGGAACATGCTAATAGTAGCATTATTCCCAACAGCTAAATAATGGAAGCAACCAAATGGATAAGCAAACTGGTCAATGCAGTACTATCAGCCTTAAAAAGGAAGGAAATCCTGATACAAGCTGCAACATGGAGGAACCTTGAGGATGGATACTGTGCTAAGTGAAATACGACAATCACAAAACAACAACGTATAATTCTACTTGTCTGAGTTACTTAGAGAAGCCAAATTCACAAAAAGAATGTTGCCTGCTAGGGACTGGAGAAGTGGGATAAGGAAAGCTGTTTAGTGGACTGAGTTTCAGCTTTACAAAATGTAGAAGTTCTGGATTATCTCTTGTACAACTGTGAACATACTTTACACTAATGAACTGTACTCTTAGACATGCTTAATATGTCAAACTCTACCTCATGTGACAGTTTTTACTACAATTTGTTAAAAATTTAGCTAAAAAAAACCACCTGAGGAGTAGCCCATTCCATACATACCTTAAAAATAAATCCTATTTCAAATCTGAAGAGGGCTCTGCTTCGGGTAATGGCCAAGTCCCTCCTAAGGTAACTTTTTTTTAATAGAAAACTTACTATAAACTCTGGATATTTTCCAAAAGAGTTCAAAGAACAAAAAAGATGTATTATTTGCCACCCACTGCAAAAAAGACAAAGGTTAGAGTTTGAGTCTAGCCAAGATAACTGCCCATTTATACACAAAAACCAACAAAAACACTCTGGAGGAATCTAACAGAATCTTGAGTCTTTACTACACATATAATTCACAAAATTTAAGACTCAACAGAAATCTGTTAGACAAAGAAACAGGAAACATGACCCATACTCGAGAAACAAAGCACAGACCAGCCCCCAAAATGACCCAACTGTTAAATTAGAATAGGAAGATTTTAAAGCAGTTGCAAGAAATTTTACTCAAGAATGTACTGGAAAGAGGCGCCTGGGTGGCTCTGTGGGTTAAGCCTCTGCCTTCAGCTCAGGTCATGATCCCAGGGTCCTGGGATCAAGTCCCGCGTCGGGCTCTCTGCTCAGCAGGGAGCCTGCTTCCTCCTCTCTCTCTCTGCCTGCCTCTCTGCCTACTTGTGATCTCTGTCAAATAAACAAATAAAATCTTAAAAAAAAAAAAAAAGGAATGTACTGGAAAAAAGGCTTATAATGAATGAAAAAAAAATCTCAGCAAAGAAAACATAAAGAATGAAAAGCCCAGAACTGAAAAATACTATCTCTAAAATAAAAAATTCACCAATGGGAATTCATGAAAAATTAGAGGTAAAGAAGAGAAGTCCACTAACTTGACAATAGATCAAAACAAAACAAAGAAACCAAAAAAATAAGTAAATAAAAAGGGCCTCAATGACTTGTAAGATAACACGTGTCATTTAATTACCAAGAAGTACAGGAAAGAAAGCAGCAGGTTTTACTCCAGAGGTAGCAAGACAAATGAACCATCAACAACTAGCATTAATCATTAGCAACTGTGCAGAACAGAGACTAGCAGCCTTTCCAACTGAGTTCCAACTTTAAACTGGAAATATTATTTGTATGGCTTTCTCTGATAGACTTTTAGGAATTAAAACAGCGAGGTTATTAGTCAATGCTTTCGTGTTTAATACCTCTGGTTCCTCAGGTTAGCAGTGTCTACAAGCATTGTTGAAGCAGCTCTTGTCTACAAACATAACAACTTCTAAGAAAAACTTTGAGATGTCTTTGAGAAAAACTTTCCAGAACTATTCTGAAGACACAATCATACCCAAAACAACACAAAAGGGAGATGTCAAATTTACACAAAAATGGCTGCGCTCTGCCCTGCTCTGTAGAACAGGACCCAAATTTCAAATCTTCGACTGGCTCACCGCAACCCCAAGTATATATAAAGGAAGCTATAAAAACAAAAATTTGAATTACCTGTTTTCTTAAAACAAGACATTATTAATTCAAATTATACTAAGGTATAGAAAGAAAAGAGAGGTTACCTTGACAGCTTTCTGAGAATTGGGGAGTCCTTCCTCTATGTCTTCTAAAAGAATTCCTCCTAAGCCTCGCTGGTCATGCTTATCTAACAGCCTAAGGAGGGCTTTCTTATCTTTCAAGTTGTATTTGGGCTTGAAGGCATACTTCCCATCTATTACTTCAATTTTGGGATTATTGACTAATGCCTGTAACAGTGACACAATTTGGATATATTAACAAAAGGAAACCCCATATACACGTTCTTAAATTCTACTAATTATTTTAAAAATATTGATACCAAATACAATCATAAATTAAAAGTTATCTTGTGAATATCAACTAGCAGATCTAAAATACTGGACATCCAAGATCCAAAAACCAGTAGGTAGAGATCAGCAAGTTGCTCACTTTTTATAAAAGAAACTTTTTATTATTACGTTAATTCTTTAGATGAGTAAAACCATTTCATCACAACTGACTGAAACTGCACCCACATTCTTTTGAAAATAAAAGATAAAAAAGAATAAATGCCAATTAACATTAATAGACAAAGTCAACTGGGTATTGCTTATCCCACCCTCGAAGTATAGTTTATCCCATACTGGCATTTTGTGTGGAACATAACCCTGGGGTGAATATACAACAGTCTGCCCCACCTGGTGTCACCAACAGGTGTGGAAGGAACTGAAAAGCACCAAACTAGTGCATATAAGAAATTTACCTATAGTGGCACCTTGAGAATGAAACTGAGTAGGAATGCAGGAATTATTGAATATAATTATATTCCTAGTCAGTTCTGCTGTACAGCTACTACTAGAAGAAAAGCTCTTCGAGGAAGAGCTACCCTATTTATTTTCTTCTGCAGCTGCCAGCCTGACCCTGGAAAGGAGAAAGAGAAGAACATAGAAGAAAGGAGGGAGAACAGAATAGTAATAAAAGTCATTTTTAACTAATGTTGGTAGTCTATGAAATTTGAAGATTAGGTAAAGCAACAGGATTTTTATGACTATATTTCATTAAGACGGTGTGCTATAATGTTACTAATTAACTGTTGATTTTATATTCTAAAAATCAAGAACAATATTTTGCTCAGTAAAATAAATTACTGAATTACATTTGGGAATTTTACATTTGCTCTTTAGACTACAACACTGGTCAGAATGTATTCTTCTTAATTGTCATTTCATACTTAAATAGAAAAGATGGAAATGTGTGAATTTTCTTAAATGCTATTCATTTCCAAATTAGCAAGGTCAGTGATTACTGTGGGGTTTCTTTTCCTCCAATGATGTGTGTACATACACAGTGTAAGGATTAGTTTTCCAAGTAATCTGTCAGAGACAGTAACATCACCATCAAGTCATAATAGTAATATGAGTACAACAAATATCTCACTATCCCTACACTACCTCATGATTTAAATGTTCAAAAACAAATATAAAAACAATACAATTCTAAATTTAGCAATTAAAAAAGTATCAATTATTCTGTAAAAACGTAAATGAAACTGGTACAATGACTGAATTCTTTATAATTTTTGTGCTAAAGGTCTTTGCCATGTTAAATAGATACATAAGTTTTTAAGAAAACCAACAAATCAAACCACCTCAAAAAATATGTATGTTAAAAACAAAGAATCTATACCAGTTCTTTTAAGAAAAAGTAAAAATAATGATCAGATTAAAAACCTTAGTTACATAGCAAATATCTCATGGTAACTAATTTTTTTAACTCCACTTTAAGGCTATTCTTACCTCAGTCATTAGCCATTGTTTCTGCTTGAGTCCTATATCTAAATGTTGTGTTTCATCTAAAATTTCTTCTAAAGTGAGAGGATGCGTATCTCCTCGCTGATGCCGTGTCTATTGAGGGAAGAAACTGTTATTAGGAGATAGTTTTAAAATGCTAGATGCATAAGTAATAGATACAAGTAAGTGAATCTTTCAGGAATGGAGAACATGTATTATTTGAGGCAATACAATTACAGTGATGAAGAGAATGGACTGTAAAATCAGAATCAGGTTCAAACTCGTAGCTCTACAAATCAAATGATAAACTGAGAAAAAGTATTTTCAACTCATATCACAAGAGCTTATTATCTTCCTAATATTTTAACAGCCCCAAAAACCTAACAGGAAAATGATCCAAAGACAGGAACACAGAAATCATACAAAGGTGCCTAGGTGGCTCAGTCAGTTAAGCTTCCAACTCTTGACAGCAGTTCAGGTCATGGTCTCAAGGTCTTAATATCAAACCCCATGTCAGCCTTTGTGCTCAGCAGGAGTCTGTTTGAGATTCTCTCTCCTGAGAATCTTGAGATTCTTCTCCCTGCTCACGTATTCTCTCTAAAATAAATAAATAGGGGTGCCTGGGTGCCTCAGTCCATTGGGCATCTGCCTTTGGCTCGGGTCATGATCCCAGGGTCCTGGGATCGAGCCCCGCATCGGGCTTCCTGCTTAGCCGAGGAGCCTGCTCCTCCCTCTCCCTCTGCTGCTCCCCTTGCTTGTGATCTCTCGCTTTCTGTCAAATAAGTAAATAAAATCTTTGAAAGATAAGAATAAAAAATATAAAATGAAAAAATAAATCTTTTAAGAAAAAATCATAGAGGGGCGCCTTGGTGGCTCAGTCAGTTAAGTGTTCAACTCTTGGTTTCAGCTTAGATCATGATCTCATGGTTCATAGGATCAGCCTCATGTGGGGCTCTGTGCTTGGTAGGGAGTAAGCTGGAAGAGTCTCTCCCTCTGTCCCTCCCCCTGCTCATGCACTCTCTCTCAAAATAATCAATCTTTTTAAAAAAAATGAATAAAAATGGAACTCTGTTGAGTATTATATACAAAATGAATTTTATCAATATTTTAATATACATGAGTTATTCTAATCAACTGTGTGCTAATAATAATAGTTGTGATAGTACTCAGAACTTATGGTCACAAGAAAAACATTTCTAACATATATACTATTGCGGCAAAAAGGATGACAGATGATGACTGAAGTATTTTCAAGCATAAGGGCGCCTGCGTGGCTCAGTCAGTTAAGTGACTGTCTTCAGCTCAGGTGAAGATCACGGGGTCCTAATCTCCCTCTACTCCTCCCCCTTGCTTGTGCACATGCTCTATCAAATAAACAAATAAAATCCTTAAAAATAAACATATTTCGGGTGCCTGGGTGGCTCAGTCATTAAGCGTCTGCCTTTGGATCGGGTCATGATCCCAGGGTCCTGGGATGGAGGCCCACATTGGGTTCCCTGCTCAGCAGGAAGCCTGCTTCTCCCTCTGCCCCTTCCCCTGCTTGTGTTCCTCTCTCTGTCTGTCAAATAAATAAATAAATAAAATCTTTAGAATAAAAAAAATATATGTATACATATATACATATAAACATATATACATATATATACATATATATACATATATATACACACACACATATATGCATATACACACACACACATATTTCAAGCATAAGAATACACAACATTAGGCTAAAATGCAGTGGGAGTAACAACAGACTTACAAGTTCAAAAGGAAAATAATTAAAATTTCCAACCATATGTTTGTTTTTACAATTTTTTTTAAAGATTTATTTATTCTAGAGAGAGAGTGCACACACGTGGGGGGAGGGGGAGAGGGAAAGAGAGTTTTTTTTTTTTTTTTAAGATCTTTATGTATTTGAGAGAGAGAGTGAGAAAGCACAAGCAGGGGGGAACGGGAGAGGGAGGAAACTCCCTGCTGAGCAGAGAGCCCGACATGGGGCTCAATCCCAGGACAGTGGGATCATGACCTGAGCCAAAGGCAGGTGCTTAACGGCTGAACACCCAGGCACCCCCCAGAGCAGTTTTTATATTTTTAACTAATAATGGGATTTAGATCCCCTTAGAGAAATGTAAAAGAAGTATTCTGTTGAAATATTATGATATGTCAGAAATTCCATCCTTTGTCACTATTTCAACTTTTGCTGAAAAACTAATTGCCAATTTAAATATGTGCAGAGAGATACATAATTTCTCAAAATTGTTTCAGGAAATAACTGAGCACAAAAATTGAAGG
Organism: Enhydra lutris kenyoni; assembly: GCF_002288905.1. NCBI lineage: Eukaryota > Metazoa > Chordata > Mammalia > Carnivora > Mustelidae > Enhydra > Enhydra lutris. The sequence goes on along the minus strand of NW_019154095.1, from coordinate 16,653,274 downwards.
TCACAGTCCTAAAGAAAGTTATGAAAGTTAAGGATCATCTAGATTAGTGACGACTGCATCAGCGGAGTAGCAATACATGACATCTGAACGTCAATCTCCCTCAACAGACTAACAGCCGTGGGGGGTACTTTTTCCTGAGTAGTCCCAGCAATAGTGCTATAAATAGCATACAGTAGGTTTTAATAATTGTTTATCACCATGGGGGAATGGATGGATGGAATGAATGAATAGGGAATATGTGTCAAATGTATTATTTGATAATGGGAAATTATGAACTAACAGATTTCGACCACAAATCAAATATAAACTAGATTTCAGACCCAGTCAGGCATTAAGTCTCTAAAAGCCCTAACATAAAAACTTGACTTACATTTTAAGCAATCTGTAGCTGAAATCTGAAGTAACACATATAGTACTTTCACTTTTTTCAAGAGATACAACCAGTAACTAAACAGGAATGAGTGTGGCAGAGGAAGGGGGCAAATCTGAAATCATTTAGCCATTTAGTAACAAATGTAATTTCACTTTAATAAGTTAGGATTCAGTCTCTGGTAAAGCCAAAATGCCATATCATCAAAACTTCAGAACTTACTTCAAAAAATAGTAAATCTTCCATCATATCTTAAATTCTAAGGTCTTCTATAAATCAATGTTTTCCTAAGACCCTCAGTAATTCTCTAGTTTTCTCCTCCAAAGATGCAGAAAAACCATCACCACCGTATGTCTCAACTATGTAGTTTTCACTTTTCACCTCAGTGGAAATAACAACCTGCAAATAGTTCACCTCTTCCTAGTGGTTTTGACAGCAAGTATTGAGTAATTAAGAAGTGACTGTATCTACTGCCTGGGCATAATTTATAAGTGAAATGGTGGGCTTAAATTGGATACTTGAATTAATGTAAATTAAATATACTTAGGTGACTCACTGCAGTACTAATCTGATATAATGTAAGAGGCTTGAAGCATTACTTTTTTTTTAGTTTTACTGAGATGTAATAGGGATACAACATACCACACATATTGAAACAAGCAATTTGATAAATTTTGACATGTACATACAAATTTACTTCTGAAACCCCAATCCTCTTCCTCTGCCAAAAACTCAAATAGGATGCATGTTGAGAAAAGCACTTACCTTCATGTAATTCACAATCTTAGCAAGAACACCAAACTTATATCCAGAGCTTCCTGATAGAGCTTTCAAGTTAAACGATCCATTGCTATGATCTGGAAATGAGGTTCAAAAAGCAATTATAACATTGTCATAATAGATTTAATTTTGACTTTTAAGCAACTAAGATGATTTTTAACTCTAGTAAAATATTTGTTTTGCATTTTTCCATCTAGTGAATTCTACCCTGTAAAACTTTGGTAAAAATTCAAATCTATGATTATATAATAAGCTTATTAATTTTCCCACCAAAGATAGGAACAAAGTATTAAGAATTCAAAAGCATTAAAATACATTTCTTTTGGGGTGTTTGGGGTGGCTCAGTTGGTGCAGTATCCGACTTCATCTCAGGGTTCCTGAGTTCAAGTCCCACATTGGGCAGGGAGCCTACTTAAAAAAAAGTAAAATACATTTCTTCCTTAAGTACCTTTGTCTCACTGTTCCCTTAATTATGATTAGATTTATCCCCAAGATTAGAAGCATGGCTTTTTAAACAAGAGGACAACACAAATCTCAAACTGATGCGAAGAGCTTTTCTAACAGACTTAAAACCAGGAGAAATGAGTGAATTACTTCCAAGGGATAAAAAGTTCCACTTATCACCTATTACATCAATTTCTCCCTCTCAACTTAAAACAAATGGGAACTAATGGGGATTAATAAAAGAAATGATACCATAACTAAACTTTAGAGCTTGATTAGGGAAAAATATTTAAAAAAAAGAAAAAATTCATAGGCAATGACACTGCATAAACATGGATGCTTAAAAAAGGACAATAGCATGAAACAAGGAGCAATCTGTACTGACAACAATTTATTTCAGAACTTGTATCATTCTGTTGTATTTTATAGGCAGAAATCCTAATGCTACTATGAATCACAAGCCCATTCCATTAGTCATAAGGAGGAACAGTTTAAAAAAAAAAAAAACTCATAACTGAAATGAAAAACATTTCAGAAGTACACATTCTATTAACAAACCATCAATTCAGATATATTACGTTCTCTTGTGGCTGCTGATCCACAAAGGAAGAGGTTAAATACAAGGTGGGGCAGGGGTATCTCTGGCACCAGCTTGGTGGTAATAATTAAAAAAAAAAAAAAAAAAAAAGGAATTCATTAGAACAATGCAAGTCAAATGTGAAATTGTCAGAGAGCCAAAAGAATAGCTTTTAGATGGCAACATAATAATTCTCTGAGATTAGTTTGTAAAAAGACTTTATTAAATATACTTTTTGAGACTAAAATGAAGCTTGATATGTAATTTTCCTTTAAAAATATCACTGTCATAATTTGACAACAACTGAATTGGCACATTATATCCTGCTATGTTTCCAAAAGTGGTATCCTGGATGCCTTACAGGTATGCTTTCACATTCATTCTTTCAATTATGAAATACTACCTACATGGTTCATTTTCCCAAGGTGTTCAGAGCACTTTAACAATAAAAGTAACATTTACTGAACACTTATTATTTGCCACGTGGCATGCTAAATATTTGACTTTCTCATTTAATCCCTCTGAAAAACTCCCATTTAGGAGGTATTGCCCCCTTTTAAACATAAGTAAGAGTACTAAGCAGAAGAACGCAGATTCAAATTCAGTAGTAAACGCTGTGATACTGCCTTGTTTAAGAATCATTAACTAGTCTTTAATATAGACTATGCCATCTAAAACTGGCTATTATTTTCTCAGAGTATAAAAATTCATAAATGCAGATGTTTTCTTATTTAACTTTGATAAGATATTAAGTTTATCCTATATAAACTAATTGGGAACACTATGAAAAGCCAAAAACACCATGCTAAGAACAGGCACTCTACAAGTGCCCAATCGTGAACTACATGCACTTTTATGTATCACAGAGTCCTGAACATTCAGCCCAATGACAAGTAAAGTAAACAGTAAATATTAGCTGAATGAATGAAGACAGTAAGAGTATTTTTATGCACCCCTTTATGGTCCTAGAAACTAATATGGTAATTTATTTGTAATTTTATAAAATAATGTGGTGACACCTGGGTGGCTCAGTCAGTTTAGTGTCTGACTCTTAATTTTGGCTCAGGTCACAATCCAGGGTCATGGGATTGATCCCCACATCGGGCTCTGCACTCAGTGTGGAGTCTGCTTCAAATTCTTCACGCCCACCCCCCCCCACTCCTCTGCTCCTCCCCCTGCTCACACTCTCTACCTTTAATAAATAAAATCTTTAAAAAAATAATGTGGGTCACCTGGGTGGCTCTGTGGGTTAAAGCCTCTGCCTTCAGCTCAGGTCATGATCCCAGGGTCAGGGGAGGGAGCCCCACATCGGCTTCTCTGCTCAGCAAGGAGCCTGCTTCCCCCTCTCTCTCTCTGCCTGCCTCTCTGCCTACTTGTGATCTCTGTCAAATAAATAAATAAAATCTTTTTTTAAAAAATGTAAACTATAAAACAAAGTTTGCACAGCAAGCATTTACTCAGTCTGCTGTTGCTATGATAGCCACTCCATTATTTATTTATGTATTTATTTATTTTTAAAGATTTTATTTATTACAGCAAGAGAGGGAACACAAGGAGAGGGAGTGGGAGAGGGAGAAGAAGGCTCCCCGCCAAGCAGGCAGGGAGCCTGATGCTGGGCTCAATCCCAGGACCCTGGGACCATGACCTGAGCCAGAGGCAGGCGCCTAATGACTGAGTCACCCAGGCGCCCCCACTCCATTATTTAAAACCTTGATTCTGTTATGCCTGGACCACACACAACTCTAAATAATACATCTTAAATAAAAACATTCGATCTTCAAACATTCACAGTTGAAGATTCTTTCGCCATTTTTAAGAAAAATTTTTGAGGGGTGCCTGAGTGGAACGGTCAGTTGAGTGCCGATCCTTGGTTTTGGCCCAGGTCATGATCTCAGGATCAGGGATCGAGCCCTGCCTCAGGCTCCATGTGGAGTCTACCTGACATCATCTCTCCTTCTCCTTCTGTCCTTCTCACTCATGCTTTCAGTCTCTCTAAAGTATAAATAAATTTTGAAAGAAATTAAAATTTAGGGGCGCCTGGGTAGCTCAGCGTGTTAAAGCCTCTGCCTTCAGCTCAGGCCATGATCTCAGGGTCCTGCGATCGACCCCGCATCAGGCTCTGCTCGGCGGGGAGCCTGCTTCCTCTTCTCTCTCTCTCTCTGCTTACTTGTGACCTCTGTCTGTCAAATAAATAAAATAAATAATCTTTTTAAAAAATTTGTTGTTGTTGAATACAGCTGACAAACAATGCTACATTAGTTTCAGGTGTACAACATAGTCACTGAACTTCTCTATAGATTATGCTATGCTCACAAGTGTAGCTGCTGTCACCATAAAACACTATTATAATATCATTAACTATATTCCCTATGCTGTGCCTTCTATTCCTTTTTTACCATTTAAATATCACAGACTGCTTTTTTAATATCGGTGGTATACCTACCAAAACTAACCCTCTCCCAACTAGTAGAGCTGAAAACCTTTCTTTTCCCTTAGAATTTCTCCTAATTCAAACCACCACATGGAAATAATCACTTCCAGATGACAAAATTTATATATAACACAAGTATGAAAAGAAAATATCATTTATGAGATTTCATGCCCACTTCCTAGAGGAAATACCAAGCTGGTAAACCTGGACTGTTTGTTTCCTAGGTTACTACCTCTCTCAACATTTCCTTTTAGCTCCAGCAGAGAAATACTCACTGAAGGAATTGAAATTTTATGGTTAAACACTAAGAAATCATCAGTTTGTTACTAACTCAAATTCCTCTGCAGAAATTTAGCTTAAGGACAAAAAAATAAGGCAAGAAAAAGAGGTGACAGTTGATATCCCAGACAGCTCTATTCAAGTTTATGAATGATTTACACTTAAGGGTGGCAGGACTTAATGCAAATGAACGAAGAGGAAACTGTCAGCTGCATTGTGGTTCAACCAATAGAAGCACAGCTCCATCTTGGATGTGCACTGGACTGCATTACAAACAGACGATACCATCGCTTCAACAGCAGCCTTCAGACAAGAGGTAGGTTTATACGATCTCTTTCATTTAGTAATACATGTCCTTATGATGAAATATAAAAATATTTTACTATAAAAACTAAGCAGAAAGCTTTGTTCCTACAAAAGGCCAAAAAAAGCAATGTATTAATTTCACTGCTTGGTAGGATTTTATTATGAAAATGTGAAGACTGCCTTGTGCTATTTGATAAGCACCCTTACCATCTGTGCCTTATGGAAAATTCATGAGATTTTCTATGAACCTGATCTATATCCAGACCTTAGAGTAAACCATAAACATTTAATGTTAAGTGGTTACTTGCGAATTTATTTTTTCTGAGTTATTTCATTTCAGCAGTTTGGTCTGCCTTAACAAAGGATTTTTCTTAAAGAAAAATCTAGACTCAAAGCGAATCCTGGACTAAAGCTTTCTGACTGTATGTGCAAATTGTATTGGTTGGTAAAAAGCAGTTACTCACAGGAAAGTTTGTTATATTTTAACAAATATGAGAAAATAGTTTAAAACTGTTCGTTTGACTTTGAGTGTAGATGCAGTGAATGCCAAGAAATTGTAAGGATTGTGATTTTTACATAAAAATAATAAGACCGTAAAGATATCATTAAATAGGCTGCATTATACTACAGCCAAAAAGATCATTTGTAGAGCTGCAGACTTTCCTAACATTTTAACTAAAATAGTTCTTTATGGTTAAATTTTAAAAATCTATATTACTGTAATACACAAGTCATTCTATTATTAAATAATAACCTTCTTAAACAGCCTTTCACTTTTTATATGCCACAAATATTCATAACCATATTCAATATAATGTTGAAATTATTCTTCAACTGATTCCTCAAAAGAAACAGAGAGCAAGTCTTTCTGATAAACTACATATAAAAATAAAAATATGTTTTAAGAAGAACTGGTTAAGGGAGGAAGGTATGGTACCTTTCAAGGGTAGGTAATAAGATTACTTTGATGGCCCAGAGTAACTATTTATGTCTACTAAAAATTGGTATCAACTACTGACCAAATTTCTAATTTTATAATAGTCGAGTATGAAAAATATCATTATTTAGTAGATACCAGAGTTCCAGGATATTACCCACACATACGGACCTAAAGATCCAACTTCTGCCTTTTCTTTGCTAATAAATCTATTTAAATTTTAAAAGACTATTTTCATAATTTTTATTCCATTTCTTATTCAGCATTCAGCAGCATGAGTAAACCATTCCTTACAAAACCTAAAGGTTGCTGTAAGAAGAAATTAAATATCTCCAGGTTCAGAACAATGGGGTTAATTACCTAGAAAATATTCCTGCTTGCTGTACAAAGTATATGGGAGCCAAAAGAAGTCTCAGATAAATAAACACATCTTGTCAAATAAAACAGTTAACTTGTAACTGAAATTTCAGGTAAACTGTAAACAGAAAGAGCCCTACCCCCCCCCCATTATTAGCACTATAACCAGCCCACATTTGCTGGTGATGTATTTATAGTTAGCAGAGATGTAGGGTTATTGCTCTTTCACCAAACTGACTAGATGCATGGCCTACCTCAGAGAGCTCCAGGGCTGGGTGAGCTGCTCTATATTTAAAGGCCAATATGATTAATTGATCATATTTCAAAGTTGTATGTTTAAAGACACTAGAGAATTCAACTCAAGGGCTTTTACCATAATTAGAGCAAAAGCATAATCTTGTTCTGATCCCACAATTCAAGGTTCCAGAACAGTATGAAGTCCTATCCCCATAATTATTTCACTAGGATCTTCTGAAAACAGGAGGAAAAATAGGTGAAGAGAATATATAAAAACAAACAAACAAAAATATGGTATTTACTTTAACTCTCCCCATTTCTGTAATGAAATTTCAAAGGGGTGGGGATCCAAAAAAAGTACACAAATGATTTTTTTTTTTTACCATTTAGTCTTATTTTTCATAAAGCATGTTTATAGCAGGTACTTGATATAAATGTGTATTTTAATTCCAAAAACAGTCTTAGAATATGAGAAAATCCTAATAATACCATCTTTCTGCATGTCTAATTATGTCTACTCCATTAAAGTAAGTTTTAGATTTTACTCTAAATTTAGCACAAAAAATTGCTAGAGCTCTACTGTACTTAAAAAGAATGAACCACATTAAATTTAAGGTACAAAATGACTCTGTATTTCATGGTTTACTTTTTTCAGATATGCCCAGAAGCTAACTAAAGATTGAATGTTTTGAGCTGCTCATCAGTTATCAATACACTCACATAAGAGGCAAACTGTCATCATTTACAACATAAACTGTCATCATTTACAACACGTGTATATTCTTCCTTAAACTGCTTAGACACTTCTAATCAAAATGAGAGTTTACTGATTCTACTTTTTTTTTAGAAGTAATCCAAAAACCTCAGTAAATGTATCAAATAGATACAAAACACAGATATATAACACAATGTAACGCAACAGATACATAAAACCAAAGGCAAGAAATATTTTTAAAGTATATTAGTTAGGGTTTTAGGTTAAGTACTATATTCAAATGGTTCAAAGACTGAAATATTACAAGATGTACCTTGTGAAATCTCACACAGATCCCTGTTTCCCAGCTCTACTCTCCAAACAACCACACAGGCAATCATTGTTATTAATTTCTTATATAACTCCTTCCAAAACTTTTGTGCAGAATCAAGCAAATAAAAATGCATATTATTTCCCCCTCTCCTATACATACTGTCCTGCATCTTGGTCTTTTTGACTTAACAGATCCTAGAAATCTTTCAGTATCACCACAATTACCTCATTCACACACAATTATCAATTGTATGGATATACTAATTTTAACCAGAAGAACAGATCATGATCAAGTTAACTTCAAATACCTAAATTTGGTTTGGGTTGTCCGCCTGCCCCACCTTCTCCCTTCCTTTTCCTCCCTCCACTTTGGTGGGGGGAGGCACATGAGAGGGCTTGAAAAAATTTTAAACAGTTCACTTGTACCTCAAAAATAAATAGAATATTGGGACACCTAGGTGGCTCAGTGGGTTGAACATTGGCTCCTGATTTCAGCTCAGGGTCATGGGATCGAGCCCCAAGTTGGCTCCATGGTCAGTGAAGAGTCTGCTTGGGATTCTTTCTCCCTCTGTACCTCCCATATCTGACACTTGCACGCATGTGCGTGTATGCGTGCACTCTCACTCTCTCTCTCACAAATAAATCTCCTTTGAGAAATAGAATATAATGTCAAAAATTTTAAGCGGTTCACTTGTACCTCAAAAATAAATAGAATATAAAGTCCCTTAAACCAATTTCCAGTAATTCTAAAATTTCATTTTTTTAAAAAAGATTTTATTTATTTATTTATTTGACAGAGGTCACAAGTAGGCAGAGAGGCAGGCAGAGAGAGAGGGAGCAGCAGGCTCCCCGCTGAGCAGAGAGCCCGATGCGGTGCTCAATCGCAGGACCCTGAGATCATGACCTGAGCTGAAGGCAGAGGCTTAACCCACTGAGCCACCCAGGCGCCACTAAAATTTCATTTTGAAATAGAAACTTTTATTAGTCTTTACAACTTCTCCTCAGTTTTAAAGTCAATACAAAAAGGAAATCCCTACTCATAAAAAGTTAAAATACAAATAACTTCACTATAATTTCAACCAGGTATGAGTTACAGATTTATATAGCCAATTTCTAGAAGAAACAAAAGTTTGATATGTTAGGGAGACAGGATTATTAGTGAAGCTTTTCATTTTTATTTAAAAATTATTAGAATGTAAAAAAGAATGACTACAAAATTTCTGAAATCAATAATGAAATGACATTTTAAGTTAACATTAATTAATAAGGTACATTAAACTGGGGTGCCTGGGTGGCTCAGTGGGTTAAAGCCTCTGCCTTCGGCTCAGGTCATGATCCTAGGGTCCTGGGATCGAGCCCTGCATCGGGCTCTCTGCTCAACAGGGAGCGTGCTTCCCCTTCTCTCTCTCTGCCTGCCTCTCTGCCTGCTTGTGATCTCTGTCAAATAAATAAATAAAATCTTTAAGAAGAAAAAAAAAGGTATATTAAACTAATTTTTTTAAGATTTATTTACTTGGGAGACAGAGAGAGAGAGAGAATGAATCCCAAGCAGACTCCCCACTGAGCACAGAGCCCCACTCGGGGCTCATTCTCACAAATGGATATCATGACCTGAGCCTCAGCTGAACCCAAGAGTTGGATGCTCAACCCACTGAGCCACCCAGGTGCCCCTACATTAAACTAATTTCAGGGACATAATGCAGAAAGAAATTCCCAGATTTTAAAAAGTAATCAACCTGGGGCACCTAGCTGGCTCAGTCAGGCACGTGGCATGTGACTCTTGATCTCAGGCTTATGACTTCAAGCCTCATATTGGGTGTAGAGATTACTTAATAAAACGAAACAACAAAGGAATCAACTTGAAAGGCCTGAACAGACAGAAAGTCTAAGGAATATTTGCATCAATGCTGAAGAGGTCCTAGGTTAGCCCAGGTAAAATTAACAGACCCTCCAGTGATTCTTCCCCTGCTCTTTATCTACCCATACAATAAATGGCACTGTTCTCTATTTCTTCAAGATCCTATTCTTCCTCTCCTCCTCTACATGCTGTTTTTTCAAAAGGACCTGAAACTTATTCACACTTAAGTAAAAAATAACTAACAATGTGTGCTACCCCTCCCAGGAATGTCACATTGTAGTCATACTAAAAATTTCAAAGGAGTTCCAAAGCTAAATATTTTTTAGGCATTTGGGTGTGCGTACACACCCATCACTACACTATTATGAAGACTAGGTCAAAAAGGACTAACATTCTCTCCATTTGAGTCAGTTTCTATGTGTTACTTGACTACTTATGTGCATGGTGATTAGAATCAGAAACAGCAACAATGCAGAAGTTGGCAGGAGTGGCCTATCAGGATATCCACATTAGACTCCAAGGTGCACCATCTACAGCGTATTCTATGTGAATGGCACCCTACAGTACAGCATGAATGGTGTTCCCTGGAGGTGTGCAACATAGCAGCCCCATTTTCTGTAAGAATGCACTAAGGAAAAGAAAAACTTAAGGGATAAAAGAGGGTAACTTTAAAAGGCAGGGTCCCCAGTTTGAAAATACTGTAATATACTGGGAAGTTCCTCATACACCGGCATTCCAGACAATGTATTTTTGTACGTCCCCAAACTAATAAAAGCAACTGATTCAATTATTGTCCATTAGTCTGTTGTCCCTTGTTTCAAGATGAAGGATCACCACAAACCATGAAGCTGAAGGAGTCTTAAATCCAAAAAGAACAAAAATTTAAGCTTTTACTTCTGGCCTCAGATCATCGATTTAACCTTCAAAATACACAAAGGAAGAAAACAAGTCCATCCAGAGAGGTGAAGTTATTGCCAAGCAAATGTGATTTAAGATAAAAACAATAACATGTGGGGTGCCTAGTGGCTCAGTCAGTAGAGCATGGGACCCCGATCTCGGGATTGTGAGCTCAAGCCCCATGTTGGGCACAGAGTTTACTTAAAAATAGATTAAAAACAAACAAAAACCTTAGAAAATATTAACTTATTAATGTCAAAGTTTTAAAATTACATTTATAAAGAAAACAAATTAATGATGGCTTTGGGTTTTTTAAAGTCACCTTTTCATCTTTTTTTGGTGTGAAAATGATAATGTGGTTATGTTTAAAAACAGAATCCTCACCTTTTAAGGGATATACACTGAATATGTGTAGATGAAGTGATGAGGTCTACAGTTTCCTTCAAAATAGTCTACAGGTGGAAGCAAATGGGTATTGATGAAATGATAATTGAAGCTATATTATGAGCATACAGGGGTTCATCATACTTTTCTTTTTTTAAAGATTTATTTATTTATGGGGCACCTGGGTGGCTCAATCAGTTAGACATCTGCCTTTGGCTCGGGTCATGGTCCCAGGGTCCTGGGATCGAGCCCTGCATTGGGCTTCCTGCTCTGAGGGAAACCTGCTTCTCCCTCTCCCACTCCCCCTGCTGTGTTCCCTCTCTCTTGCTGTCCCTTTCAGTCAATTAAATAAATAAAATATTTAAAAAAAGAAAGAAAAAAAGAAACGTACTCACACACACAAGTATCTCCAGCACTTAGAAAACTATTTGGTACACAGTAGGTAATCAATAAACATCTGTTTACAAGAATGAATGAAAATCTACTTACAACTATGTAGTAAAGAAAAATCATGCAAACTAAGTCATTTCTTTAATAAAATAAAGCAAACTGACAATAGTCACTGAATTAACAAAGTGGAGTTTTTTCTTCTTATTTCCAAAATTTTCTTAGTATAAAAGCATTTTATAATTTCTTAAAATAATTTTAAAGGACACTTCTGAAGGATCAAGGTAATAAGATCTTCAATCCTTCTGGTGCCATTTAAGGTCTAACAAGTATCAAGTCAACCAGAGCAAAACTTAATGCAAGATACTAAAAACTCTGGGATGCCTGGGTGGCTCAGCTGGTTAAGCATCTGCCTTCGACTCAGGTCACGATCCCAGGGTCCTAGGATCAAGCCCCGCATTGGGCTCCTTGCTCGGCGGGGAGTCTGCTTCTCCCTCTGCCTGCTCTGCCTGTTCTGCCTGCAGCTCTCCATGCTTCTAATTTCTGTATGACAAATAAAATAAAATTAAAAAAAAAAAATACTAGAACTTTAATTCACTGGTTAATTTTGTGAAATGGAATAATAATTTATTACTCAATACATCTGGGATACTGTCTGTTTAAAATATTCATGTCCACAGACTGGCTATATGAAACAGTTAACACTATCAGATACACAACAAAAAGAAATCCTAAGATTAAGGTCTCTTCTTAGGCAATTGAACCTAAAATTTTATTATCTTTATTCTGAAAATTGCCATTATTTAGCTTTTCTTTCTTTAATATTTTTCACTCAGCCACTATTTCCTGATTCAGGTCACCTGTCCTTGAAGTTTAGAAGACTGGAAATAGGAGAGAGAGATACACTGAGCCAACAAGCTGAGAAGGAGCCACACAGGTAATGAGAAAAGCTCTTCAGGAGGCAGTTTGAAGACCACCACGTTAAAATGCTACAATTTTTTGTAGTTAACAGATCACTGACCACTGCTTTAGTCAAATTTTAAACCAATTCAGCTTCTTTTTTTCCACTTCTATTAGCAATTAACCTCTATATAGAAATCTTAAACATATTTGTCCAGCAAATGATACACGTAAATATGCAGTACAGTTTATAGAGTATATGGCCGTAAAATACAGAAAAAATTCAAAAATATCATTTGGGCATTTAATTCTGGCAGAAAATAAGATGACTCATGTTACCTACAAAAATTTACTATCAAATATTAGTCCTAAGACTTGAATTGACAAATCTTTAGAATTTGGTTACATATATTCATTTTTTACCCTTTCGCAGATTCAGAAGAGCAATATAAGAAGTAGATTCCCTAAGAATGGCCTCCCTGAGCTCCAGCCTCTGGAATGAAACCACTACGTCTGTTTATCAATACCTTGGTTTTCAAGTTCAAAAAATTTACCCTTTTCATGATAACTGGAACACTGCCTGCTTTGTCATTCTGCTTTTATTTATATTTACAGTGGTATCTTTAGTGGTGTTGGCTTTCCTTTATGAAGTGCTTGACTGTTGCTGCTGTGTAAAAAACAAAACTGTGAAAGACTTGAAAAGTGAACCTAACCCTCTTAGAAGTATGATGGACAACATCAGAAAACGTGAAATTGAAGTGGTCTAGCACTCTACTAATATGAACAAAATCTCTGAAAACAGCCTTCAACTACTGAGAAAAAAGGAAAATTTTCTGAGGCCAACTGTTATTATGAAAATTGACTCTGAATGATTAAAAGATTTCTAAAAGAAGGGAAAAACAAGTCAAATATGCACTTTGTGTGTGTGTATCCCTTTCATTAAATGTACAGTAAAACTTCACAAATGTAAGTTACCAATCTATTTAAAATGATAATTCAAAAACTGGGTAAAAGATTCCCAGATCTCAACATTAAGCAACAAAAGGTAAGCCAGAAAACATCAGCAAGATCAAATAACCCTGATCTAAACAAACCATGTGGACTAAAAAATAAACTTCCCTCCATGTGTTTGGGTAATAAAAATGCTATTTAAAATGTTTACCTAAGTCCAAAGTAAATAATTCCACTTATACATAAAATCCCTACTTATTAAAAAGAAGTATATTCTAGGTTACTGAGGACAACTTATACATTTTTTAAAGACTTACGTTTTATTTAGGGATTAGTGTGGGAAAAAGTCTCAAAATAGAAAGATCACAAGTGTACTTGCATAAAATTTTCATAAAACTGCCTTACTGTTTAATAAGAAACACATGGTGTAAGAATGGCCAGGCTATTTTCAAACTAAACCTTACTAGCATACCCTTTAAGTTGTATTTCCTGAGTTTATTCTTTTATTTTGCTGCTATATCCATATTCTCAAGGGCTAAGATACCCAATGCTGAAAAGACTATCCCCCCCCAAAGAAGGTGAAAACAGGACCATATAACACCTATTAAGAAACACTGTAGTTTTATTTCTTAGAATTACAAGAGCTACAGATACTGTATTTCATTGCCCAAACACTATTTTGCCAGGACCCATGAGCAAACCTAAGCACGCTCTTAACCACCACAACTGCACTTAGCAAGAAATAACATTCCGGAAAATTCACCCTGACAAATTCGTTCAAAAGGAAAAAGCTCAAGATACAAAGAGATTTCTAAAAGCATTACTCAAAATAACAACAAAAAATGGAAATAACACCTTTAAATATGATAAATCAACTTAGCTTATTAAGAAGCTACTGAAAATTAAGGCACAATTAAGGAAAGAGAAAATATTTGATACAAGAAATGAAAAATACACATCTGGGGGCGCATGAGTGGCTTAGTCGGTTAGGCGTCTGACTTCAGTTTCCGCTCAGGTCATGATCTCATGGGTCTGGGATGGAGCCCCACGTGGGGCTCTGCAGGGAGTCTCCTTGAAAGATTCTCTCCCTCTGCTCCTCCCCCAGCTCTCCCTCTCTCTTTCTCTCGCTCTCTGATAAATCTTAAAAAGAAAAATACTTATCTGTCATTTTCAACTTAGAGAGCCCTGTCAGTTTGGAATCACTTTTCCACAAAACGTTTTTTCTTTCTGTCCTTAGAAATAAACGCAAATAATGTAACCAAATTTTAAAGGACTTGCAAAAACTGGTATACAAAGTACTGTGGTAACCAGGAGATATTCTGAGCACCATTAAAACCACATTTTCATAAACCACAAACTCTGGAGTCCTTGCCACACATGGGAAGCATACAGATCTTTTTTTTTTTTTTTTTAAGATTTTATTTATTTGTTTGACAGAGAGAGATCACAAGTAGGCAGAGAGGCAGGCAGAGAGAGAGGAGGAAGCAGGCTCCCCGCTGAGCAGAGAGCCCGATGCGTTGCTCAATCCCAGGACCCTGAGATCATGACCTGAGCCGAAGGCAGAGGCTCAACCCGTTGCGCCACCCAGGCGCCCCCATACAGATCTTTAATTGCTAAATTTCTTGATAATGGACACTACTAACTTTTCCTACCTTATGCTGTAATGTATTTAACCATTCCACAAACATGTATTGAGTGCCTCTATGTGTGACAGATTGGGTTACGATGGCAAACAAGTAATCATGCAATTACTATGACACATGATAGCTTTGTCAGAAATAATGAGTGCTTTGGGAATCAAAGGCTAAGCACTGAATTCAAATAGGAAAGTAGAAATAATATGACTTTTAAGCTGCAACCTAAAAGAGGAACAGGCGTTAACCAAAGGAAAGAGGGAAGGAGCTAAGAAAGAATATTCCAGGAAGAAAACATAATGTGGGCAAAAGTCAAGAGGCAAAAAAAGGGAGTAAAGCATGTTAAAGGAGCTACAGGACAGTATCACTAAGATAGAGTATAAGAAAAACAGTTAGCTATCGGTATAAAAGGTAATGGAGATCAGATCAGGTAGGGCATGTAGACAGCAGGAAAAGACGGGCTTCATCTGAAAAGCAATGATGATCAGCCTAAAGACAGTGATATCATCAGACTGATGGTTAGAAAAATCACAGATTGCTGTACAGAAAGAGTAGTCTAAAGAAGTTAAGCCAGGAAACCCTGTAAGCACCTAATCAGACAATCCACTGGTAGTGACCCAGTCTAGGATGGTACAGTAGTCTTCAGTGTTTACACCCAGGAATTCCTACTCTCCCTTCTTAGAGCACTTGGGACCCCGTGTGTCTGGGTACAGCCCTGTGACTAGCTCTAGACAATGAGTTGTGAGAGAAAGTAAGCTCTTACCACCAGGAAAGAGAATTTTAACTGCCAGGTAAGATATTCCAGAGTTCTTTCTCCCCCTGGCACTGAGACCAAAAACATCTGAAATATTGGCTACTCTATCAGCCTTGGTCCTTTGAGTGACTAAAGAGCCAAGAGCCTTGCCAACACATGATAAACATGTGGTATGAAAGAGAAACAACAAATCTTTGTTGTTTTTAAGACACAGTGACATTTCGTACTGTTTTAAAAAAAAATGGGGCACCTGGGTGGCTCAGTGGGTTAAGCCGCTGCCTTCGGCTCAGGTCATGATCTCAGGGTCCTGGGATCGAGTCCCGCATCGGGCTCTCTGCCCGGCAGAGAGCCTGCTTCTCTCTCTCTCTCTCTCTGCCTGCTTCTCTGCCTACTTGTGATCTCTGTCAAATAAATAAATAAAATCTTTAAAAAATAAATAAATAAATAAATAAATAAAAATAAAAAAAAGAAAGGCGGCCCAAATTAGTGTCACTTTGACCAAATTCCAAAACTGGTGTTTTATACATAGTTTAACCGCAGTTTCAAACTCCCTCAGAAATGTAGTCTTATCTGGTCAGTCAGGAATTTTTCAATCAATGCCAAGGAGTATGCCACGAGGACCCTTCTCTATCCCCCAAAGAAAGATGAGGTCATCTGCATAAAACCCCTGGCTTTTCTCCCTAGAAAAGGCCTGGCCTAGAACAGTCCTTTTCTTTTGCTAATAACTTTCCTGCCTCTGCCCTCCTTCTATAAAAACCTTCCATTTTGCCGGGCACCTAGGTGGCTCAGTCCTTAACCAGCTGCCTTCGGCTAAGGTCATGATCCCAGGGTCCTGGGATGGAGCCCTGCATCAGGCTCCTGCTTGGCAGGAAGCCTGCTTCTCCCTCCGCCCACTCCCCCTGCTTATATTCCCTCTCTGTCTCTGTCAAATAAATAAACAAAATTTTTAAAACAAAGGAAAAGAACCTTCCATTTTGCACAATTCCTTGGATTGCCTCTCTATTTGCTAAAGGGGATGCTGCTGATTCACAAATCATTTCATAAAGCCAATTAGATCTTAATCAGTTGGCTGAATTTTGTTATTTAGGAGGAGCAAAGATTGTGCGTGTGTGTGCATGTGCCAAAGGCAGTTTTATTAAAGCTTGAGAACAGGACCCCTGGGCAGAAAGAGCTGCTGCCAGGAGCAAAGATATTCTTAACCAGATCAAAGAGACTAGGTCTAAGACTGGGTCTGTGCTAATGTTTAAACAGTGTACTACAAATGTACTATGAATTAATTCAATGTATATTTCATTGGAATGAAGACAAAATCAACTTAATGTATGTGCTAATAAGACTGACAGCCCTACCTGATAAAAAGATTACTTCTACTTTAACATCAATTAGTAAAACGGCTTGCAAAACATCTAACAAAATGACATCCATGAAGATTACTATTGCTGCATTTTTAGGTAGGTAAATAATTTCTTGTGAATTACACTGGACTGACCTTGTTGTTTAAAAGGTAATGGTCTTAAGACTAAATAAACCCAGAATAAGTAGAAGAAAGAAAATAATGGTGAAGTAGAAAAAATTAAAAAAAAGAAAAACACAAGAGAAAAATAAATGAAACCAAAGTTTATCTTTTGAAAAGATCAACAAAATAAAACACAAATTCCTAAAATCAGAAATAAAAGAGGGAAGGTTATCACTACTGACCTTACAGAAATCAAAGGATTCCAAGGAAATACTTTGAAAAAGTTTAGACAGTGTAGATAATGGAATGGAAAAACTCCTAAAAAGATACAAAGCACCAAAATTAACTTAAGCAGATAACAAATAATCTGAATATATCTGTAAGAATTTCTACAAGAGCTTCCCACAGAGGAAAGCTGGGTACAGCCCTGTGACTAGCTTTACAGCCCAAGTGGCTTCACTAGTGAACTCTACCAAATATTTAAAGAGAAAAATGTATCAAACCTTCACAAACTCTTCCAGAAAACAGTGGAAAAAAGAACACTTCACCAATCATTTTATGAGGCCAGAAACACCCTGACAGGCATCACAAAAAAACTACAAACCCTACCCTCATGAATGCAAACACAAAACTCCTGTACAAAATACCAGCAATCTGAAATTCCACAACAAACAAAAAGGATTATACATCATGACCAAGTAGGATTTATTCTAAGAATGCCAGACTGGTTTAATATCTGAAAAACCAATTAATGTATTATTAATAAAGAACAAGAACATGATCTTCTCAAAAGATGAAGAAAAAACATTTGACAACCTCCAATACCCATTTAAGATTAAAACCTCTCAACAATTGGGGGTGCCTGGGTGGCTCAGATGGTTAGGCAGCTGCCTTCAGCTCAGGTCATGATCTCCAGGTCAGCGGGGAGTCTGCTTCTCCCTCTCCCCCTGCTTGTGCTCTCTCTCTCTCTCTCAAATAAATAAATCTTTAAACAAACAAACAAAAACCAAAACTCTCAACAAACTAGTTTGCCCTGATAATGGGCATCTACAAAATCCATGCATCTAAGATCATGCATTAAGGTGGAAGATTGACTGCCTTTCCCCTAAGATCAGGAACAAGGCAAAGATGTTCACTCTCACCACCTGTATTCAACATTCTATTAGCCAGTCCAGGGCAGAAAGGAGGGAAGAAAGGAAAGAAGGAAGGGCATTCACACTGGAAAGGACAAAGTAAATCCGTCCTTATTCACATATGACATAATCTTGTATGTAAAAAAATCCTATGGAATTCATACACACACACACAAATAACCTAGAAAGAATGAACAAGTTCAGCAAGGTTAGAGAATACAAGATCAATGTACAAAAAACTACTGTATTTCTGAGGCACCTGGGTCACTCAGTGGGTTAAGCATCTGCCTTCAGCTCTGGTCATGATCCCAGGATCCTGCTCAGCAGGGAGTCTACTTCTCCTTCTGCCCTCCCCTCTCCCACCCCATATCTTGTGCTCCCTTGTTTGCTCTCTCTCAAATAAAATTACTTTTAAAAAAATCTACTCTAGGGGCGCCTGGGTGGCTCGGTCAGTTAAGTGTCTGCCTTTGGCCCAGGTCATGATCCCAGGACTGAACCCTGCATTGGGCTCCCTGCTCAGTGGGGAGTCTGCTTCTCCCTTCTTCTCTGTCCCCTCCCCTTCCAACTTGTGCTCGCTCTCTCTCTCTCCCTCACTCGATCTCAAATAAAGAAAAAAAAATCTATTGTATTTTTATATATTAGCAATGAACAATTCAAAAATCAAATTAAGAAAACAATTTCATTCACAATATCAAAAATAAAATATTTAGGAATAAATATAATAAGTGTAAGACTTACACATTAAAAACAATAAAACATTACCAAAAAAAATTAAAAACCTAAAAAAGAGTAGAAGTAAATTTTCATGACCCTGGGTTAGGCAAAGATTTCTTAGATACGGACACACTTAGAACACAAGTGACATTTGATCAAGAAATTGTATCCAGGGGCACCTGGGTAGCTCAGTCCGTTAAGTGTCTGACTTTGGCTCCTGTCTTCATTTTGGGTCCTGGGATCAAGCCCCACGTGGGGCTCTGTGCTCAGCGGGGAGTCTGCCTCTATCTCTGCCCCTCCCCCTGTTCATGCTCTCTAATAAATAAAATCTTTAAAAAAAATTGTATCCAGAATATATAAAGAACTCTTATAAACCAATAGGAAGAAAACAATGAAACCTTTTTTAAGTGGGCAAAAAAATCTGAATAAACATTTTACCAAAGACGACCCAGGAATGGCTAATAAGCAAATTAAATGATGCTCAACATCATTAACCATTACAGAACTGCATGTTAAAATCACAATGACAGGTGCCTGCATGGCTCCATCGGTTAAACATCTCCCTGCCTTTGGCTCAGATCATGATCTGGAATCAAGCTCCACCTCAGGCTCCCTGCTCTGCCCAACCCCCCTCCCCCACTGGTGTGTACTCTCTCAAATAGAATATTAAAACACACAATGATACCACTTTCCAACCACTAGAATAGCTATAATCAAAATGACAAGAAATAACAAGTCTTAATAAGAATGAAAAAAAATGGGGTGCCTGGGTGGCTCAGTGGGTTAAAGCCTCTGCCTTTGGCTCAGGTCATGATCTCAGGGTCCTGGGATTGAGCCCCACATCGGGCTCTCTGCTTCCTCCTCTCTGCCTGCTTCTCAGCCTACCTGTGATCTCTGTCAAATAAATAAATAAAATCTTTAAAAAAAAAAAAAAGAATGAAAAAAACTAGAACCCTCATGTACTGATGGTGAGAATGTAAAACTGTATGGCCATTTTGGTAGCTTCTTAAAAAGTTAAAAATAAATTTACCACATGACTCAGAAGTTCCACTCTTATGTTCTCTATCCAAGAGAAAAGAAAGTCCACACAAAAGCCTGTACATTAATGTTCATAGCAGTACTATTCATAATAGTCAAAAACTAGTAATAATCCAAATGTCTATTAAATGATGAATGGATAAACCAATTGTAGTATACCCATACATGGATTACTCTTCAGCAATAAAGCAAAATAAAGTACTAACACATAGATGAATCCTAAACAAAATACCAGCTAACTGAATCCCATAACAAATAAAAAGAATCATACACCACAACCAAATATGATCTATTCCAAGAAAGCAAGGGTTGGTTTAACATCTGAAAAATCAGCTAATGTAATATACCATGTTAACAGCATAAACAACAAAAAGATCACCTCAATAAATGCTAAGTAAAAGAAGCCACATACTAAAGACTACACATTATACAATTCCATTTATATGAAATGTCCAGAAAAAGCAAACATATAGAGACAGAAAGTAGACTACTGGTTATCTGGAGCTGGGGTGGGAACAAGAAGTGATTGTAAATGAGCACAAAGCAACTTTCGGGGATGATGGAAATGTTCTACGATACAATTATATTAATAGGCACACAATTCAGCAAATTTACTAAAAATCTTTGAACTGTACACATAAAACAAGTGAAATATATGGTATATAAAATAAACTTCAACAAAGTCATTTTCTGCAAAGAGAATAACCTAAATTCTAACTATAACAAGACTATTAACAACTTAAGAACAATATATTCTCTTATCATCACATTCCCTTATCCTTAAAAAAGTGTCTACCAATAAATACAAATGTTGAACTGGAAAAACGAACTTGCCATGACTAAATGGTTTCCTAAAAAAATAAAAACTGGACAGTCCTAAAGTCAATTTTACTAACCAGAATTCTGTTTAGAGCCCGATGATCCTCCATGTTCTAGCTTTGCTTTCTTTTTCTTTGATGAGGATGATGATGATTCAGAAGATACTGAACGTTTTTCTACTACAGGAGTGGAAAGAGCTCGTTTTTTGAACAGCTCCCGTTCTCTCAACAGGCTTGGATCCATAATTCTGCAAAGATAGAAGTATTTTTAATACAGATTCTTTCTGCAAAGATAGAAGTATTTTTAATACAGATTCTAACTACTCAAACCTATAAGCCAAATCCACAGGTCCCAAGAATTACTTCCAAACAAAATTACCTTTACTATTAGCTCTCTATTAGAACTTGTATTCATTCACTTAAAAATCTTTACTCAGTACCTACTGTGTGTCAGGCACTGTGCTAGCCACTAGTAAAGAGAAACCGAATTATTCTCTAAAGCTCTAGAGCTGCAATGCCCAACATGAGAGCCACTAGTCACATGTGCCTATGGAACACCTGAAATGGGGACAGAGTTGAGATGTACTTTAAGTGTAAAATATACACCAGATTTACAAGGCATAGTACAAAAAACTTTTAGAATTACTGATGAGATATTTTAGATTGTTTACATGTTGATGTGATAATAATTTGGATACACTAGGTTAAATAAAACATTAAAATTAATTTCCTCCAACAATATGATCATCTTAATACAGAAAAAGCATGTGAAAAAATAAAAATCTGTCTAGGATAAAAACTCTCAATAAAGTGGGTTTAGAGGGAATATACCTCAACATAATAAACACCAAATATGAAAAACTCAAAGCTAACATCATACTCAATGGTTAAAATGTAAAAGCTTTTCCTCTAAGATCAGAAATAAGACAAAGATACCCACTCTCCCCACTTTTATTCAACACAGTAGTGGAAATACCAGATGCAGCAATCAGACAAGAAAAATTAAAAAGCACCCAAACTTGTGGGGTGCCTGGGTGGCCCAGCCAGTTAAGTGTCTGCCTTTGGCTCAGGTCATGATCTCAGGGTCATGGGATTAAGCCCCACATCGAGCTACCAACTTAGCAGGGAGTCTGTTTATCCATCTCCCTCTGCCCCCCACCATTCACACACTCACTCTCAAATAAAATCTTTTTTAAAAAGGATTATAAAAAAAATAAGCATCCAAACTTGTAATGAACATGTGAAACTCACTATTTACAGAAGACACGATACTACATATAGAAAACCCAAGGATTCCACAAAAAAAATAAATAAATGAATGAATTCAGTGAATTGCAGGATACAAAGTTCATATATAGGAATCTGTTCTGTTCCAATACACTAAAAACAAAGCAGTAGAAAGAGACATTTTTTAAAAATCTCATTTACAATTGCACCAGAAAGAATAAAATACCCAGGAATCAATTTAGCCAAGGAGGTCAAAGACTTACTCTCTAAAAACTATAAGACACTGATGAGAGAAATTGAAGATGACACAAACAAATGGAAAGATATTCCATGCTCATGGATTAAAAGAATATCACTAAAATGTCCTTACTTCTCAAAGCAATCTTCACATTCAATGCAATCCCAATCAAAATACCAATAGCACTTTTCACAGAACTAGAACACATAATCCTCAAATTAGTATGAAACCACTAAAGACCCTGAAAAGCCAAAGTAATTCTGAAAAAGCAGCACAAAGCTGGAGGTATCACTGTCCCAGAGTTCAAGATATACACAAAGCTATAGTAACCAAACAGTATGGTTCTGGCACAAAAAGAGACACACAGATCAAAAGAACGGAGAGCCCAGAAATAACACCCACACTGAAGTGTCAATGAATACACGACAAAGGAGGCAAGAACATACAATGGGGGAAAAGACAGTCCCTTCAGGTGTTGGAAAAACTGGACAGCTAAACGCAAAAAGACAAATGAAACTGGACCACTTTCTTACACCACACACATATATAAACTCAAAATGGATCCAAGACCAAATATGAGACCGGAAACCTTAAATCCCATAATAGATAACAAAGACAGTAATCTTTTGGACATTGGCCTTAGCAATATTTTTCTAGATATATCTCCTCAGGCAAGGGAAACAAAACCAAAAATAAACTACTGAGACTTCATCAAAATAAAAAGCTTGTGCATAGCAAAGGAAACCATCAAAACAAAAAGAAACCCTACTAAATGAGAGAAGACATCTGTAAATGATATAACATATAAGGGGTTAATATCCAAAATACATAAAGAACTTACATAATTTAACACCAAAAATAACACAACCACTCAGAATAAAAAAATGGGTAGAGGACCTGAATAGACATTTTTCCAAAGACATACAAATGGCCAACAGATACATGAAAAGATGCTTAATTTTACTAATCATCAGGGAAATGCAAATCAAAATCACAGTAAGATACCACCTCAGTCAGAATGGCTGGTATCAAAGACAAGAAATAACAAGTGTTGACGAGGATATGAAGAAAAAGCAACCCTCATACACTGTTGGTGGGAATACAAACTGGTGCAGCCACTGTGAAAACAGTATGGAGGTCCCAAAAAATTAAAAATAGAAATACTATATGATCCAATACTTCCACTATTGGCATTTAGCCAAAGAAAACAAAAATACTACTTTTTTTTTTTTTTTAAGATTTTATTTATCCAACAGAGAGAGAGAGAGAACAGGAACACAAGCAGGGGGAGTGGGAGTGGGAAAAGCAGGCTCACCACTGAGCAGGGAGCCCAATACAGGGCTCGATCACAGGCGCAGGAGATCATGACCTCAGCCAAAGACAGACACGTAACGACTGAGCCACCCAGGCGCCCCACAAAAACACTAATTCAGAGATATATGTAGCCCTATGTCTATTGCAGCATTATTTAAAATAGCCAATATATGGAAGCAACCCAAGTGTCTATCAACAGATAAAGAAAATGTGATATACACACATACAATGGAGTATTAGCCACAAAAAAGAAAAGACAGATCTTGCCATTTGAGACAACACTGGTGAACCTAGAGGGTATTATGCTAAGTGAAATAAGCAGAGACAAATACTATATGATATTATTTATAAGTATAATCTAAAAAAAAAAAAAAACAAAACAAACAGATTCTTAAATATAGAGAACATATTGGTAGTTGCCAGAGGGGAGGTTGGTGAGGAGATGGGAAAAATTGGTAAAGGAGATTAAGAGGTATACACTTCAGTTATAAAATGCGTAAGTCATGGAGATGAAAAGTACAGCATTACAGAATATACTCAATAATAATTTTATGTTTCATGGTAACAAAGGGGGACTATACTTATGGTGAGCACTGAGTAATGTACGTATTTGTTGAATCAATACGTTGTACACCTAAATACCCTAAATATAACATTCTTTTTTTTTTTTATAAGATTTATTCATTTGACAGAGAGCGATCACAAGTAGACAGAGAGGCAGGCAGAGAGAGAGAGAGAGAGAGAAGCAGGCTCCCCGCCGAGCAGAGAGCCCGATGTGGGACTCGATCCCAGGACCCCGAGATCATGACCTGAGCCAAAGGCAGCGGCCCAACACACTGAGCCACCCAGGCATCCCTAATGTAACATTCTATGTCAATTATACCTTTTCTCCTTTTTTTAAATGTAGACTCCATACCCAGCATGGAGTCCAACATAGGACTTGAACCCATGACCCTGAGATCAAGACCTGTACTGAAATCAAGAACCAGACACTTAATCAACTGAGGCACCCAAGGACCCCAGTCAATTATACTTCAATAATGAAAAATTTTAAATATAATTTTAAAAATGAAAATATTTTAAAAATTCACCCTAATTTTTTCTAGTTTTTATTTTATTTTTTTAAGTTTTTTTTTAAGATTTTATTTATTCATTTGAGAGAGAGAGAGAGATCACAAGAGAGGGAAGCAGGCTCCCTGCTGGGCAGACAGCCTGACACAGGACTCAATCCCAGGACCCTGAGATCATGATCTGAGCCAAAGGCAGAGGCTTAACCCACTGGGCCACCCAGGTGACCTATTTTTTAAGATTTTATTTATTTATTAGACACAGTGAGAGAGGGAACCCAAGCAGGGGGGAGTAGGAGAGGCAGGAGGCTTCCCACCAAGCAGGGAGCCGATGTGGGGCTGGATCCCCGGACCCTGGAATCATGACCTGAGCTGAAGGCAGATGCTTAACGACTAAGCCACCTAGGCACCCCTTTTTCTAGTTTTTTAAAAAATATGGCTACTAGAAAATTTTGAATTACATGCGTGGTTCACATTTGTAGCTCACACTGTATTTCTACTGGACAATGCTACTCTAGAAATAATATCAGAACTACCACGCAGAAAAATAAGGCAGATGTAGGCTCACTGCAAAAAAAAAAAAAAAAAAAAAAAAAGAGAGAGAGAGAGAGAGAGAAAACCAACAGAATTGCTTTTAATGAAAAGGCGTGTTTCAGGGGTGCCTAGGTGGCTCAGTAGGTTAAGGCCTCTGCCTTTGGCTTGGTTTGTGATCCTGGAGTTCTGGGATCAAGCACCGTGTCGGGCTCTCTGCTCAACGGGGAGTCTGCTTCCCTTCCTCTCTCTCTGCCTGCCTTTCTGCCTACCTGTGATCTCGGTCTGTCAAATAAATAAATCAAAAAAAAAAAAAAAAAAAAGGCATGTTTTAAAACTGGTGAACTGTCAGGGCATCTGGGTGGCTCAGCCACTTAGGCGTCCACCCTTGGCTCGGGTCATGATCCTGGAGTCCTGGGATCAAGCCCCACATCAAGCTCCCTGCTCGGTGGGAAGCCTGCTTCTCCCACTGCTGCTCCCCCTGCTTGTGCTCTCTCGCTCACTCTCAAGTAAATATTTTGTAAGAATTAAAAATAAATAAAACCAGTGAACTATCATTAAGTGATATAAAGGCTGGATTAAAATTTGTTAGAACTATGTACAGAATATTCCTGATTTAGAGGGAGGTGGGACTAGACAGACCTCTTTTGGTTATTTCCCAGTTGGAAAACGCCACAGTTCTAAGCAACTTCAGTCAACGAGGGAAGCCACAGATCACTCAAAAAGTATTTTATTTGTCTTTAAGTAGGGACTTGAACTCAGGACCATGATATTGGTACCCGAGCTGAGGTCAAAATGTTCCTCTCTTCTTTTACAATCCAATAATCACACTACTGGGTATTCAAACAAAGAATATAAAAACTTTAATTCAAAAAGATATATTCACCCCCATGTTTACTGTCGCATTATTTACAACAGTCAGATTATGGAATCAGCCCAAGTGTCCATCAATAGATGAATGGATAAAGAAGATGTGGTATAAGGGCACCTGGGTGGCTCAGTCGTTGTTTTGCCTTCAGCTCAGGTCACGATCCTAGCATCCTGGGATGGAGCCCTGCATCGGGCTCCCTGCTCTGTAGGAGGCCTACTTCTCCCTCTCCCACTTCCCCTGCTTGTGTTCCCTTACCATGTCTCTCTCCATCAAATAAATAAGTAAAAATCTTAAAAAAAAAAAACAAAAAAAGATGTGGTGTATATATATACACACACACACACAACAGAGTATTATTCAGCCATAAAAAAGAATGAAATCTTGCCATTTGCAACAACATGGCTGGATCTAGAAAGTATAATTCTAAGCAAAATAAGCAGAGAAAGACAAATACTATATAATTTCATATGTGGCATTTAAGGAACAAAACAAAGGAGGGGAGGGGAGACAAACCAAAAAACAAACTCTTAGCTATAGAGAACAAACTGATGGTTACCAGAGGTGGGTGGGAGGGATGGGTGAAACAGGCGATGGAGATTCGGAGTACACCTGATGAGCAATGAGTAGTATATGAAACTGGTAAGTCACTATATTATACACCTGAATCTAATATTAACACTGTATGCTAACTATGCTGAAATTTTTTTTAAAAGTTCCTCTCTTGAGACCCATAAGCACAGAATAAACTCATGGTTGCCAGAGGAGAGGGGGATGAGTGGGATATGGGGATGGGTGAAATGGGTGAAAGGGAGTGGGATATACAAGTCTCCAGTTAAGGAAGAAGTCATGGGGATGAAAGGTTTAGTACAGGGAATACAATCAATTACCATTTGTAATAGCATTGTATGGGGATAAATGGTAAGCACAGCATAAGGTAATGAGTTGTAAAATCACTATTTTGAGGGCACCTGGGTGGCTCAGTCGTCAAGGGGCTGCCTTTGGCTCAGGTCATGATCCCAGGGTCCTGGGATCAAGCCTGGCATCAGGCTCCCTGCTCAGTGGGGAGTCTGCTTCTCCCTCTCCCTCAGCCTGCTGCTTCCCTTACTTGTGCTCATTCTCTATCAAATAAATAAATAAAATCTTTAAAATAAATAAATAATAAAATAAAATCACTATTTTGTATATCTGAAAACTGAAGTTAACATTGTATGTCAAATATCCTTCAATTAAGAAAAAAGTTCCTGGGGCACCTGGGTGGCTGTGATGGTTAAGCATCTGCATCTGCCTTTCACTCATGATCTCTGGGTCCTTCAATCAAGCCCCACATTGGGCTCTCTGCTCAGCAGGGAATCTGCTTCTTTCTCCCTCCCCCCTGCTCATGCTCTCAATCACTTGCACGCTTGCTCTCTCTCTCTCTCTCTCTCTCTCAAATGAATAAATAAAATCTTTAAAAAAGAAAATAATTTCCTCTCTTGTTTGAACTCTCATAGAATACCATGGAAAGTCTAGGAAGCACAACAATCTGACCATGTAAATGGTCTTTGCATTCTTCACAAGCAGGAAAGGAAGGTCTGGGAGGAAAAAGACTCTATCTTAACTTTTTCTTTTTTTTACTTTATTGTTTTGCTTTGTTTTTAATAGGTTCCATGCACAGCGTGGAGACCAACACGGGCCTTGAACTCACAACTAAGCCACCCAGGTGTCCCTATCTTAACTGTGAAAGTCTTCATGTACTGTGTAGCTAAATAAATACTTGTTAAATGAATAATGAACACAAAAACATCTTTAAATTGCTTTAGCCTTATTATTGGTTTTACAAGCCTTTATTAAATGCCTTTTGTTTGTGACTCTAAGCTTTGTGTACTTGTCTGGTGTTTACGTACTCTAAGCTTTGAAGAGTTCCAGAAGATAAACCCTTGCCTTCAAGCAGCTTACATTTAAGAATATTTAAGAACTGGGCAGCTTGCTTAAAAAGCAATGACTAAAATGTGACTTAAGAGTGCTAAAAGTTAAAAATATAAGCACTGATAAGAAATAATCAGAGTAAACTTTAGTTGAATGAGTAAGTCACTGACACTAGTATCAAAGACCTGACTTCTGGAACCCCCTCAGTACTAACCTCTAACTGCAACAAGACCCTAGGCAATCCACTAGACCTCTCTAAATCCAATTTTATCATAAGCAGAATGAAGACACTACCAATGCTTTCTACATCTAGCCCAACTTTAAAATGAGACCATGTTTGTGAAAAGCAATTTTTTAATTTTTTTGAAGATTTTATTTATTTATTTGACAGAGAAAGAGACAGTGACAGAGGGAACACAGGCAGGGGAAGTGGAAGAGGGAGATCCAGGCCTCCCACTAAGCAGGGAGCCCTAGGCCTGCTTGATCCCAACACCCTGGGATCATGTTCAGAGCCAAAGGCAGACGCTTAACCATTCAGCCACCCAGGCGCGCCAAAAGCAATTTTTAAATAATAAAGCTATACAAGTATGTTATCTCACTGCTACTATTCTGAATTGGATCTGAAAAGAAGTAACAGAATGATTATGCTAGGGTGAGGAAGGTGGGGAGGGGGTGGGGGAGTGTGGGGGAAAAAGGAGAAATCACCAGTGATAAAGTGGGGGCAACAAGCCCAAACCAGGAATCGTGTTTATTTCACCTTGTAAAGACAGGTAATTAAATCAGGCTTTTAATCAGAATTTTAACACAGACTTAAACAAAAAGCCTTACAGTTTACGAATGCTTACAGCACTTGAGCCTCACAACTCTAGGAGACAACAGGTGTTAGTTTTATTCCTTATTTTAATGTGTGAAATCTGAAATGAAGACGTACAGTTAAGGTCACACATTTGTAAGTATGTAAGTACTCAGGCCAGGACACGAATCCCCTGCCTCCTAAATCAAATGCTTCCTTACTCCAGACCTGAAATGCTGGTCAAGGCCTCTAAAACAAAGGCGACCTGTGTGCTACGGGTAACGTTCAATGGCACCTCGAGCAGAAGGCTTAATGTCTCTCTCTCTCTCTCTTTCCCACCATCGCACGCTCCGCCTAACTTTTCCTCCTTTTTCTCACACTACTCAAAAAATCCGTAGAGCTTTACACATACTGACCATGTCCAGTCCCATTAAATTTAAAAAAAAAAAAAAAAAATCATCACAACTCAGGGAGTTAACGTGTTCCTCCACGGATGGTCACTGAGAAGCCAAAAAACTTAAATCAAAATCTTCTGGCTCCAAAGCACACGTTCTTTCCACTCTACCATACGACCTTTTTTTTTTTTTTTTTTCAACCTTTCTACTTTTGCTCTCTTTTGCCTTTCCCTGCGAAAACCTTAGAGCGGCCACTAAGCACCTAAGAACACTGCAAAGAAGAGCCAGCAAGGTAAGAAACGAGACTGTTTTCCTCTTAAATCACAGGAATGGAGAGATGACGAGGTATCGTAGTGTTTCGATTTGGAACATGTCTCTAGACTTTGCAGACAAAACGACTATAATTCACTAAAGTTTAGCGATCATTACAAACCCAGTCTCCAAAAGACAGCTTAAAAAATAATAATAATCCGTAAAGGTGCATCTAAATCACTGCCTTTAGTTGGACACCGTGGTTCCCTAAACTCCACACACGTTTCGCTCACCTACTGCTAATGTAAAGTCCGGGGCTAGGAAGAGACACAATGAGCTCGGACTGCGAACTTCCCCTCTTTCCAACCCAAAAGTTTGCTCCATAGACCTCAGGCCTAAAAGACAATGCTCCCAAGAAGTTGTTACTGTGTTTAGTGTTTCGCGAAGAGGACCGCAGCCCCAGCCTCCCAAGAGCTGGAAGACGCGCTCGCCCCTCGGGAGGAGGCGGTCCCGAGGAACAACAGGCCCGGGCTCCGCTCCCCTCACCCGGCGGCCGCAGCCCCTACCTGAGCGTGGAGGGCCGCCCCACGCGACCGGCCGCCGCCTCCCAGCGCCTCCACCTGGACCCGCCGCCCACGCCCGCGTGGCCACCGCTTCCTGCTCCTCGTCAGCGCCCCCGCCTGCCCGCACGCACGCCCAGCGCAGCCCCGCCAGGTCGAGGTCTCGGCACTGGCGGCCACGGCAGCGGCTGAGGCGGCTAAGGCGGCGCGACTTGGACGGGGGCTCCGCCCGCCACTTCCTGATCAGGCTACTAGGAGCTCCGTCCCGGCAGGCACCGCGGCGCCCCCGCCACCGAGGACGCGCGTGCGTCGTCACGTGCCCCGCCAGGAGTAGCGCGGGCGGGGAAATCAGCCCGGCGGGCGGGGGGGATTTCTATGACAACGGAGGGCGGGGGGGGGGGGGGGTGCCTGGGAGGGGAGGAAGGGCGGAGAATGAGATTAGGTAGGAAGATAGTAGCGGTTGCTACAATGGAAAAAAAAAAAAAACAAACAACTTTCCTTTGCGCAAGCTTAAAGCAGCCAGATCCTCCTCCGGCTGTTTGGTACTTCACTTCAAAGGCTAGTCAGCGGCACCTGAATTCCAAGAACATCGATCCAGCTCTCTCTTTTACAAGTCAGGAAACAATAGGCCAGGTGACGCTCAATGACTTGCTCAAGACAGCTAGCAAAGGCAAATACGGACGTGCAACCCAGCTCAAATTCCCAGCCACCACACCTGTGAACTCACTTGGACAAGGATTTAGAATTCAGCAGCAGCATTAAAGACACAGGAATAAAGCCGCGACAAAGATAACTGGCGTTGCCCACAGCCTTCAAGGTATCGGAGTGTGTCCATTCCCTGCGGCTCTCCTCCCTCACTCTTATAACCTGACGTGGCAGCAGTGCTCAGCTATTCTGTAGCTATTGTTTAATTACTTCGTACTGGCTAGTCAAGTTACTTGTGCCTCCGTTTTCTCATCTGAGAAATGGGAATAATAATTGTACTACTAAAACAGGGTACTTGCATTGGACTGTTGTGAAGACTAAATGAAATAATACATAAATCTTTATTCAAAACTTGGAAATAAAGCCAAAAGATGATTGAGATATGGCTTTTTGAAATTAGTTTCATTCTAGAGGATTTTCTAAGAAACTCAATGTTCATCTGACATACTCAGGAAATATAACTTTGCTGGAATACTGCAACCCAGTAAACTCAGACTTTGGTTTAAAAAAAAAATAACTGATGAAGTATAATGGAGAGAAGGAGCAGGCAGCAAGTGAAAAAAAAAATTATCCCAAAAGTTAAAATCACCTAGTCCTGAGAAAGATGAGCCATGTTTTGTATCAATATATTAATTTTTTTTCAATATATTAATTTTTATTTCATTATTCTTTTCCCCAATTATTATATGAAGCCTAGTTTCTCATATCCTCTTGGAACCAGTTCCATCATTCTGCTGGCTCTTTTATTAATGAGTGAGAGATTTAATATACAAATAGGACAGTGGCTAGACCATATGTAATAATAAAACTCTGAACCACATAAAAAACCAGCTTCCGCAGCAATCAGCTCA
The DNA here is from genome assembly GCF_002288905.1 of Enhydra lutris kenyoni. Lineage (NCBI taxonomy): Eukaryota > Metazoa > Chordata > Mammalia > Carnivora > Mustelidae > Enhydra > Enhydra lutris. The sequence goes on along the minus strand of NW_019154095.1, from coordinate 16,621,896 downwards.
AGATGGTCAAAAATTTGCTCACAGGCTGCCAACTTCCCCTACACACATAGACACACACATCGTTGCTCACCATATGAGGACCAACTAGAGAAAAACAAATACGCTCCCCAAACCAATCACATTGATGGCCCCACTTCTAGTGGTTCCACCTCCAGATTCCCCTATCAACAACGTTTAATCAGAACCATGGGGGGACACCTGGGTGGCTCAGTGGGTTAAAGCCTCTGCCTTCAGCTCAGGTCATGATCCCAGGGTCCTGGGATCGAGCCCCACATCGGGCTCTCTGCTCAGCGCAGAGCCTGTTTCCCTTCCTCTCTCTCTGCCTGCCTCTCTGTCTACTTGTGATCTCCGTCTGTCAAAAAAATAAATAAAATCTTTAAAAAAAAAAAAAAAAGAACCATGGGGTTCCTGGGTGGCTCAGTCAGTTAAGTGTCCCACTCTGATTTCAGCTCAGTTCATGATCTTGGGATCATGAGAGTGTGAGATGGAGCCCCGCATCAGGATCCTCCCTCAGAAGGGAGTCTGCTTGAGACTCTCTCCCTCTCCCTCTGCCCTCCCCTGTGTGTCACATGTTCTCTCTCTCAAATAAATAATAAATCTAAAAAACCAAGAGCCTACCAGAAGCATTCCCCCTTTTTTTCATTAGAAAGTTTCCCCTCTTCCTAACTGCCTTTGAATCTCCACCAAGTAAAAGTGATAATGGCAGACTTCAGTGTTATACAGTACACTCTGTGATCTCTTTCATTGGCATAGCCTTTGTTTATTTCCACTTGTGTTAAGTAAAATTTTGACATCTGTCACTTTCTAGTTACTTGACAATTATGAGTTTAATAATTAGAGAATCATGCTTTTATAGAACTAGATCTACCACAAGGAAAGCGCTCAGTGAACTATTAAAAGATAAACTGAAGTACATTAAAATTTTGAAGAGTTTATTTGAGCAAACATTGATTCAAGTCAGACAGCCCCAAACAGAAAATGGTTAGAAGCGTTCCACTCACAGGAGCTAGGGGAAAGGTTTTTATAAAGAAGATTCCGAAGCAAATCAAAAGAAGTATTTGAATAAGCAGTTACTCTACTTGGGAAAGCTTACTTGGTTTGTGATTAGTAGTTATTAAGTTTCATTTTCTCAGATTCAAGTTCATTGACTCAGGCTTGGGTTTCAGTTTGCTTATGTAGGTTACCAAAGCATTAGAGCTTTCCTGGTCCTACAGCCTTCTTGTTTAATTACTTTAACAAAATGCCCACTATTATTACTTTATTTCAATGTCTTCTCTCATTTCAGCCAACTGGGACAGATATTGGCCAGGTAAGCTTTCTAATACCAATATTAGAATATGTGATTTACAATTCAAACCCTCAAATCTCAGTTGCCCCTTCTTTACCCAAATATTACCTGTTATTATCACTGCCCAACTTAAAACACTCCTATACACATCCTGGCAAGTCATTAACATATATAAATGTTGAATCTGGTCAACCCGTGGTATTACTAATGTTTATACTGCCTATGACTAGGTCGTGACACTGAAAACCATGACTGCATTCATTCAAGGCACTTTTGTATGATATACTGTATTCTGATAGTACTCCTCAAGTGAAGACAAAAATCAGCTCCCTATATGACCAAGAACTAGGCTGTTTTTGTGTTGGAAGTACTTACACAAGAACACCACACTACAAACGAACTAAAAAAAGGATTCCATTTGTTTGCTGGTAATATTGACCATGACAATGACCAACTTAACTGTTTCCAAACAGTATCAACCTAAATCAGCTTGAGTTCAGAGAATTCAAGATTCAGGAATAAACATACAGATTTTTATTCTACCTTCTCATTCTTATTATACAATGTAGGCACCATCTGGATTCATGAAGACATGGAAAAACTATCCCATAATGAGGTGAGGGGCTTGACTATAGATACATGGCTGTTTGTGCAATATGCTTGAAGTCTCCATGATGGATACTTAAATAAATCTTACAATAATTCAAATCACCTATGTACTAGCAATCTCAGTACTTCCAGATCAGAAAGGTGTAGCTAGTGTCAAATTATATGAACAATGATCCAAGCCACTAATACAATAGCCATTTATGTCTTATCTCATGAGTGATTATAATATCCTACCTACTCTTTGGTGGAAAGAATGGTGACTTCTTCAAGGAAACATAATTTGTATATTTTATAAAACACTCTCTGTCCTGACTTACCCAAGCCCTCCTATTCCAACTCAATATAACCACAGGATTCTAATATAGTGGATTAATTTTTTTTACAATTATATTTGTGGTATATAACATAAAATTTGCCATTTCAACCATTTTTTAAAAGATTTTATTTATTTGACAGATAGAGATCACAAGTAGGCAGAGAGGCAGGCGGGGAGAGAGAGAGAGAGAGGAGGAAGCAGGCTCCCTGCTGAGCAGAGAGCCAGATGCGAGGCTCTATCCCAGGACCCTGGGACATGACCAGAGCAGAAGCCAGAGGCTTTAACCCACTGAGCCACCCAGGCACCCCTCAACCATTTTAAAGCTTACAACTTGGTAGCATTAATTACATTCACAATACAGTACAACCATCATCACTATTTCTAAAATTTTTCATCACTCCAAACAGAAACTCTATACTCATTAAGCAATAACTCCTCATATCCTCCTCTCCCCAGCTCAATATTTTCTAATCTACTTTCTATTTCTGTGAATTTGACCTAATTGTAGATATTTTATTTGAGTAGAATAATACAATATTTGTCTTTTAGTGTCTGGCTTATTTCACTTGATAAAATATTTTCTTTTTTTTTAAGTGAATTTTCTTTTTTCTTTTTAAAGATTATTTATTTATTTATTTGACACAGAGAGAGAGATCACAAATAGGCAGAGAGGAAGGCAGAGAGAGAGGGAGAAGCAGGCTCCCTGCTGAGCAGAGAGCTCGATGCGGGGCTCAATCCCAGGACCCTGAGATCATGACCCAAGCCGAAGACAGAGGCTTAACCCACTGAGCCACCCAGGTGCCCCTAAATATTTTCTTTTTTTTAATTAAAATTTATTTTTTTATTTGAGAAAGGGAGAGAGTACATATGGTGGGAGGGGGGGGCAAAGGGAGAAGGAGACAAGCAGACTCCGCACTGAACCCCTGAGATCATGACCTGAGCAGAAATCAAAAGCTGGTTGCTCAAGGGACCAAGCCATCTAGGCACTCCCTGATACAATGTTTTCAAGGCACATCCATGCTGTAACATGTATCAGAACTTCATTCTTTTTTATGTAGTAGTTTAATTTTACATTTTTATTTTTTATGCAATGTAATTGCTTGAAAGAGGAAAACTACAGTAAGGCAAATTAACTTACTTCATTCTGGAATCAAATAATAACTGCTGTGGTTTTCTTTTTTTTCTTTCTTTTTTTTTTTTTTTTAGGAAAAATAACTGCCTTTCAACTCCCCTCGCCTGTTCATCTATCTCAACAAATGAAATAGACACCTAAAGTCTCAAAATAGACAAATTAACAAATTAGCTCAAAAAAGCAAATTAGCTCACATCCACACAAATCAAGAACTAAAGTAAGGATTTTGCTTATTGACTGTCTTGAATCTCCCCAGCATTGATGCTCCCTTAGAGCCTTTCCCCAGCCTTCTTAGGTAGCCTACAGAATTCTGTAAATATGTTTCCAGGACCCTGCTTCCTTCCCAAGTATTCATCTCATGAAGAAGGAAAAGTCTCTCCCACACCACCACCAATCTAAATTCTCGGGCAGGGTCCTGTAATTAGACTAACAAAAGAGAGATTAACAAAAGAAAAATAAACAGAAGTTTATAGTGACCATCACACATACATATGGGAGTACCTGGAGATGAGTAATTCAAAGGAGATGGGTAGAACTTGAGCTTATTCAGCTTCTTTTTTTTTTTTTTTAAGATTTTATTTTTGAGTAGTTGTTACATCCAACGTGGGCCTTGAACTCACCACCCAGAGATCAAGAGTCCCAAACTCCATGAACTGAATCATCCAGGTGCCCATTATTTAGCATCTTAACAACAACAACAACAACAACAACAACAAAAAACAACAAGGGGATCCCTCCTGGCTCAGTCAGTAGAGCATGTGTCCCTTGATCTTGGGGTTGTAGGTTTGAGGCCCACATTGGGTATAGAGACTACTTAAAAATAAAATCTTTAAAATAGATAGATTAGATAGATAGAAAGATAGATAGATAGATATGTCTCCATAAATAAATTTGTCCTTCCTGGTAGAGAGAGTAGGGAGAACATCTTCCTACTGTTAAGCAAATAGAGGGGAGGGCAGGAAGCTTTCTTATATCTGCCTCTCAGTTATCTCCAGTTCAAAATAATCTTTATGCTAAAGTTGCATATTTTGTGGTGGCATATTCTGCTACTTTACAATCCTTGCTCTCACAAACGTCCTCCAAAAAGAAAACATTTGCTCTTGCCTCCATCTAGGACACTTTACTCTGCAGGGGTTCATATACTGGCCTTGGAGCCAGGTAGAACTGGCCTGAATCTCTGCTCCACCACTTATTAGTCTTATGACCTTGAGCCAGCACCTGATCTCTCTAATCCTCATTTGTAATGGAAAGGATTGTCTCAGTCAGTTTGGGTCGCTATAACAAATTACCATAAACTGGGTGACTTGGTTTAAGCAACAAACATTTATTTCTCACAGTTCTGGAGGTTGGAAAGTCCAAGATCAAGGTACCAGCAGATTTGGGATCTGGTGAGATCCTGCTTCCTGGTTTGCTGATGGCTGTCTTCTTGCTGTGTCCTCACAAGGCAGAGAGTGGGGTGGGGGTGGTGAGAGGGCGAGAGAGAGACAGAAAGGAAAGAAGCAAGGAAGCTCTCTCCTGTCTCTTTTTTTAAAGCAATAATCCCAAGTGCTCCACGCTCTCAACCCAATTACCTCCCAAAAGCTCCACCTCCTAATATCATCCCATTGGGGGTTACATTTCAACATGCAAATTTGAGGAGGAACACCTAACAAAGATTAAAGTGAGATAATAAATATAAAGCATTCACCACAGTATGTAAACTATAGCAAGTAATCAGTACATTAGAGCCATTATTATTACCCAACTCTCCAATTAAACTCTTCAAAGGTCACCAAGGCTTTCCCGATTGCCAAATCCAATGACATCTGTGGTAGCTTGTATAATTGTTCATAATTACTCACTTCCTCTTCCTGAAGGAGGCTTATACCACCCACTGTGTTGAACATAGGAGTGGCATGTGACTTGCTTTGGCTAATGGAGTGTGAACAGGATGACATGTGTGACATCCAGGGAGAAGATTTCACTTAAGAGCTATCTTTAGCAAAGCACTGTCTTGCTCTTCACTCTTCCATAAAACCCTGCCATATTTCAGATTGGGACATTTTGTCACCCTGATCCCAGAGTGAAGAAGATATGAAGCATAGGTGTGGCCCATCCACAATAACCATGTAGCATGAGTGAGAAATAAACTTCATGGTTGATAGCCATTGAGTTCATCCCAGCCTGATAAAGTATGAGTGCACGGACACTTTTTAGCTTCCACTCCTTTAAAGCTAAGTACCAACCTGGGTCCTAATGACTTCATCAAGATTCCTCCTAAGAGGTCAACTGGTCTCCTAACACAATGTCTATCGTTAGTCTCTCTCTACTTTCAACACCATCCTTTTCTCACTTAGGGCCTCTTAGTAAGCAGTCAGCTATCCCAATACGCCCTTACCTGACAGCATCTTCACTGTCTTTCTGATAAGAACACATAAAAATAGTGCATCCCTCAGATCTATCCAGTGCCAATCTTTGCTTTCTTTTGACAAGGTAGACTGGATTCATTCATTCTCATCCTTTGAATTCTCTCCTTCTTCTGGAGCAATCTGTTGGATCTAATCCCTTTGGAGTTAAGGTAATGGCCTCTGAGTCCTGATTAACCCTTTGGGAAAGAGCTTCCTACCTACCATGGTTCTCAGCCCTACCTAAAAATCCCATCCACAGGTCCCTTACAGACCCTTCTCATCCAGTCCCTTCCTCTTCATCTGAGATTCAGGCTAGTCTCTTGAAACCCATCCACAAATCTGGAAGAGGGCCACCAATCTCTCCAGGAATCTTTCTTACACAAAAATCATACCTTTCCTAGACATATATCTCTATTATAAAATCCTGTCTCCTCTGAAGGGCCTACATCCCAACCTGGCCTGCTTTCCAAAAACATCTCTAATCCCTTTAATTCAGTGCTCTTATCATCATGCCCATCACCCCGTGCCATGTTCTCCCCATTCAACAAATGCTATGATCTAGGTTCTATTCTTGTGCTATTTGGACACATAGATGAACAATACAAAGTTCCTATCCTAGTGGATCTATTTTAGTGGAGAATATAGACACTCACAGATATACCTATATACCTATGTGCATTTGTAGGCATATAAAATATGTATTTGTATATATAAGTATATAAGCTATGTATTTGTTACTTTATATGTTCCTATACATGAAAAACATGACATAATCTTGGATAGTAATATGAAGACTATAGTAGGACCAGAGGATAGGGAGTGACAAGATCATAGAAGGTACCTCTGATAAAGTGAGAACTGAGCAGAGAGCTGAGGTAAGAGGAAAGGTGAGCGATGGCAGGGTGGGGGTGGGGAGAACTTTTTTAGGGAGAGGGAACTGACCCTTTTTTTGAGGAACCGAAAGGAGGCCAGTGTGGCCCAGAGAAAATCTTATAAAGCTTTGCAAGTCATTATAAGGACTTTCACTTAAAGAATGAAGTCAGTAAAAAATAAAAATAATAAATAAATAAAGAGTGAAGTCAGGGATGACTACAGATCTTGGCTTTGAGTAGCAGTGAATGGTGATCCATTAAACGAGACAGGCTATGCTGGGAAAGAAGCAAATTTGGAGGAGAATATTGTTCTGTTTGGCAACAGCAAGCTCACAATGCCTACCAGATATCTTGGTGGAGTTGTTCGGTAGGGAGTTGGGTGTAGGAGTCAACTTAGAGATAGTATTTAAAACCACAGAACTGGATCAGCTCATCTACTGAGCAAATGCAGATAGAGAAGAAAAGAAGGCCAGGGAATGAGCTTTAGGTCATTCCACTCAAAGATTTAGATCACACTCAAAGGAAGACCACCAAGGGCACAGAGAATGTGTCAGTGAAGGAGAAAAAGAACAAAGGGTGGTGGGGGAGGGGAGGTGGCAGTATCCCAGAAGGCAGGTGAAGAAATTTGAAGAAAGAAAAGGTTGACAAAATGATAAATACTGATGGGATGTCATACAAGAGAAAACTTGAGAATTAACCATTTCGTGTCACGTAGTCATTAATGACCTTCACTAGGGCATAATGTGGTAGGGTGAATACCGGAGAAGTGAGGAATTAGACAGAAGGTCTAAATAATTCTTTTAAGGATTTTGCTAGAAATAGATGGCAAAGTAATGAAGCAAGAGAGGATACAAAGTCAAGGAAAGATTTGGGTTCAATGGGTTCAATGGGAGCTAATTACAGAATTGTGTATGTTTATAGTTCTGATCCAACAAAGAAAGAGAAATGTATGAAGCAGAGAGAAAAAGAAAGTCCTCAAGTCCAAAGCCTCCTTGGACCCCTCAGTGTGGGTTGCTTATGCTGCTGGTTTGCTCCACAGCTCCTGGCTGCTTCCCCAACACAGTTCTCACTAAACTTGTTCACTTGTCAGCTTTCCCTCCCATAATCAGCAAATTGGTGAATGGATAGGGCTACGCTAAGGAAGAAAAAAATTTGTCTGAGGATAACAAAGAGGATGTGTGCACTTTTAAAATAACAATTTAAAATTCAGGACACCTGGATGACTCAGTTGTTAGGCTTTGGCTTTTGGCTCAGGTCATGATCCCGGAGTCATGGGATTAAGTCCCACATCAGGCTCCCTGCTCAGCACATCAGGCTCTCAGCTCAGAGGAGAGTTTGCTTCTACTTCTGACCCAACCCTAACTTGATCTCTCTCTCTCTCTCCCCCTCAAATAAATAAATAAAATCTCCCCCTTTTTTTTTTTTTCAATTTTAAAAAGATTATTCATTTATTTATTTATTTGACAGACAGAAATCACAAATAGGCAGAGAGGCAGGCAGAAAGGGGGAGGCAGGCCCCCCGCCAAGCAGAGAGCCCAATGTGGGGCTCGATCCCAGGACCTTGAGATCATGACCCGAGCCAAAGGCAGAGGCTTTAACCCACTGAGCCACCCAGGTGCCCCTAAAATCTCTTTTTTTAAATTTAAAATTGAGTAACTTAGGTCTTCCCCTACCTTCCCCTCCTTTCCATTAACACAAATAGGGCCTTTGCCCCGTATTAGATACACCTCTGGCAGCAGATGGCCTGACACAGAGCCAGAGACCAAAGGCCAAAGGCCAAAGACACAGAACCTATCAGTTTCAAAGCACCTTGTGCCTCCTTTCCCTTTCTTCCCACCCCTCAACTGGAGCTTCCAACACTGAGTACAAGGTCTTTGCTTCTTTACTGACCCAAAGCTTCTATCTGCTTTGGGGTCTGGCTTATAGAAGGACCATAGCAAATGTTTTGAGAATATTAAACCTGTCCCACTGTTCCCTTAACTCAACTTCCCTTCCTCTGGTCTCTAGCATAACCCCACTCACCCTTCAAAGACATGTTCCAGTGAGGTATCATGCATGAAGATTTCCCTGGCCTGACAAAAAGAATAGCCCTGGGTAAATACAGCTTAAATAATAAGTAGTTTTTCTTTTCTTTTCTTTTCTTTTTTCATAGAATGAATGTGGAGATGGTATTTGTAGGTCTCATAAATTCAACAAAATGGCACCATCGCAAACCCATCTTCCAGTCTACTAACTTCAGCATGATTTGCCCTTAGCCACAAGATGGCTGAAGCAGTTCCAGTTCCTAGATGCAGACAAGAAGAGAGATCATTTCCTCACTGACATCATTTAAAAAATTTTTTAATTGTGGGAAAATATAAATAACATAAAATGTACAATTATAACCATTTTTAAGTCTATAATTCAGTAGCACAAAATGATGTACATTCACAGTGCTATGCAACCATCACCACTATCCATTTCCAGAACTTTTTCATCATCCCAAATAGTACCCATTAAACATTAATTCCCTATGTCCTCCACATCTTAGCCCCTGACAACCTCTATTCTCCTTTTAGCTATGAGTTTGCCTATTCTAGACACATCACGTAAGTAGAGTTGTACAATATTTGCCTTTTTGTGATGGACTTATTTTACTCAACATGATATCTTCAAGGTTACTCCATGCTGCCATATATGTCAGAACATTTCCTTTTTGAGGCAGAATAACATGTAAGTACAGGACTCTATCATGAGATACCACTTCACCTACTTCACTGTTGTTTTTTATTGTCGAGTTGTGGGAAACTCTCCCTCATCACTTTTTAATTGTAACAAAAAAACATAAGATTTTTACCATTTTAACCATGTTTAATTTCACATTTCAAAATGTTAAGTATGTTATTGTTATAAGTGTATGTTGTTGGGCAACAGATCTCTAGCACTTTTTCATCTCTCAATACTAAAACTCTATGCCCAGTAAACATAGATTTTCCCTTCCTGTTGTTGGTAAACACTATCCTAATTTCTGTTTCTAGGATTTTGACCACTTTACATACTTCATATGAGTGGAATCGTACAGTATTTGTCTCTTTGTGACTGGCTTAGCATCATGTCCTTAAGACTTATCCTTGTTCCAGCCTGTGACAGAATTCCTTCTTTTTAAGGCTGCATAATATTCCATTCCGTGGAGATGTACATTTTCTTTATGTATTCATCTATTGATGGACACTTAGATTGCTTCCTCCTTTTGGCTATCGTGGATAATGCTGCTATGAACATTGGTGTACAAGTATCTGAGTTCCTACATTCAATTATTTTGGATATATACCAAGAAGTAGAATTGATGAATCATATAATTCTATGTTTAATTTTTTGAGGAACCACCATGCCATTTTCCACAGGAAATATAGCGTGCTATATTCCTACCAATAGTGCACAAGAGTTCTATTTCTCCATATTGCCACCAACACGTGTTTTCTGTTCTTTTGCTAGTAGCCATCCCGATAGGCATGAGGTAATACCTTATTGTGTTCTTGTTGTTGTTGTTGTTTTAAGATTTTAATTTGATATAGAGAGACGGTGAGAGAGGGAATGCAAGCAGGGGGAGTGGGAGAGAGGGAAGCTGGCTTCCTGCTGAGCAGGGAGCCCAATGTGGGCTTGATCCCAGGACTCTGGGATCATGACCTGAGTCCAAGGCAGAAGCTTAACTGACTGAGCCACACAGGTGCTCCTTTATTGTGGTTTTGATTTGCATTTCCCTAATGATTCATAATGTTATTTTTTCATGTGCTTATTGACCATTTGTGTATCTTCTTCAGAGAAATGTCAATTCAAATCCTTTGCCCATTTTAAAATCATGTTGTTTTTTGTTGGTATTAGTTTTAGAAATTTCTTATATATTCTGGACGTTTGCTCCTTCTCAGATATATGACTTGCAATTAGTTTCTCCCATTCTGTAGGTTGCCTTTTTCACTCCATTTCCTCTAACATACAGAAGTTTTGATGTTTGATGTATCCCCATTTGTCCATACTTGATGTTGTTGTTTGTCCTCTGCATTACTTTTAATGGATAAAGAAAACCTCTGTCAGAGCTCTGATCCCCCACCCCTATACACACAGACTTCCTCCTAGGTAGCTATTGGCTGGGATAAAGCCATATGTCATTGCCTCAACCAATCAATCCCTATTAAATGGAAATAAACCACTATGATAACCTCAGACAACCATAGCTCACCTTTCTGTGGGTAGGAAGGCAGGAGCCTTCTTTGATCACTCAGGAGTGAAATCAGAACAAAATTCAGTCTTCACAAACAGAAAGGAGAAGAGGGGTATTACTGAGTATACAACCAGTGATTTTCCTGAGTTCCCATGATATTTGAAATGAGTTCTCATGAGATTTCTCAATCCAAATCTCATGAGGTCATGGTCCAAATCTCATGAGATCTCAGCCCAAATCTCGTGATAAATCAAGCTGGAGTGTCCATTACCACCACTGGAGGCAATGGTGAGCTGCACAGTGAGAGGTGCTAGAAGATGTGACACTGCAGCTTGGCGAAACTGGAGGCAGTGGTGAGCTCCTGTGTAAGAGGCTGGAAGAATGCACTTTTTAACCACTGCATGCGTTGGTGATCTGCAGTGCACGACCCCAGAAGGTATAGCAGTGCAGGTTCCTGCCACTGGAGGCAGTGGTCAGCTGCATGTGAGCAACACCTGAAGACCTTGCAGTGCTGCTTATGGCCACTAGAGGCAGTGTTGAGATGCAGTGCAAGACCATGGGCAATGTGGCTGTGCAGCTTGTCACGGGAGGGAGTGCTGAGCTGCCATGTGAGATGCTGGAAGGAGTGACAGTGAAGTATCCTGCCACTGGAGGCTGCATTTTAAGATGTTGCAAGGAGTGACAGTGCAGTTTCCTACCACTGGAGGCAGTTGTGAGCTGCAGGGAAAGATGCTGGAAGGAGAGTCAGTGTCTGTTCCTGCCACTGGAGGCAGTGGTCAGCGGCAGTGCGAGGGGAGTCGGAAGGATTTGCAGTGCTACTTACCACCATTAGAGGCAGTGTTGACATACTGTGCAAGACCGTGTATGGTGTGGCTTTGCAACTTGTCGCCACCACTGGAGACAGTGATGAACTACAATACGAGATGTTGAAAGGAGTGTGAGTGAAGTATCCCCACACTGGAAGCAGTGGTGAAATGCAGTGCAAGACGCTGGAAGGAGTGGCAGTGTCGGTTCCCTCCACTGGAGAAATGGTCACCTGCAGTGTGAGGGATGCCTGAAGGCATTGCAGTGACGCCTACTGCCACTAGATGCAGTGTTGAGATGCAGTGCAAGGCCATGTATGGCGTAGCTGTGCATATTGCCACCACCAGAGGCAGTGGGGAGTCTAACCCACGCCCTCAAGTCAGCACCATGGGGAGCTCACATGAGCACTGGCAGATTGGGCCTGCCATGACCCTAGGCCCTAACCCTACTTTGGGTTTTCTGGTTTCTGTCCCCAGAGGCTGGCACCCCAGGTCTCCAGATTGAGGATACCTGAGCCATACCACAGGACTCCACCTGCCACCCAGAAGGAAACTGTGCTTTTTGGAACTCCACAGTGGTTTCAGAGCTGGAGAAATACGCATGCCCACCTGAGGCCACTCCCACTTTCAGCAGCCCCCTGGACACAAACCCGGAGCCTGATACTCAGCTTGACACATGACCTCAACACAGCCCCCCCACCCCCGGGAGTTTTCCTCAGTGCCAGCAGATTGGGCCTTCCATGCCCCTATGCCCTAACCCTTACCCTAGACTGGGTTTTCAGGCTTCTGTTACCAGAGGCCTGGCACCCAAGCCCTCCAGATTGGGGACACCTAGCCATACTGGAGGACTCAGCCTGCTCCCCAGAAAGAAACTGTGCCATTTCAAACTCCAGAAAAGATTCAGAGCAGGAGAATTTCGATAGAAATAATCAGCAAATCCCTGTTTATGTCTATGTTTGTTATCATACTGAACACAAACCCTGAGCCTAATACTCTCCCTACCAATAGCCCTCAAATCAGTCCTCTGCGATATTCTCCTGATATCAGCAGATCACACCTTCTATGCTCCTGGGCCTTAACCCTAACCCTAGCTCAAGACATTGGTGAAAACCTGAACAAGCATTCCCTGTAGACCACATACAAGTGACTAACAGACACAGGAAGGAATGCTCAACATCACCAGCGATCAGGGAAATACAAATCAAAACCACGAGATACCACCCAACACCAGTTAGAATGGCTAAAATTTACAAGTCATGGAATAACAAATGTTGTGGAGGATGCATAGAAAGGGGAACCCTCTTCCACTGCTAGTGAGAATGTAAGCTCATACAGCCAGTCTGTAAAATGGCATTGAGTTTCTTCAAGAAGGTAAAAATAGAGCTATCCTACGACCCAGCAACTGCACTATTGGGCATCTACCCCAAAGATACAGATTGAGTGGAAAGTAGTGACACCTGTGCCCCAGTGTTCATTGCAGCAATATCCACTATAACCAAACTATGAAAAGAGCCCAGATGTGCACGGACAGATGAATGCATAAATACAATGGAATATTACTCAACCATCATAAAGGATGTATACACCACATCAACTTAGATCACACTGGAAGGTATTCTGATGAGCAAAATGAGTCTATCAGAAAGGAAATCATCATAGGGTTTCACACATACATGAAATAGAAGAAACAGCACAGAGAGTCATAGAGAAGGGAGGGAAAACTGAATGGGAATTCATCAGAGAAGGAGAAAAACCACAAAAGACTCTTAACTACACAAACAAACTGAGGGTTGCAGGAAGGGAGGTGGATGGGGGATGGAGTAACTGGGTGATGGGCATTAAGGAGGGCACGTGATACAATGAGCACTGGGTGTTATAGACAACCGATCTATTATTGAATACTAAACCTGAAACTAATGATGTACTCTAAGTTGGCTCATTGAATTTAAATTTAAAAAAACCAAGAGCTCAAACACTCCTAAAAATTGGTATGGAACCACCAAAGATACTGAACAGCCAATGCAATCTTGAGAAAGAAAAACAAAGCTGGAGGAGTCACAATTCCAGATTTCAAGTTGTACTACAAAGCTGTAGTCATCCTAACAGTATGGTCCTGTCACAGAAATACACACAGCAACCAAGAGAACAGGGTAGCAGCTCAGACATAAACCCATAATTATGTGACCAATTCATCTTCCACAAAGTAGGCATGAATATCAAAAGGGAGAAGGACATTCTACAAAAAAATGGTATTGGGAAAAATGAACAGCTACACACAGAAGAATGAAATTAGACTATTTTCTTACACCATACAGACAAATAAACTCGAAACAGTTTCAAGACCTCATTGGAAGACCTGAAACCATAAAAATCCTACAAGAGGACACAGACAGTAACTTCTCTGACATGGACCATACCAACATTTTTCTAGACATGCTCCCTGAGGCCAAGGAAACAAAAGCAAAAATAAACTACTGGGACTACATCAAAATAAAAAGTTTCCAGACAGCAGAAGAACAATGAAAAAGTAATACTCATAAGTCAACCTACTGAAGGGGAGAAGATATTTGCAAATATCCTATGGAATGAAAGGATAATGTCCAAAATATATAGAACTGATAAAACTCAACACCTGAAAAACAGAATCCAGTTAAAAAAATAGGCAGATGATATGAACAGACATTTCTCCCAAGAAGAAATACATATGGCCAAATGTCCGGAAAAGATGTTCACCATCACCCATCATCAGGAAAATGCAAATCCAAAGTACAAACTGATATTACCTCACACCTATCAGAATGGCTCACATCAACAGCACAAGAAACAACAGGTGTTGGGTGGATATGGAGAAAGGAAAACCCTCGTGCACTCTTGGTAGGAATGCAATCTGTCACAGTCACCATGAAAAGAGTAGGGATGTTCCTCAAAAAATTGAACAGAGAACTACTCTAAGATCCAGCAGTCACACGACTGGTGTTTACCCAAAGAATAGGAGAACAATAACTGAAAAGGATATATGCAACCCTGTGTCTTGAAACATAATTTACAATATAACAATAGTGAAGAAACCCAAATATCTATTTATAAATTGATAAATGAGGTGATAGATATGTACACATACACACACACACACACACACACACACACACACACACACACACACACGATGGAATACTACTCAGCCATAAAAAAAGAATGAAATCTTGCTATTTGCAGACACATGGATGGAACTAGAGAGTGTGATCCTAAGTGAAATCAGTCAGAGAAAGATAATACCATAGGATGTCACTCTTATGTGGAATTTAAGAAAGAAAAAAATAAGGGAGATAAAGAGACAAACCAAAATACAGACTTTTTTTCCAAAGATTTTATTTATTTATGTATTTATTTATTTGACAGAGAGCTAGAGAAAGAGCACAAGTAGACAGGACAGCAGGCAGAGGGAGAGGGAGTGACAGGCTTGCTGCTGAGCAGGGAGCCCGGCGTGGGGCTGGATCCCAGGACCTTGGAATCATGACCTGAGCCAAAGGCAGATGCTTCACTGACTGAGCCACACAGGTGCCCCACAGATTCTTTTTTTTTTTTTTTTAAGATTTATTTGACAGAGAGATCACAAGTAGGCAGACAGGCAGACAAAGAGAGAGGGAGAAGCAGCCTCCCCGCTGAGCAGAGAGCCCAATGTGGGGCTCTATCCCAGGACCCTGAGATCATGACCTGAGTCGAAGGTGGAGGCTTAACCCACTGAGCCACCCAGGTGCCCCTGCCCCACAGATTCTTAACACTAGAGAACAAACTCATGGTTACCAAAGGGGAGGTGGATGAAGGGATAAGTGAACTAGGTGAAGGGGATTTAGAGTTTGCTTTTCACAATGAGCACAGCGTAATATATCAAATTACTGAATCACTCTATTGTACATCTGAAATGAATATACCACTGTATATTGTCAACTGGAATTAAAACAAAACCTAAAAAAAGATTTTTCTTTCAGTAACCTATTTGAAAAAGCTTTTGCTGTGCAATGTTCATAAGCCCTACTTGGGAATATTTCCTTGACAATATTTATTTACTCTATGTCTCGAATTCAGATTTCACTAAGTTCTTAGAGTTTGATTGTTAATCCTAGGAGACAGGGTCCCTCTCTGTCCCAACTCTGCACCTAGGCATTCAACAGTGTAAATAGAGACAGAGGCCACTTCACGGTCCAGAAAGCGATTACTCTTTCTGTTTTAATGTGAGATAGTCATGGATTGCGGGACAGGTTTCGGAGCAGGTTGGTTCTCTATCATGGATCTCTAATTCAGTGGTGTTCCCTGGATCTATTTGGCTGATAGGTTCTCTGTGGACGGGCTTCCTCCCAAGCATATCCATGGAGGATGCAAAGGTGGGTGGGCTCGGTTCAGGGCAGGAAGAGGTCAAAGTACAGACAAGGGTACGATCCCTCCCCTGATCCAGGAACTGCCATGGGAACAGGTATGGGAGGTATAGGCAACAGGAGACCATGGAGGTCACCAAATGAAGGCAGGAGGCACAGGTCATGCAATCTTGAGATGTGGGGCTTGGGGGCTGCTCTGAGCTACCTCTGGGAGGGAGGGGGGGTGAAGGAATGAGAAAGAGAAACTGTCTGCCTCTGGCCCATCCTAGCTACTCACCACTCCTGGCACACATCTGTCTACATAGTTGACACAGAGCCTGGGCTCAGGATGGGCTGGCTCAGGTCCCTCAACCCTCAGTGGGATAGGTGGCCCCAGGGCTCAGGGACATGCTGAGGGAGGTGGGAGGGTAGGCTGCCCCTCCCAGATCATCTCCTCTTTGAGCAGACAGCCCTGCAGGACTGCAGAAAACCCACTAACAGGTTTGAAAGACATGCTGTGGATGAACTAAGTCAAGGAGAAATAGAAAAAAATGACTTTTAAGGTCAGAGCTATTAGCTCAGGAAGTAGGGACAGCTTCCCTGAGAAGGACTGAGGGGAGGGCAGGCCAGGATGAAAAGGAAGATGTGGCTCTCCTGATTGGGGACCTGAAGCCCCCTTCCAGGGCAGGGCATCGTCCTCACCTCACAGGGGATCCGTGGAAGTGTTCCATCAGGGGACAGAACCACCCTGGCATCGGGGTGCACAGGGCCTCAGGGAGGAGGGCCAGATGGAGGGAGGGCAATACCCCAGAGACCATGGGGAAGAGCAGAGGCTCATGACCATGAAGATGATGAAAAGAAGGAGGCAGCAGCATGGGTGCTGGTTTGAAAGTACCATGGGCACTGTGCCCACCGGTAGACCCAGCCGGAAACCCCCAGAGAACTCGTTTCCAACAGTGGGGGCCCTCAGGGGAGCCTCCTGTGCCTGACTCCTGGTCCCCCGCGTAGCAGCCAGAACCTCACAAAAACATGCTCCAAATGCCATTTGTGCATGTGGCCCAAATCTCTGCACAATGCGGGCCAATTCTCATGAGTTTTCTCCCCAAATTGATATCGATTTGGGCAGAAAGCTTGAGAGAATTGGACAGAAACTCCTGGTTAACTCATTTCGGGCAGTGGAAGCAGAGCCTCCTGTGCCCAGCCCATGGTCCCACACAGTCACGACCTAAACCTCATGAGAACCTGCTCCAAACACCGGCTAAGTCTCCTGAGCAGACAGATCATGAGAATTGGCTGGAAACCCCTGGCGAACACGCTTCTGGCAGCGGGGGCCCTCAGGGGAGCCATCTGGGTCAGGCCCATGGATTGGGGACACCTGAGCCACACCACAGGACTCTGATTGCCCCCCAGATGGAAACTGTGCCATTTGGAGCTGCACAAATCCCTCAGAGCAGGAGAAACCTGCATGATCCCCAGAGGCCATGCAGATCTTCGGTGGTCCCCTGGACACAAACCCGCAGCCTGACAGTCACCCTGATCCTCGTGCTCGTCTCAGCCTCCTGGGGAGCGTGGCTCAGCACCAGCAGATCGAGCCTCCCATGCCCCTTGACCCTAAACCTAAGTTGGGTTTTCAAGTTCCATCCCCAGAGGCCCTGCCCCCAAGGCCTCCAGATTGGGGACCCTTGAGCCACACTGCAGGACTCCGCCTGCCCCCACAGAAGGAAACCTCACCATTGGGATCTGCACAAAACCCTCACAGCGGAAGGAACCTGCATGCCCCGCTGAGGTCACCACCACATTCACTGGACCCTTGGACACAAACCCTGCTTTCCCCTTCTTCCAAGGATGGTGCAGTGAAACAGGATCCCTTGGGGTCACGGCCCTGCAATAACTTTCTGTCACCCTACTGTCACCTCCCTGAGGTCAAGTTCTAAGCTATCTCCTGTGGCCACGCGCCTGCTTGCTGTTCCTGGACATACCTGGTGTGCTCCTGTCCCAGGGCCTTTGCATACACTTTCTCTTCTGTTTAGAAGGTTTCTGATGTGACATCACTCATCTTCTTTAGAAATTTAATCAAGCATCACCTTCCTAGTGAAGTCCCACCTGGCCACCTTCGAGCTACCCTTCAAAAGGCAGAAACAGGTCCACTTAGGCAGGAATGTGTGCGGGAAACTCGGACAACATCCTCCCTGAACACCGACACTTCCAAGTCCAAGATTCAAACCCTCACTCGCTAGGCACAGAGCACCACATCAGCATGAGCCCTGCTCTTTCAAATCTCTTGTCTCCCATTCCTTCAAATCAGACACCAAGCTCCAGTCACCACTCTGTTTTCCCTTCAGAGAAGTAAGGAAAAGGATAGAATAAAGCACTGTGTGTGCACAGCACACTTCAATCCAAATAGAATTTCCTGTTCTTTTTCATCTGGGCAGCCCTACATTGCCCATACTCATGAGAGGCACCACAAGTGCAGTCCTCATGTATATATTGAACCTTATATTTTTCCTTTTGATATTGGTATCCTGAAGCCAATGTTGGCTGCTTTCTTAAGATAAGAAGAACTGTAGATTGCTTTCTTAAAATAACAAAAAATAATAACGACATGATCACGTAAAGGTCTGGATCTCCATAAACAGAAGACATGGTTCAGATAAGGATGAACACACAACCTCTTCCCAGGAAGCAAAGCCCACACCCTTAGGCATCCTGACATGCCACACGGGTGATAGGTTCCTTTGCTCCATGGAGTTGTCCAAATGCAAAGGATGCGGGCACCCTCCAGGGTTCATCCTGTTTTCTTCACAAATTCCCCAGGTCAAGTCACAAGTGACTCACTGAGTCAGGTTTCAGAGCCCAGGATGGGCCACCAGGTGAGCAGCAACCCCTCCCCCCAAGGAAGGCTAACAGGGGCTTGTGTTCCATTGGGAGCCCAATGAGCCACTCCCCGGGCTCCTAAACAACCTGCACTCCTCCTCCATTTCTCCCCCTCACAAAGGGCACTGCACCCTGTTACAACTCTGAAGCTGTACTTTAAAAAATAATTTCTTTTTTAAAAAAGATTTTATTTATTTATTTGACAGAGAGAGACACAGTGAGAGCGGGAACACAAGCAGGGGGAGTGGGAGAGGGAGAAGCAGGCTTCCTGCTGAGCAGGGAGCCTGATGTGGGGCTCGATCCCAGGACCCTGGGATCATGACCTGAGCCAAAGGCAGATGCTGAACAACTGAGCAATCCAGGGGCCCATTCAAAAATAATTTCAAATATCAGAAAGTGGTTCATGGAAGAGAAAAACATGAACCCCCACAAAAGAGTCTTTGACTATTTCAGAAGACTGTTTTCCCATTGTTTAATTAAAACAGGAAAGGAACACACACAGATCGCCCCTTCCACTAGCAGGTCTGATTCACTTCAGTGATTGGAAGAAGAGCAGGAAATAAAAAAGGGACAGATGTTCTGATGAATGAAATGACCCGTCATTTCCACCATCTGACTTTTGAAACATCACCCATACTCAGAGAATGAAGCACAAACCAACATCTCGGCCTGCCAATGCGGAGAGGTTGGAACTGGAGTAACAGGGACAGACGACGAGGTTGTGTGTGTTGGGGGAGGCTGGTGGCATGGAAGCAGGTGCTCTGCCAACTCTCCACCTGGGCCTCATCTGTCCGTCCTCAGCTAGGAAACTGCTCACAGCCCTGACCTGTCACAACTGTCACACGGGGGACACACAGCCACCCCTGGAGCCAGCCCTGCCCATACCCCCTCCTGCAGAATGCACTCTGCTCTCCTCTGGGACCCCTGTCAGCTCTACCCAGCCCTGGAGCTCCCCTGTCTGCCACTCCCCATCCAAAATTACACTGGCTCAAGGCTTTCATGAGAAAGGCAGGCTACCTCCTGAACAGTTAACACCTCCTTTTCTCTTCTGTCATATTTCTCTGCACTCATCTTCCTACCTGGGCAAACCATAAGTCACATAGCAATGGAACATGAACGTGCTCTGAGATCTGAATCTTTCATTGCAGCTTTCTGAGGACTCCTTATGCAATAAGAAACTAGTGTATCCTACCACAATGTGTTTGAAAGGTATCATCTACAGAATAGGAGAGCGAAAATCACTCCATTTTTGCCTCACTCTTCATGAAGCAGAACATGGTCTTTTCCCTTTCTTCATTGACTTAAATTCCAGTTCGTTTCCATGCAGTGTTCATTCCTTTGCTTCAGGGGTAGGATTTCGTGATTCCTCACCTGCAGACCACAGCTGGGGCTCATCATAAGTGCCCCCCCAAATAGCCATCACCCATTTAGCCCTTCCCCCCATGCACCTGCCCTCCAGCAACCCTCGGTTTGTGCTCTAAGGTTGAGTCTGTTTCCTCATTTGTCTATCTTCCTCCCCAACTATGTGCATCCGTGCTCTCTCTGAAATGCCACAGGAGTGCAGTCAATGGGGATTTGTCTTTCCTTACAGATTTTGCTGAACTTAATCCACTCTAGATCCATCCGCATCCTTGCAGATGGTAAGATTTCATTCTTTGTGAAGCTGGGTCCTATTCCATTGTGTATATGTCTCCCATATCTTCTTTCTCCATTCATCAGTGAATGGACGCTGGGACTGCCTCCATAGATTCGCTATTGTTGATAATGCTGCTATAAACATCATAGTGCTTGGACCCCACTGAACGTGAAATTTTGTGCCCTTTGGGTAAATGCCTAGGAGTGCGATTGCTGGATCCTATGGTTGTTAGATTCTTAGCTTTTGGAGGAACCACCAGACTCTGTTCCAGAGTGGCTGCAGCGGCCACATGCCGACCAACAGTGCAGGAGGGTTCCGCTTTATGCACAACATTACCTGCCAGCAATTTCCTAAGGAGGAAATGGAAAACCTCTGGGATAACCCGACTGACCCAGCGTCAGGCAAGCAGTTCCAGAAATTCACCCCAGGGTTCCTGACGCCAAGCTCCTTGGAGCCACCAGCATGCCTCTATCCAGGAGAATTCCCAAAGACTCTCCTTCTGACTTTACCACAAATGAAACTACAGAGAAAATATGGCATGTCCAAATATCTAGATGATTCATTTAGTGAAACAAGAAAGTCAAGCTTCACTTTTAAATCGTAAAAGACTCCTTGGAATCATTTTGAATTTCGCTCCACCCTCATTGTAAATCTTTGGATGAAAAGATGAATCAATTATGAAACATCACCTTTGACAAATGACGAGACATCATCCAAGTCTCTATCTGACCCCAAACAGCCACATAACTCTAGATGCCGGCCACTCCACCACAACCTTGGCCCAATGGAATAAACACTGTTAGAGAAGAAACAAATTACATACTAAAAATACACACAGAGTAAATCTCATCTTCCCCTTCTAATCAAAGTGATTGCCCAGGAAAGAGATGTTCCAAATACCTTCATAAGCCAGAAATGAACAGAGAAAATGGGATCCCCTGCCACGTTCTCCCTGCAGAGAAACTAAGGAACTCTTGTCCCCGCTCTAGATGGCTGACAGTTGCTTCAGTTTGACTTTGTGGCTCCACTAGAGACAAGAGAAAAGCCCAGGAGGTTTGGAGTTAAAGAGAAGTTTTTACCTCCTGTCCTGACATGGATGTGACATTACACCCAATGTACCTGCTTCTTTCTTTGAACGCTGACAACCTGACTGACTCAGATGTTGATTTCAAGACTTTGGGTCTTGTGGAGGCAGAATGGAGAAGTGTTGTTAGGTGGGGATAAGAAGGCACCTCCGACCTAAGGCCTACACACCTGCTCCAGTTCCTGGGAGAAGGGGAGACACATGCTTGTTTCTGAAGTAGTAATTAGCTTCATTCTAAAGTTGACCAATGCCACTGTCCTTTTTGGAGAAGCAAAGTTACTCTTTCAAAAACAAAACAAAACAAAACAAAACACGCTCAACTCATCGGTTCCAAATGCAACATGAGTGGGGTCTGATTTCCTCCAGCCTCCAGACCCCCACCGGGAGGTCCTTCCTGCCCCATCCTGACAGCCCATTACCACCAAACCTGGGGACACGGGGCAGAATGCTGAGTTGGTGGACGGCTCTAGAGGTTGTTATTGCCACTCTGGAACCTGGGGAAATAGAGGCTATAAAGCTCACCACTGCCTCCTGGAGAAACAAGCTGCAGTGAGTTGCCTCTCAGGGTCTCTCACCCAGCACCTTGCCATTGCCCTCATTGCCAACAGGCTGCAGAGACTCATCTTCCAGCGTCTTTCACACTGCAGCTTGCCACTGCCTCCAGTGGTGGCAAACAGCATTGCCATGCCCTTCAGTGACTCTTGCACTGCAGCTCACCACTCCAGTGGTGTGAACCTGTACTGTCCTGCCTTCCAGCGTCTGGCAATTCAGCTCACAACTGCCTCCACTGGTCTCAAACCACACTGGCACGTCTTCCACCATCACTCAGACTGCAACTCAGCCCTGCCTCCAGTGGCAGAAATCCACACTACCTCTCCTTTCCATGCCTTGCACTGTATCTGTCCACTGCATCCATTGTTGGGAAGCTCCAGCAGCACATCTTCCAGTGTCTCGCCCACTGCAGCTCTTGGAGGCAAACTGAGCTGCCCCATCTTTCAGCATCTGTTGCCCTAGAGCTCAGAACTCCCTCCAGTGGTGGAAAGCTGAATGATGAGAGCTGCTTGACGGCTTGGCAGTGCAGAAGTCTTTTACTGGAGGCAATGCTGAACTGCATTGTGAGAGCTGCTGAGAGATGTGTCAGTGCAGCTTGCAGCCACTGGAGGCAGTAGAGAGTTGCATTGCGAGACTCTAGAAGAAATGGAAATGTTGGTTCCCGCCACTGGAGGCAGTGGTCAACTGCAGTGCAAGGGATGCCAGAAGGTTTTGCAGTGCTCCTTACCGCCTCTAGAGGCAGTGGTGAGAGACAGTGTGAGACCATGGGCATTGTGGCTTTGCAGCTTGTTGCCACTGGAGGCGGAGTAGAGCTTCAATGCAAGACTGCAAGAGTGGCCATGCAGGTTCCTACCACTAGAGGCTGTGGGGAGCTGCAGTGCGAGACTCTGGAAAAAGTGGCAGTGTCAGTTCCCACCATTGGAAGCAGTAGTTAGCTGCAATTCGAGACGCTGCAAGGACTGGCAATCTAGTTACCTAGCCCTGGAAGCAGTGGTGAGCTGCATAGTGCGATGTTGGAAGGTCAAGTCCTGTCGATTCTTGCCACTGGCGGCAGTTGTCAGCTGCAGTGCGAGAGATGCCTAAAGGTTTTGCAGTGCTGCTTATGGCCACTAGAGGCAGTGTTCAGCTCCAGTGCAAGTCCATGGCCAGCGTGGCAGTGCAAGTTGTCTCCACTGGAGGCAGTGGTAAGCTGCAGGGCGGGATGCTGCAAGGAGTGGCAGTGCAGTTTCCTACCACTGGAGTTAGTGGTGAGCTGCAGCGCAAGACACTGGTAGAAGAGGCTGTATCCATTCCTACCACTGGAGGCGGTGGTCAGCTGCAGGGATTCCTAAAGGGAATTCCTAAAGCCTTTGGATTGCTGCTTATGGCCACTGGAGGCAGTGTTGAGATGCAGTGCAAGAACATGGACGATGTGGCTGTGCTGCCTGTCGCCACTGGAGGCAGTTCTTAGCTGCCATGCGAGAAGCTGGAAGGAGTGCCAGGGACGTATCCTGCCACTGGAGGCAGTGGAGAGCTGCAATTTAGATGCTGCAAGAGTGGCAGTCTACTTACCTAGCAGTGGAAGCAGGGTGAGCTGCAGAGCAAGACGCTGGAAGAAGCTGTGTTGATTCTTGCCACTGGAGATAGCGGTCAGCTGTAGTATGAGGGATGCGGGAATGCTTTGCAGTGCTGCTTACCGCCACTAGAGGCAGTATTGAACTGCAGAGCAAAACAATGGATTCCATCACTGTGCAGCTTACCGCCACTGGAGGCAATGAAGTGCTGCAGTGTGAGATGGTAAAAGAAGTTGGAGTGCCGTTTACTGCCACTGAAGGCAGTGGTGAACGGTGCAGTAAGTGGTGCTGGAGACAGGACACTGTAGCTTGCCACTACTGGAGGCAGTGGTGAGCTCCAATGCGAGACGCTGGAAGAAGTTGCAATGCACTTTCAAATCACTGGATGCAGTGGAGAGCTACAGCGCAAGACCCTGGGAGAAGAGGCAATGTCGGTTCACGCCACTGGAGGCAAGGGTCAGCTGCAGGGCGAGGGCAGCCAGAAAGTTTTGCAGTGCTCTTTACTGCCACTAGAGGCAGTGTTGAGATGCAGGGCGGGACCCCAGGGATTGTGTGGCTGTGCAGCTTGTCTCCACTGGAGGCAGTGGTGAGTTGCAGTGTTAGATGCTGGAAGGAGTGGAAGTGTCAGTTACCCCCCGGACATATGAGATCTCAGTCCAAATCTCCTGCGAACTCGGGCAATTCTCATGAGATTTCTACCCACCTGGAATGGGTAGCATTGCATGGAATGTGGGATGTGGACCCCCTAGGAGTCTGTCCATTTCTTTCCTCTGCTTCTCCTTTACCCATCACCTCCTTCCCATCTCCTAGCCTCTGCTCCAGTGGCTCAACTGCCAATTGATGCCCGGTCTCACAACCTGAAACCTCCACCAATTCCCAAGGGGAGAACACTGAATTGGCCGCTGCTTGGATCACTCAGTGTAAGTCAAGAGAACAAGATTGCTTAAGAACACGGCATCACCAACTAGAACTGTGTATTTACAGTGTGCATATGTTGGGGAAGCAAAAAGGTGAGGAAAAAAAAAAAGGAAAAGGGGGGAGGTATTTATCATGGGATAGTTCCAAAGATAAAGAGGGCGCTGTTCCTTAAAAAAGAAAGGGGGAGCTTTCCAGATAGACTAAAAAATTTGTCATGTGCCTACAGCATCTTATTAGATGCTGGAAAGAAAAACATTTTGGTCTTCCAGATACATTCCAGGGTAAAAATTGATTCCTCCCGCGCACCCCCCCCCCCCAAGCAACTCTTTCATTGTGAGATGGGTCACTTGGTTGAGAAACTGACATTTTTTAGTTGTCTGTGACAATGAATAGAACATCACTTGGTTTGCTAGTCCATCACCTGGGAAGGTTTCCAGACTATAAATGCCTGAGATCCAATGATGCTGATAGTTTTGCTGATTCCCAGGCCTCTGTGGGAGATTTCACTTTTTGCTATTAGCTGAGGGAAATGTGTTGGTATTTCTACTTCTCCTCTGGTTAATTCTTCAGAGTCAGGAAAACTCAAAATCAGTCTATGACAAGGGCACAAGGAACATTTTGTTAGAAGGTCTGAGTAGCACAGTTGACATCTGCTCAAATGTGCTATTTCTTTTATTACTCATTATGAATTGGTCACCCACTAATTTCCCTTTAAACCTATCTATATTTAATTTATTTTTCTTGAGATACCTCTTTTGAGCAGTAGTAAGACGGGTAGTAGAGTCATAGATATTAGATCATCCTCTTATTAAAAAAAAAAAAAAAGCCAGCACCTGCATTTTGATATCATAGACCATAATATAATTTCTCAATTCTACCTCTAATGCGGTTAAGAGAATTTCTAATTAAAACATGAATAACAAGTTCTTCCAGGGCTACTTGAAGATCTTAGGCCAAAAGGCAACATTAAACAGTGTTTGACTCTAAGTTTAATTTCACATCCAATGTAGGGTCACTAAAAAAAGAAAAAAGGGAAAAGAACAACAACCAAAAAAGCAAGTTTTATATCTAAACACATAAAATTGAGAAGTAATATTAATTTCCAAGAATAAAACTTTGGTTATCTATAGTCATCTGGGAATAAGATTTTCTGCCTATATCCACTTTCTAGATAATAAAGTTAAGCATATGATGGGAATCTTTTCCAACTGTATCATATACTTCCTTGACTTTTTCTCAACAATTTAGCAACTGGGTTGTCTGTGCCAGGGTTTCTTGGGATTGCAGCGTGGGTAGAACTTCTGACCCTGCCCTAAATGACTCAGCCTGAAGTGCTTGCAAATGGCTTTGGTTTTGTAATCTCTTCCTCTGATATCGATTGAAGAATAGAAATTCCATCCTCTTAATTTGTTGCTTCTATCTGCTATTGCCTTGGGAGTATTGAAGAAAAAATCTTATTAACTTTATTAAAAAGTTGTTTTTTAAAGTCACTGAGTGAGGGAGTAGAGATACTAACTATGGAATTAAAATTCAGAGAATTTATGTCAGTTATCATCTTGATAGGTGTGCTCTGGAGGACTGAATTTACTCAAAGTCTAACCTTAAACTACGTGAGATATTACTGGTTACTAAATATAGATGAATGGCTTCCCTTTTCCTTTAGTGATTGAAGAATTCTAGAAGAAATATTCAAAATCAGAGGCAGAAAACCTGTGTGGTTTTTTTTTTAAGATTTTATTTACTTATTTGACAGAGATCACAAGCAGGCAGAGAGGCAGGCAGCGGGGGGCGGGGGGAAGCAGGCTCCCCGCAGAGCAAAGATCCCAGCACCCTGGGACCATGACCCAAGCCAAAGGCAGAGGCTTTAACCCACTGAGCCACCTAGGCGCCCCGAAAACCTGTGTTCTAATGACACACCTAGTTATAGAACTGAGTTCCATAAAGTAAAAGCAGACATAGTGAAGTCTATCGCATTGGGCCTGGTGAGATATAGAATACAGATCTCTGTTTCCGGCCCTATCGCCCGATAGTGGCATGGCTCTGGGTAGAAACTTGCCTTTTCATTGATCTCATTCCCTTCTTCTAATGAAAGGGAGTGCAACAAGATAAGCAATAAGGACCTTCTTGCTCCAAAAGCCATTATTTAACCTGGATACAATGCGTAGGATTGGATATTACCAAGCGGAATCTTTCCCAACTGTATATGATATGTAAGGGTAGTTGTGATACTATGAATAATGAAGTCATGGCTATAAGCACGTAGTCAAAAGGGAAGTAGGAACAGAATCTATGAGTCAACTTAAAAATTATTTACTCCAGGCGGTAGAATCCCAAAAGTGCTGTAATAATAATTCTTCTTGTAATTGATGCCACTTATATAATTTAAAAACTTAAGCTTCTTATGCCTAAGTACTTAATTACTCATGCTTTTCAAATTAAATGCATATGTATACATGCATATATATGTTCCCCAGTCTATAAGAATCCCTTTAAAAAATTCTGGAACTTAAAATTATATCTTTGGATTTGCCAATTGAAATTGAGTTGGTTGTGGATCCCTCTGTTGAGAAACTTGTCCTGTGTTTACTTGGGTGCCATCATCAGTTAACTCTACTTTTGGGATCAAAACCAAAGATAAGATCTATGGTGGTGAAGAAAATATAAAACTCTTTGGTGGACTTGACTGCAGGGCAAGCAGGACAAGAAAGAAAGAGGTCTAAGGACTAAGAGTACTGATCTCCGACCTAGAAATTGTAAATCCAGTTTCCTTCAAGAAAGACCTTTTACATGACAAAGGCACAGTCCAATTACACGGTTAGGATTCATTTGCATTTCTCCTCTTCAACTTGATCCAGATGCCATTAGTTGGACGAAGAATCAGCTCTCCTGCTAGACCAAGTTCTTCTCTTTTCTGGTTGGATTCTACCCAAAAATGCCTCAGGATGCAGGAAAGAATGCTCTTTTCTTCCATTATGGCAAATTTCTGACCTTCAAATTAATGTAAATAGCATTACTTTAATTACACGTATCTCTCAAATCTGAGAAATCACAGGTCCTATTAGAGGAAGCAAGCAATTTCATATTTTCACAGTAGGGACAATCAGAATCACTGGGGATGTTTGTTAAAAAGGAAGATTCTTCAGTTCCCTTCTCTGCTCCTACCCAGTGCATCTGAATAGGTCGGATGAGGTAGGTATCTGTATTTGAGCAATATCCCAGAAAAATTCTGGGGTCACTGAAGCATGAGAATCACTACTTTAGATGGCTTTCTTATTGGGCCTTTAATTTAATTTACTATAGAGTCACTATATATGTTTCAGATTTCTCATTTAAATCTGACCTCATTTTACTAACACCTGCATTTACATGGATGATAAAATGCTGGAGATCCTAAGGTGAAAGTGTTTATAATACATGGTGATGTGCATTCATTTTGGTTAAGTAATTCAGCCGGCCATATGGTGAGCATTCTTTGTTTTCATCTTGCATGATGCAATTCTTAGAGCAACAAACACAGATATTAGGTTAAATACAGCTAATCATTACAAATAAATTTTCCACCATATAAAATATATTCTTTTTTGGTCTAAAATCGACATTTTAAAAGTACCATGTAACTGATTGTGTTTATGTTATGGGCTGAACTGTGTCCCCCCCACCCCCACCCAAATTCATGTGTTGAAGCCCTAACCCTGTACCTTGGAATGTGGCTGTTTTTGCAGATAGGGCTTTTACAGAGGTTAATTAACTTAAAATGAGGTCATATGGATGGACCTTAATCCAATCTGAATGGTGTTTTTATTAAAAGAAAAAAATCAGGGTACCTGGGTGGCTCAGTTGGTTAAGCATCTGCCGTTAGCTCAGGTCATGATCCCAGGGTCCTGGGATCAGGCTCCCCTCTCACTGGGGAGTCTGTTTCTCCCTCTACCCGTCCCCCCCTACTCATGATCTCTCTTTCTCGCTCTATCTCAAATAAATAAAATCTTAAAAAAAATAAAATAAAAATAAAAAGAAGAAATCAGGACACAACACACACAGGGAAGACCCTGGGGAGATACAGGGAGAAGACAACCATCTACAAGCCAAGCTTTAGAAAGGGCCCAGAAAAAACCACCGTGCTGACACCTCGATTTCAGACTTCCAGCTTCCACAATATGAGAAAATGATTATCTGTTATTTAAGCCACACAGTTGGTAATATTTTGTTATAGCAGCCCTAGCAAATTAATCTACTTTATGATAGTCTTTTTTGGAACAGTAATGTATAGTGAGGGGGAGGAGAAAAGAAACCAGTTTTTTAAAAGACTGTTGCCTGTGAGACACTACAGCTCAAAGAAATTACTGTGAGAAATGCACTACTACGTGGGCTGGAAAGGTGAAACCAATTCTGATGGATACAAACCAATACAGTTTCTGGGTCCCGCAGAGAAGGGCACATATGCGTACGGATGGCGTCCTTGCAGATTCTCAGGAAAGAACCTCTTGGGCTGGAACTCCTCAGGATTTGGGAAGTATCTTGGATCTCTATGCAGTGCGTAGGGAATGATGATGACTTGAGAGCCTTTCACAATTTTGTAACCCCCTGTCAGGAGGTAGGCAATATGCCATAAGAATGGAGTAAGGTGGACATTAAAAAATCCATTCTACCTGCTCTTACAGAGTTCTTACCAACTTCACAATCTTCATTAAGATTACGAGCGAATAAAGGAACAGAAGGAAAAAGGCGAAGGCTTTCTTTAATGACACATTCCAGGTATTTGAGTTTCTTCAGGTCCTCTAAGGTGGCAGGACGATCAGACTTCCCTGGTTAAAGGAAATACATGAGATGACAATGAAAGAACTCTGTGGGCTTGGGGAATGGGACATCCAAGAGGAATTAATCAAAGCACCAAATGTTAAATACTTACAGCCAAAGTAGGATTTCTATTACACATAATCAAAACAAAATGAGACGTATTAGGTGAAAGAAAGAAAGACACGAAAGGTCATGTATTGTATGATTCCATTCATAGGAAGGGCTCAGAACAAGTAAATCCATAGAGACTGAAAGTAAATTAGTGGTTGCCAGGGGCTGGAGGAAGAGGGAATGGGGTATGGCTGATTAACAGTACAGGGTTACATTTTGGGGTACTGAAAATGTCCTGGAATTAGATAGAATAATGGCTGCACAACATTGTGAATGCACTAAATCATACACTTTAAAATGGTTAGTTTTGAGTTCTCAGACAATCCAGATATACATCTTCTCTTGGGTCGGATTCTTGGACTCTCTCCCCAGCATGGCCCCTAAAGGCCTTTCGTGCCTGGGTCAAACAAAGACGGGGAGATTGTCTCCTGCTTCCAGGCCAGAGGAGACATCAACCTCTCTGGACTTGCCACAGAAAGAAGAAGAGCAAGGAGCAAATGAACATACTGATGAGGTACAAAATGAAATAGATGGACTTAAGGAAAAAGCCAGTGAAGAATTTTGAAGTGATAACAGAAATATAACAAACGCCCCAATCATGTTTCCAAAGGAGGATGGAATTGATCATCCAAATCCCAAATTCTGGAGTAATAGCATCTGTCAACCACTCACAAATCTGCTACTACTTGGAGAGGAAGACGAAGAGGCATTATCTGACCAGAGTCGAAGTGACCAAATTTGAAGATATTAAATCATTATAGAATAGGTGTTCATTTTGATAAAAACCCTTCCTTCAAAAATAAAGTTCTCTCCAGAGAATTTCATCTGGATGAGAGTGTGATCCATCTTCAAAGCCTACTGAAATCAGATGGAAATCGGAAAGGATTTGAAGAGATGCTCCAGTCAAATGCAAAATAAAGGCAGTGGGAAGAGGGAGCATGAGAAACCAGAGAGCTTCTTTTTCTGGTTTACTGGCCATCCTGATGCAGGCACAGATGAGTTAGGAGAGGACATCCAAGATGGTATTTGGCCAAATCCGTGACAGTACATATTAGTTCCTGACATGAATGATGAAGAAGGGGATGGAGGAGAGGAATATACTAATGAAAACGGGAATGGGAATGAAGGAGAAGATGAGGAAGTGGGGGAGGTAGGAGATGGAGGAAATGAAAAATGGAAGACTGATGGAGTCCAATCTTCTTGTTTTAATTTTCTCCAGTCCCCTTGTGCTTGGTCATGCTATTCTTGAAATCTATCTTCTCTCCTTTACACCATGGGTCTCAACTTATTTTGGGGGGCAATTTGAGCACAATACACTGGGAAGAGAAACGCTACCCTTTTCTATTCCAAATTTATTCTAATCCCTTTCTGTCTCAACCAAAACTTCATATAAACAACACTACTGTGCTCTCTGGGGGACAAAAAAACAAAACAAAACTAAACAAAACACAACAAACAAAACACCCCATCTGCTCCCTTAGCTCTGCTAGAAGATGGAGAGTGCTTGGTTCCCATGTGTTGGTGCATAGAATTCTAGCTTTTCTCCTTTTCCTCAATATTGGGCTCAGATATTACATGTCTTTATGTGAATATGGACAGTTAGCATTTACCAACATGTATATGTCTACTTTCTTGTGTTTTTATTTACTTCTTTTTAAATGGGTTTCTAGAAGATCAGAGAAGGGTGGGTTAGAGATCTCTTGGTGAGAGATGAAGTGGGCATCTTTATAGCATAGTTTCTCCTTTGGCATGTTTAATTGTGATGTTTAATGGGCATCCTTGAAGTTTAGGATGACACTTTAGAAATAAAATCCTCTCCTCATGACTTGAGCCCTACCACTGGATAGGAGACTCAGCAAGCCTATAAGAACTTATCTGGAATTGACATTCTCTAGTGTAATTTTGTTCCTGTTTATTTTTAAATTTTCTTTTTGTTTCACTGGGTGGGGGGGAATGGTCAGTTTTAAACACTAACAGTGTACAAGTTGCTTTGTTATAAAACAACTAAACAGACACAAATAAATGTTAATTTTATGTGTAACAGGAGGAATTAAAACTTGCAACTTAATGCCCAAAGATTAGCTGCTCATGAAATTTTAGAGCTAATACTAGGGATAGAAGAAAAAGTGAGGCACCATCACAGAAAACAGGAGCAGCACCAGAATAAAGCATCTAGAATAACGACATTTTAATTATGTGATATCAAAAAGTTTTTGTGAGACCAGCAACAAGTGAGACATTGTAGAGTATACAAAATGTGAACGTATCCACAAATAAAGTGTGAGTTTTTCAAAGACCAGATGAACTCACTGTAAGCAATATGAGAGAAATTAAAATCAATACAGAAAGAACCAAGATGCCGTTCAACGGACGAATGGATAAGGAAGATGTCCATATACACTATGGAGTATTATGCCTCCATCAGAAAGGATGAATACCCAACTTTTGTAGCAACATGGACGGGACTGGAAGAGATTATGCTGAGTAAAATAAGTCAAGTAGAGAGAGTCAATTATCATATGGTTTCACTTATTTGTGGAGCATGACAAATAGCATGGAGGACATGGGGAGTTAGGAGAAGGGAGTTGGGGGAAATTGGAAGAGGAGGTGAACAATGAGAGACTATGGACTCTGAAGAACAATCTGAAGGGTTTGAAGAGGTGGGGGGGTGAGAGGTTGGGGGAACCAGGTGGTGGGTATTAGAGAGGGCACGGATTGCATGGAGCACTGGGTGTGGTACAAAAACAATGAATACTGTTATGCTGAAAATAAATTTTAAAAAATGATTTAAAAAAATCAATACAGAAAAAAATAAAATGACGACAGAAGCAGAGTGAACAAGTTTAGATTGTCTCCGTTCTACAAAATAAAAGTCTTCCCTCTTGGTATGAAATTCCAGTTCTCACATCATATGAACACAAAACAACTTGTCCAAACTCATCTCTCAATATGTTCTACTATAGGTTCTAAATCCTAGCTGCCCCTCACTATTCACTACTGTCTTCCAAATGTTTCCATTTCCGTGCCATTGTCCATCTGTTCTCCTCATTCTAGAATACCTGACCTCTCCTCCTTTTACCTTTATTTTTCCCTTCCTACTTCTTTTCTCCATGCAACTGTATCAGATACCACTTTTTTGGT
The DNA here is from genome assembly GCF_002288905.1 of Enhydra lutris kenyoni. Classification (NCBI taxonomy): domain Eukaryota; kingdom Metazoa; phylum Chordata; class Mammalia; order Carnivora; family Mustelidae; genus Enhydra; species Enhydra lutris. The sequence goes on along the minus strand of NW_019154095.1, from coordinate 16,589,276 downwards.
TGGCTGCACCAATCTTTTATTTCCTCCTCCCAGCTTTAGGAGCCACGTGATGTGTGATTAAACAAAGGATAAAATTGATGGCACAATGCATGGCCTCTTTGTGGTCGGCCAGCGATGGCCTCTATATGTGTCAAGTACTAATCCCAGGACCTATAAATATTCCCTTACTTGGAAAAAGATATCATTGCAGATTTGATTCAGTTAATGATAAAAAAATGGGGAGATTATCCTGGATTATACAGGTGGGCTCTGAATGCCACCACAAATGTCTTTATAAGAAAGAGGAAGATCTCTCTCTCTCTCACACACACACGCACACACACACACACACACACACACAGGCACACAGGAGAGCAGGTAGTGTAAAACATAGAGGCAGAGGTTTGATGGACCATAAATCAAGGAATGCTGCCAGGCACCAGAAGTGAGAAGGAACAGAGTGCCCGCTAGGCTTCCAGAAGGAGAACAACCTGCCAGCACATCAATTTAGGCTCAGCAATACCGATTTTGGATTTCTGGAGTTCAGAACTGTGGAAGAATACATTTCTGTTGTTTTAAGCCACCCAGCCTATAGAATTTGTTATAGCCCCCCCAGGAAACTAATACACCCTCCATTGCCCCTCCCTCTTTCCTCTAGTCTTGAAGACAAACATGAGACCTAGAACAACAACCAAGAAGACAAAAGCCACGATGGCAAAGAAGAGAGAGAAAAAAAGAGCAAGACTGGGCCTCTGACAACATCTCTGTTGGCTTCCGCCTAGGACTCCTTACTTATACTCTTACACCTTGTATACCCAGCTACACAAGCAGATTGCTGGTTGTGTAATTGAAATGTATGTCCACCAGCTTAACCCACCTTTCCTCTCATTTGTGGCCAGACGCAATCCAATATGGAACAGCTTTCCTGGACGCCCTCTAACTAATATCACCTGTTCCTTGCTGCTCCCAAAGAGCACCTTCTTCCTATCACTCAAGTGCAAAGCCAGGTTTCCATGCACAACAGCTGGTTCATCTACTAAGCAGTGAGGTCCTCAGAGACAACAGCATTTATCTGTGCGTCCCCAGCACCTAGCCCAAGGCAGTCACACGCCAGGCAGTTACGCAATGCCTGTAAGTCAGCAGAAGAGGCCTTCCAAAGGAGACAGTACTGGAAGGGATCCCACAGGGGGGCTTTCCTGCTTATGACGGTGTCTTTACAATAGGCCCTACTGCACATCCTTGATGAGTGCTTTCAGTGGAATTTGTTTCAGTGGACTTGGGACCCACGGAGCAGCTAATGATGGGGTCAAACATACCAAACACTTCCTCCAGTTCACTGTCCACTTGTTTCTGGACTTCTGGGTAAGAACCCAATAGATACAAGGACCAGTTTATTGCCGCCGCTGTCGTATCATGGCCCTACAAATGTGAGAAGAAACATGGCTTAAAAAGCAGAGTTATATCAAGAAGATCAGGAATGATGACTCTATTCTGAATTGTCTCTGGATCTAACAGCTGCAATGTGACTCCAGAACATATAAGTTCATTCCACACAGCATCTCACCTTGGTGAGAAGCAAACAGATAAAATAATCCCTTCAAGGTGGAGATTCGTGCTTAGAGAGACATTTCTCTGCTACATGGAGCTGTCCACCTGGTGAGAAGTGGTTCACTGTGCTGATAAGGGGCATTCCCAGGAACGGGGCACACCAGGCAGTTTTGAAGGGGTAAAAGTCCAGGGGTGCCTGGGTGGCTCAGTCAGTTAAGCATCTGCCTTCAGCTCAGGTCATGATCCTGGGGTCCTGGGATCGAGTCCCAAATCAGGCTCTCAGCTCAGTGGGGAGTCAGCTTCTCCCTCTGCCCCCCTTCTCCTGGCTTGTGCTCTCTTTCTCTCTCTCTGAAATAAATAAATACAATCTTTAAAAAAAATAAAGGGGGGAAATGTGTGATTTTTATGAGCCAGCTTTGCCTGATCTGTACTTCTCTACTTTTCCCCACTTGCAAGTTAGGTTTTACCTGTCCATGTGGACACGAGGCAGTATCTATGCAGTTCTGAATATTCTCATTGCAAGGAATTGATCAATAGCTTCATATAACATGTGCTGAGTTCCAGACAAAACACTAAGTACTTTGCAGAAACCAACAGAACTGTTCTTCACGAAAACATCATGAAATACTTGATACTGTTATTCACATTTTCGAGATCAAATACTGGAGGCTGAAAGTCCTATTTCATTTTGTCTGCTACCCAGAGAAAGCAGGATGAAATGAAACAAAGCACGGAATTTACCGGAGCACACTGCTGGGCTGGGGGAGGGGCAAAAACCTTCCTATCCAGTGCCTGGCAGCCAGGCAATGGAAGGCCGGGCACTGAGAGCCTGCGGCTCCCTTAGGGAGGAGATCTCACTATTACAGTCTGGGGCATGCCTCCTATTCCATGCAAAGAAGAAAAAAACTTAGGATTTCAAAGAATGTTAAAACTGGAAGAAAGAGAACATTCACAGGTCTGCTTGTTTTCATGGTGTGCGAGGTCACTGGTGGGAGATGGGTGTGCGTGTGCCATATACAGGTACGTATGTGTAGGGATAGGCACGTGGATGACAGTGTGTGTGTGTGTGTGTGTGTGTACATGTATGTGTAAGTGCATGCGTACGCACATATGTGTGCAAATGGGGTGGTGATGGGAGAAGGTCTCTCCCCTTCGACATCAAATAACAGCCAATATCTGCTACATACTTCCTACATGCCAGGCACAGTTCTTGGGACACTTTAAAAAGTTATTGGTCTAATCTACAAGCCCCGTGCTCTGACAACGAGGCTGCTGACACCCAGAAAGCCTGGATGAGGGGCCCGAGGTCACACCTCTAGGATGGGTTATGGCTGGGACTTGGCCCCAGAGCCCACATGCTGAAATCCTCTCCACTTTTTGGCTAAGTAGATGTCCATTTTCTGCATAACATTTCTTTTCAGTAAAGTGCTCTACTTAAAGAAGAGGTTTGAAATCACTGCTCTACGCCATCTCTCTATTTTACGCAGGAAAGCTGGGACAGAGATCGGGGATCTCATAGGGCCAGTATGAACCAGAAGGAGAAACCAAGTCGACAGAAGCTTAACGCCACCTGCTTCCTGCTCCAGGGCGCTGACTGTCCTCCCTCAGGAAAAACAGACCGACAGACAAGTGCTAGCATCACATCCCGACGGCTGCAGGCAGAGCAGCGAACACACCGTTGAGCATATGCTGAGCCATCGAAAACTCCTGATGCCGTCTGCTTTCCTCCACTTCCAAAATAGTACCACGTGGTGCTTAAGAAATATTTCTTTATTTGGCAAGCCACGTATTGACACTCACTCCTTGTAATATTTAATATAGTTAGAATTATCTCTGTAAAAAGTGCATCTTTTATTATTACTATTATTATTTGAAGACCACAATTTTTTTTAGAATCACAAACTGCTTAAATTCTCGGGAGGACTCTGCTTTCTCCTTCAGCTGGGGCAGCTCACGGCAGCAGCTAAGTACTCATGGGTAGAGGCAGGAGGAAGACAGACTTCTTTAAAAGAAGCTAGTGAAGAAACAGACTCATGGGTTTTAGAGATGAAAAGGAAGTGTGAAGCGATGTAGAGAATGGACAGTAATTTCTGGCTGCTCTTCTGCTCGGGAAAGTCTGATAGACCTTAGATTTTTTTGAGGGAAAAAAAAATGTATCTACTCTGTATCTACTCTGAAACCACCATGAATCAAAGATTTTCTGAACAAGGAAGTTGATCTGATACTTAATTGTAAAATTAATTATACTTATACTTAATTATAAAATTAAATTTTATAATCTTTAATGCTAATCTAATGATTCTTCCTTAATTATATGAAGCTACTTTAAAATTTCATTAGGGGCGCCTGGGTGGCACAGTCCATTAAGCATCTGACTCTTGGCTTGGGCTCGGGTCATGATCTCAGGGTCGTGGGATCGAGACCCACAGGAGGCTCCATGTTCAGTGTGGAGTCTACTAGGATTCTCTCTCTCCCCCAGCCCCTCCACCCCCACTAAAATAAATCTGAAAAAAAAATCTTTAAAATAAATACATAAAATTTCATTAAACTTCTGAAAATAATGTTAAAGATTCTCCAAAAAACCTGAAATTTATTTAAAGGTATCGGAAAATAACACGATGACATAAAATACCTCAAACATGAAAGTGTCAACTTCTTCTCGAACATCTTCATGACTTAGCGTGTTCCCTTCATCATCAGTCACATTTAAAAGCAAGTCAAGGAAAGCCCTGCGTTTATTTTTGGAAGATGAAGAGTCCTTGTCAGCACTTCTGTGTTCTTCGTCTCTCCTCATTTCACTGGTCCGTTTAGCAATGACCTATGATTTAAACAATCACATGCTTTTGTTTGGAATTTATTATAACCTAACCATACGCCTTCCTATGGAAATATACTAGCTTCTTTAACTTATTTTTTTCTAAACCTTTCCTATTCCTGCTATCGCAGTAATAACTTAGGCTCTTGTAAAAATACAGTCAAGTTTCCTGATCAATTTTAGGGCATAATTTGATAAGACTTCGAAAGATGAATTTAATGTCAGGCAACCTTAGAATTTTCGAGGGCTCTTTTTATAATCTTTCCAATGGGGTACAGCCTAATCATCTCTAGAGGTCTGAGTGAGCCAAGGAGATAAAAGTGTAGGTGTGGAGAGAACGCAGTCCTTGTATGGTAGATTCAGGACCCATCACTGTAATTACATGTTGTACTGGAAAAAAGAAATAGCAAGTTGATGGTCGTTCACCTGTTTGCTTGCTGTTCCTTCTGGCGAGACTACTCCTTCCTCCGCATGGCTGGCTCCCTCCTTTCTTTCAAATCTCTGCGCATCATCACACTGTCAGAAAGACCTTCCCTGATCCCTGTGACACTAGTCCCTAGCACTATCTTCCCAAGCCTGCTTTATTTTTTCCCATTTCCCTGGCCATCTGGCATGATGTTACACTTTGTATTTGGTGTCTTTCTCTTCTAATTTAAATGTACGACCCACATGGAAGCAAATTTGTCTTTGTTTACTGATGTATTTCCAAACTCTAGAACATGGCCTGGCATTTTGAGAACGTTCATTATTTGTTGAATGAATGGAAGCATGAAAGCCACCAACTCAACGTTTTTTTCTCCTATCAGGCAATTGACTAAACCGAGTGGTTTGAATGAATAGACCCCAAGTTCTTTGAGGGCAAGATGTCCTGATGGAACCCTTGGTGCTTCAGATTCAGTATGCAATTTTCAATATTTAGTAACTGAATAATACTGTTCATCTGGTTTGGAATTCATTAATTATTGATGCTGATATTCATGCATGAAATTTGAGGAAAAACTCAATTGTATCCATGAAAGACAAATTGTTGGCCAGTCTCCTAAGCCAGGTGATTGTTCTAGACTCGTCTTTAATGCAGACTGATATCCTATATCGGAAAACAACATCACTATCTCTTTGTTAGTTTTGAATTGGAAATAAGATAGTAATATCCAGTTAATTTTTATCTTTTCTGAGTTGAAATACTACCAAAAAGGCCCTTTGCCTTTGAAAACTGTCTATTCCAGACATTTTCCCAGAAGACCCTTATAATCCTCATCTCTTTATTCTCTTAATACAGTGCCCTATTAATAACTATTCACAGTTCATATTGCATTTTGTCATTTTTTAAAAAAGATTTTATTTAGTTATTTGACAGAGAGAGAGATCACAAATAGGCAGAGAGGCAGGCAGAGAGAGAGGAGGAAGCAGGCTCCCCACTGAGCAGAGCACCTGATGCGGGGCTCGATCCCAGGACCCTGGGATCATGACCTGGGCCAAAGGCAGAGGCTTCATCCACTGAGCCACCCAGGCACTCTCATTTTGTCTTTTTTTTTTTTTTCATTTTGTCATTTTTTAATAGATAACCTCTGTTACTAAACAGAACTTTTTAGTACATACAGGTACTAAACATACAGGTCCTACTCATTACTACATTTCTTTTTTTTTTTTTTTTAGGATTTTATTTATTTATTTGACAGACAGAGATCACAAGTAGGCAGAGAGGCAGGCAGAGAGAGAGGCAAGGAATCAGGCTCTCTGCTCAGCAGGGAGCCTGATTCGGGGCTCAATCCCAGGACGCTGGGATCATGACCCGAGCCAAAGGCAGAGGCTTTAACCCACTGAGCCACCCAGGCGCCCCTCATTACTCTATTTCTAACACTAGGTAAAGCATTTGGCACTTAGCAAGTGTTTAATTAATATTTACTAAATACAGAATTGAAATCTAATCATGTTGCCTATTTTTTTCTATTATTCCATTCAAGTTTTATAAGGCACAGGCTCCACGGTCCTGCACTGGTTATATTCACAAAACACAAAAATCATGGATTTAAAAAAAAAGTTCTAGAAATGGACAGTGGTGATGGCTGCACAGCATTGTGAATGTATTTACTGCCACCAAAGGGGACCCTTCAAATGGCTTTAATGGCAAATTTTTATATTATGTATCTTTTACCACGACAAAAAAATAAATTGAGGACTTACATTATTGGTAAAATTATGGAGGACCTCTAGGCTCCTTTTGTGTTCCCGCCCTTCTTTGCACATGAGAAACAGAAAGTCAAGCCAGAGCCAGGGCGCCTTCATTCTTCGATGTATCGAATCACTCATTCTATAAACAGGATGAAAAGACATCAGCTGATGCATGAGAAATGTGTATTTCTTTAGCACCTCTTTGGTGCCTGCTCTCAACAAGAGTAGTATATGGAAATGAAGATGATCTGTCTTAGAGGCTACTAAGAGCTCCGTGCTTTACACTCAACATGAATGCATGGGCTTTTACATGTCCAGGGAAGCTTAACATTTTAATGGTTTCATTAGTGGAAGGAAGAATTCCTTACAGAACATCCTTACTAGGTGGCCATCTGATGTCTGCTTTTGTTTCTTCAGAAAGAGTTCTGGACCTCCCAAGGCTGCTGTGGCTCTTGGATCGCACACTGGGAGGCAATCTGCCTCTTTTTAATATCCTCTCATTAGCTTGATCATTCCTCTGGAGTGAGAGGACATGAGCGGTTGCCCTCTTCCAGAGAGAAGTGCTCACCAAGCACCCAGGTCTCACAGCTGTCCCGAGGACCTCCCTCGTCATTTCCAGTGATAAAGAAGCAAGACCTCAACAGGTTCTTTGGGATGGACTTAGACACCTGTTCTTCAGAGAGGTGTTTCCTGAGAGTCATCCATTGGACATATCCCTGTTTTCCTTTTCCTTTCCTTTTCTTTTTTTTTCTTTTCTTTCCTTTTCCTTTTCTTTTCATCTCTTCTTTCTTTCTTTCCTTTCCTTCTTTCTTTATTCCTTTCTTGAGAGAGAAACAGAGAGAAAGAAAGCTCGAGCAGAGAGCAGAGGGAGAGAAAGAATCCGAAGCAAGCTCCATACTCAATGCAGAGCCCCCATGAAGGGCTTGATCTCACAACGCTGAGATCGTGACCTGAGCCAAAATCAAGAGTTGGACACTTAATGGACTGAGCCATCCAGGTGCCCCCACCCCCCCAATGTCAACTTGATCTTTTCTTTCTAAGCAATTATTAGAATTTATGCTAGCACTCATTACAGTGTGTGTCTCCCTGCTATTCTTCCTGTTTGTGTGCTGCGATAAAACTAGTCAGCACTTAGAGCCATGAATGGCCGGTGACAGATGCTCAGTAAATATTTATGAAAATAAAGTGAAATGAGAAGTGAACTTAAAGATAGGAAACATCAAATCAAATCTTGGCCCTGACTCTTACTCGTTGAATACCTGCACTCCATTTTTAAAGCAAAATTGATTATTTCAATGAAAAAATAATATATACTCAGAGCAGAAAATATGGGAAAGGAGAATAAACAAAGGAACAACAAAAAAACCCAAAGCACTGTAAGAAAGAGAAGCACACACACAAAACAATAGTAACCACAGATAATATTTTGGTATAGTATCTTCTAGTTCTTTCTTTCTATAAATATTTTTTATACCTACTGGTAATCATACTAAAAAATTATTTTTATCTTTATTATTTACATCATAATGTAATTTTTCAATATATTATAAAATCATTTTAAATTATAGCATAATCTGGGTGTGTCATCATTTACAAAACCATTCCTCTCCTGGCCACATACATGCTTAAATGACTAGGTCAATTTTAGTATCAAGTTTTATTTTGAAACAATGAAAAGATTAATAATTAATTAATAATTAATAATTATGAATAACTGCAGAAATTATTAGCACTAATTTTTTAAAAAAATTTAAGCCCTAATCAGTACCCATTTTAAAGATAATTAAAAGGACTTCATTTACCTATAAACTGCACGGACATACTCGGAATCATCATTACTTTGAGCACCAATATTCTTCCCCATAGCTGTTTCTGCAAAACAGGGGCAAGAAGCAACCACTCAATTTGAGCACATATCCTGTTTATTTTCCAGGGGCAAACACTTAAAAAAAATGTCATAAGTCCTGTTCTGTTCTCATAGATTTTAAAATTGTTCTCTCCTCCTTTTGCTTCTTCTCTTGTATCTTCTCCTACTCCCTGTTCCTGCTCCTTCTTCCCTCTGCCCTTCTAGGCATGGTGACTCTGTGACTGTCCTGCTCAGAGCCCTCACAGTGGCTGCTGCTTCTCAGGGACCTGAGCATTAGGACCACCCTGAAAAATCCAATATCCTTTCCAATCCCCTCATTCACCTTCCCACTGCAATGTTATTTTCTGTTTGGGCCATTCTATCTCTACACCATAACTTTAGAAACAAATCAGTGAGACTTACCACAAATTATATCTAAGGCACAAAGGGTGATGTAAAAAAAGCAGTTAAATGCTCCTTGGTTAACATGTTTTTCAAGCTTATGGACCAATATATTTGCTTGTTCATTCATGACATCTAAGAAATCTTCCAGAATTGTAAAATGGAAAGTGGGTGTTAACATTTTTCTCCTAGATCGCCATTTGTTTCCAGTACTAGAAACACAATACACGGTCACGAACAAAAGAGGCAACATTGGAAACAAACAAAGTATAAATTTAGCCGAGCCGAGCCAAGCCGACAATTAACCTATACATTGTCAAATGCTTCGGTCAGAAAGACAAAGGTTCATAGATAGCTACTGACTGTGCATTGTTTAGATATTATTCTATATTACTAATATTTAAAGGGGCACTCATAAAAATTGAAAATTCAAGAATTTTTCTAAATTTCCAAGTTCCAAGTTTCTAAAAATTAGAATTTTTTTCCTCCCCTCTATTAAAAACCTCAGTCCTCTGATGATCCCTGTGGTCCGTGATTCTACTTTGATCTCTCTTATTTTCAAATTCTCCACAGACCCCACAAAGGTTTTGCCTTTCTCTTGGCAGGCCTTCTCTCAGAGGATGGAGCCCTATGTCTGGACACAAGTTCCAGGATGGAGATTTTGTGCTCCATATTCTTCGCTGGGGCTGACTGCTTTTTTCACTGGATTTTCAAGATCTGCCTGCCCCAAACTCTCCTTTCCTTTCTTTTTCATACACCAGCATCTGACTCTTCTTGAAAGGCTGGTCATCATCATTATTGAGTCCCATGGCTGGAGATTACCACACCTGGACTCTTGTCTGTCAGAGCCCACTGTTCTCCACAACTTTCCTTCCAGTTTCTCCCATACTTCCTGGTAGCACAGTCTTGCAGACAGGAGAACTACTTTGTGTCAGTTCCTGACATAACAAATTACCTATCGGAGGAAATGTTTCTGTGAGATAGCTTTACAGATCTACAGTGACATACCTTGTAAGAAGTCCTAGGCCAAGCCACGGTTCCAGAAACTTGTACATATAAGATTTATCAATTTGCTTTGAACTAGTTAAAATTACCTTGGAAAGAGAAAAAAAAAATTGAGAGATATATAGACATCAAAACAATTTCAACTCAAAGTTGAATTCTACCTGGCTAGAACACTACTTTTTTTTTCTTTTTTAAAGATTTTATTTATTTATTTGACAGATAGAAATCACAAGTAGACAGAGAGGCAGGCAGAGAAAGGGGGAGGCAGGCTCCCCACTGAGCAGAAAGCCCAATGTGGAGTTCGATCCCAGGACCCTGAGATCATGACCTGAGCTGAAGGCAGAGGCTTTAACCCACTGAGCCACCCAGGCACCCCAGAACACTACTTTGAAGGTACATCTCATAGGGGTGGCTGGGTGGCTCAGTCGTTAAGCCTCTGCCTTCGGCTCAGGTCACGATCCCAGAGTCCTGGGATCGAGCCCCACATCGGGCTCGCTGCTCCACGGGAAGCCTGCTTCTCCCTCTCCCTCTGCTGCTCCCTGTTTGAGTTCCCTGTCTCACTGTGTCTCTGTCAGATAAAAAATAAAGGAACATTTCATAGCTATTATTTTTCTGTGATTCATTTTTATTCCTGTGCTTTAAAGGAAGTCAAGTCGAGTTTTGAACATGTAACTGTCATTCAGTCTTGGGACGAAATGGAGTTGAGAAAAAGGAAAATGTCCAAGATAAAGCTCTGGTTCTTACAATGAACTAGGAACCAAGTGGAGTCATTTATTGAGGGTGGGAGGATGGGAGAGAGAAGATAAATGAATCCAAAGATGACCATGTCCAAGGAGATAAAAATCAGAAGTTCATTTTTGGGCATGATGACTTGGAGACATTCGAGTTGCTATGGTCTGAAATAGGAATGATGCCCAGGATAAGGACTTGACCTAGAGGTACACATTTGAGTATCTCCAGCAAGTGAGTAACACTGAAACCCATGAATGTGATCAGATCACCTGGAATCCAGGTGAAGTAGAAGGGATGAGTCTTTAGGTCTGAGCACAAAATCCTCGCCAGGCTCCTAACTCTAGTCACACACTCTGGACAGATCTCTCACATACATACCGAACCTGCTCACACCAAGTCCGCAGTGGTTGAAATCCTACACCTGTCTCCTCACTACCTGTTCTGAACCAGGCTGGTACAGTGTGGTACAAGAGAAATCCAACATTTTCTCTGCAGTAACTAAGAAAGACATATCCCAGCATTAATGCCTAGGAAGTTATATTTAATTTTGTTTCAAGAAGCTCTGTTTATCCCATTCTTACTCCCTGACCCTAATCCTTTTCTCATCAAAACCACAAGAAAATCTCCCAGGTATCATAATGATAAGTAAAAGGTATACAATCATTTTGAGCAGTTATTTCAATAGCATGGATTAATGATATCTGCCCTATCAGTATGACAGGCACATTCTTTTTTAAGAAAATTAATGTGGAAGAGTAAACTCGTAATGGATCGGAAACTCTAATCTCTTGAGAAAAATACTCATACCTTATTAGTCTTATATTTTTGAACTCTTGAAACAGAGCCTGGCAGATAACATGCCCGTTCGCCTTATGTAATAACCTATTTGTAGTTCTATAAAACTATATCCTTATGGGGTGCCTGGTTGGCTCAGTTGGGTGGGCAACTGCCTTTGGCTCAGGTCATGACCTTGGAGTCCTAGGATCAAGTCCCACATCAGGTTCCCTGCTCAGCAGGGAGTCTGCTTCTCCCGATGACCTCTCTCCTCTCATGCTCTCTCATTCTTTCTCTCAAATAAATAAATAAATAAAATCTTAAACAAAACAAAAACTATACCCTTATGCAGACTTTACAAAAAAAAAAAAAAAAGACAAAATATCTTGGACCTGATAACAAATGTGTCCAGAGGCTTCTTTGTCCAGAGGTTGCTACCCTCCCCAGGATTAAGACAACATCTGGAAAGCATTCAATGGCACCTACATTGCCGAAAATATGTAATGAGCTGCTCAATATGCTGAATTCAATTAAATATAAGAACAATGTTGCCATATTTATTCTGATGAGACTCTCACACCGTCAGACGTGAAGGGGACTAGAGGTCATACTGACCGCACACTCACCTCCACATTTTCTGCTTTATAAATGGCCACTACTGGCATGGTCCCAAGCCAGAGTTTCAGTAGTGGCTGGTGTTGGTAATTCTTGGTATAATGAATGATCTGCTGAAAAAATTCTGGGAGAAAATATTTAATTTTCAGTGAGTTTCTTGTGTCTTTTGGGTTCGGGTTTTTTTGTTGTTGTTGTTAATCTGTTTACTTTGGGCAAGTCACTTAATATTTCCCACATCTCTCCCATCTTCAAGGTAAACCACACAGTTTCTATTAAGTGATATAATGATTGCATGGTGAAGGTAATTTAATTATGATAACAACCAAGAAACGTGCACCTCCAAAGGACCCAATCCCTACTCTGAAGGAGCTTCTAGGCATGGGAGATGGTGACTTCTGTAGCACCAGAGAAAATGAAATGGTTGCTAAAATCCAAGTTACTGTCTGAGGAGTTACTGATTCTCATGGGGAGGACTGAAAAAATTTCATGACGGAGATGGCATTTGAGCATTAAAAAATGAGTTGTATTTTTATAGGCAGAAAAGGGGGTAGTAGGGGGTAGAAGCAGAATGTAAGCCAAGCAGCAGAAACAGCAGAGCGGAAGTGCAGAGGTCTGGAAATTCCCTGAAAGTGCAGCCAAAGCCTAACTTGGGGAGATACCATTGGAAGAGGAGACTGGAGCATTGGAGGCTTTGATTTTCTTGTATAAGCTCTGAGGAGTAACTGGAAGTTTCTGATGAGGACTACTATGACTGGAGTCATATTTTAGGACAGCAACACTAATGTGGTAAGATCTGTGAATCACCTGGGGCCACTGAAAGCTTCTGGGGGTGGGGAAAAGGCTGGGATTCAATGCTGCCAGGGTTAGGGACATTGGCTGTGCAGTACAGTGGGTCCTTGCATTAGGTGTGGGGAAATGGTGATCGTCAATCCCAACTAGCATCGAAGGAGTGTAGAAAACTTGGGAGTCAACACTTTTCCATGTTGCAATCCATGAGGCCCTTGTCTGGGGGAATGCAGTATGGCATTATAAGAGGTCAAGCCATGACAAAATTCTCTGTTGAGTGTTTTCGTGAGTATCATCTGGGTAGAAACAAATGACAGTAGCCAGGGACTAAAGAATTAAGATACAGGGTCCATACCTCAGAGAAAAGAGAAAAGGTTAGACATGCTTTCGGAACACGAGTCAAACAAGATGAGGTTAAGGGAGGATTTGAGTCCTAGCTGGGGAACTGATCACATGTCAGGAAACGGGCAGAAACCTCTTTACACTGCTGGGAAAATCTAGGTAGGGAGGAGTAGTGGTGGGGCAGGCTAATTGGTAGGCATATGGGGATTCTGGGCTGCTTCTGGGCAAAGGGAATGTCTGATTGACAATAGCAAGGCTAATTCCAACCCCACTGTGAGGCTACGAATATGGTCCTTAAGATTTTGACAGAGCTGTTTTGACATGGGAATTTGGGCACCAAGGACAAATGGACAAACAAACCATTCAATTTTCTGGCTCTTTACCAATGCCAATAAATGTGAGCATGCTCAGCCCATCTTTACTACTTATTCACCTGTAAGCTTCACCCATTCCCAGGCTTCAGGGCAAGCTGTACAAAATGCAGTGGGAGAGGAGCTAAGGCTCACAGATGCCCATTGCATATGATGCTAAATAAACACTAATGATTTTTTTTAAGTGTTTGTAGATTTCCGCACATAAAACTTAGTAATAGTTATCCCTAAATAACTAATATCCATTAAGTCGTGTTCCTTTACCGCAGCAAGTTATTACATGTCAGACCTAGTGTTAGGGTTTTTGATGCATTGTTTTTTCTGCCTCACCATAGTTAGACGAAAGGCACTATTATTACTGTCCCAGTGGGGGAAATTATGCACTGCTAAGTAACTTGCCCAATATCACAGAGTTGGTATATTATAGAATCTGGCTTTGTACTTAAGGCAGTGAGACCATACAAGGTGCCATCTTAACCATTGCACCATATTGCTTGAAAATGTCTCCTGGTCCAAACAGTTGTCAAAATTTCTGTGAAAAGAGCTGGGTCAAATCAACAGTGTCAAAAGACCATGCTTTGTGATAATAACTTCCTACCTTGGCCTGATCTGACAGAGGAGACAGGGAAGTGTGAGCCTGTGGTTTCAAAGTATCGGGTCCAATATCAGAGAACTGTTGGGAGAGGCAGGTGTTGACATAATGAACTACAGAGCAAGAGTTTGGTTTGCAAGGCCAACGAAAAGCCAACTGCAGAGCTCCAGGTGAGATTACTGAGGCCAGCACTGAGGCCAGAACTGTGGCCACAGATCCAAAGCACAGCCTCCTGCCCAAGAGACAAGGTCACTGAGAACAGAGAATGTATCTTAGAATGATATGACATCAACCACTTTGTTTAGCTCCATGTTGGGGACAAGGAGGGGCTCCAAGTTTGATGGACACTTAAGGACCTTACTCTAACCAACTGCTAGACAGTGATCTAGAAACAGCATGCATTAAATTTAGTCGTTAAGATAATTCTGTCATACAGTGACTTTTACAAGTAAAGAATAAAAAGAATAAAAAAAAAAACCCAAACCTTCTAACTTAGCTTTAATATTTGCTTTATATATTTTGGTGCTTGTCGGTTGGGGGATATATATATATATATATATTTACATTTACAAATGCTCTATCTTCTTGTTGGGTTGACCCCTCTGTCATTATGGAATACCCTCTTGGTCTTTCATTACAATCTTTGTTTTAAAGTCTATTTTGTCTGGCATAAGTATAGCGTTCCAGCTTTCTCTTGGGTTTCCATTTGCATGAAACATCTTTTTCTACCCCTTTACGTTCAGTCTGTGTGTGTCCTTATGTCTAAAGTGAGTCTCTTACATGCAGCATATAGGTGGGTCTTGTTTTTCTATTCATTCAGCCACATCATGTCTTTTGATTGGAGAATTCAGTCCATTTGTGTTTAAAGTAATTACTGATATTGCCATTTTGTTCAGTGTTTTCTGGCTGATGTAGTTCTTCTCTGTTCCTTTTTCTTCTCTTGCTCTCCTCCTTTTAGAGAGTTTGAAACAACTTCTCAAATTTAAACAACTTGGTAGCAAAGTTGGAAACTGAGCAGAGCTTTGTCTGATGCCAACATCCAGTACTTGCTGGATTAAAAAGTCCCTTTGTAAAAGCCAGTATATTGTCACTCTCTTCACTCAGAAAGTAACTCCAAGTAGAATTACCTTAAATATTCTAATCAACTAACTCTCCATGTATTTTGAAACACGTCTCATTCACTGGAGATTTCCATTCTTAGAAAAATTTCCCAAAAGAATATGATGAGATTTTTAAAGCACGTTATTTTTTATTGGGGGTGGGAAGTTAATATTTCTACACAATTATTTTTTCATGCTGTAAAGCCTCGGGGTAGAAGGAGAGATTAGCTCTGCTTTTAGTATTAACCAAGACAATTTTTACAAACATGGTTTTCATATATCTAAACACATTCTTCAATCTCTTGCAACATTAGTCACATTGATGTTTAGGTGGTGAAAAGTTAACTTGGATTTCTTCTGCCTGGAAACATTTTCAATATTTTGATAAACACTCCTCCATGAGGCCTTACTTATTTCTGTGAAGTTGAAATGACAGCATTTGGGGGGTGGGTGGGGGACAGAGCTGGAAAACAATCCTTCAAGATTTGGAGTTAATGTTCAACTTGTAAAACTGTTATTTACAATTAATCTGAAGTGAAACTGGGTTGTGGTCCTAGGCTTATTTTAGATCACTTCATTTTAGGAAAAAAATTTCAGCTCAACTTATACAGCCATTAAAATGAAGTGCTAAGATCTAATTCACTGTCCCCGAGGGGAAACTGTAAATATACCAAGTACTTTTGAAAGCTTTCTAACTTAAAGTGTTGTGTTTTTATTTTTATTTTTCTCATCAACAAAGCATAAATCAATCTCTTCAAAAAGCTATCGGTAGAAAACCCAGAAGCCCCTGCCCTCACAGTTTACTGTTATTATGTAACCTCCTTAAAAGAACTAAAATAAGAAGGTAAAGAAAGAAAGATTTGTGGTCAAGTCTCGTGATGTGGGGAGGGAGGAAAGTCTCAAACCAGTCTCCAGTCCCTGATTTTCCGGAGGGCGGTGGGTGGGTGGAGGATGATCGTACCGTTTGGAGGTACTCGCCACAGTCCCAGGGAAGTTTCTGCCCTTAAGGTTTTAACAGCCCAGAGCCAAGACAGGCAGTGTTTTGAGACTGGAGTAGTTACGAGTGGAAAAGAAGCGCGGGAGGACAGGGTTTTAGAAATACTGCGTCCTAGCCTGTACATAAAGAAAGGGGAGCCCAGACAATTTTATCAGGTGTCACAGGGCAAACTGGATAGAACTGGGAATCCCCTCTCTAGCGGTGACAGACCCTTCTTTCCCCTAACAAGCCAGCCCCTCCAGTAGAGGTGGTCTCGGCCGCCGAGAAGGCGGGCGCGCGGGGAGCAGGCGCGGAGCCGGCAGAGGCCCGGCGGAGCTCCTGCGCCCTGGGGCTTCCTGCTAGTGGGTCCCGCAGGCAAGGAGCCCCATGGCCCCCGCGTGTGGGTGCGTCCGGCCTGGGCGCGGTCCCTTACCTCTCCCGTTCGACTTCATCATCAGCGAGTGTCCCACCAACGGGAAGGCGCCGGGTATCGTGGGGAGGGGCCTCATCTGCTGCCATTTCCGCGCGTAGCTCGTCAGCATCTGCAGAAGGTTCAGGATCAGGGTGGCGCCCGCCACCGAGAAGGCGCCCATCGCGCCCCAGATCAGCAGCTTCTGCCCCCAGTGCACCAGCCACAGCGCCAGCATCGCGCCCGGAGTCGGCTCCGCAGAGGCACAGAGACTGCATATAGCGCAGAGGCGGGGCATTGGACCCGCCCCCTGGAGTTCAAGTGCACGGTCCTGGGAGGAGTTCCGGGACGCCGCAGGGATGCCAGCGCTCCCCGAAGGGGAAGAGGTGGCGCCCAGCCGGTTCACTTCTCCCTCCTCCTCCCCCCCACGGAGGCCAGGCCTGCGCCTGGCCTCCCTGAAACGGGGACCCGGAGACCGAGGCTTCCCGCTGCAGGGGCCGCCCTGGGCCTCGGGATGAGGCTCGCAGAAAAGCACCGCAGGGGTTGTTAATTGTGCTCCGCAAACACCTCGGTAATGACCACGGGCCTCTTTATCTGGTTAAGCAGAAACCGAAAGACCGGAAAACGGCTTCGGGGTTCCATAGCGTGTTGCTGAACGTAGATAAAGGCATTTAAGTGAAGTGGGAGGAGAATGTGGGTGAAATTTAAGGCAGCCGCGTGTGGCCAGGGTGAGCTGAGTTTTGGGTTTGAGGTCCCCGCTGCTGGTCACAGCACTCCAGCCAGAGACAGCCATAGTTTAAAAATTGAAATAAAGAGGCATCTGGTTTGAAACCCAGCCTTTGGAGCTGCCCTCCCCCGCCCCGCCCCAGGGGGTCTTTAACCTTATGCTTCCCTGCACAACCCTGCAGTGTTCTACTGTCAGGACTGGCTGCCCTCCCCCAAGGTGGTGCCCAGCTTCAGCTCGGAGCACCGTCTACGTGATTTAGGGGAGTGTTAGGGACAACAACCTCAGGAGCACCGGTTTTCAGTTTGTATCACATGCCTGATTGAGACACGGGAAAGCTGGTTTGCTGTGATCCAAATATTTCCCCAGAGATCCTTGGGACCATAAAGCCAGCACCCAAAAGCACAAGTCAGGGGGGAGGTCAAGGCCTTTGAAAGAAGCAGAAGTAAGAGAAGCTGGGAAAGGAGGGTTTGGTAAAGAGACAGTAGTTATGACGTAATCTCAAAAGGGAGAGAGACTAACCACTGAGCTGCAGAAGGAAAAGGACAGTGACTAGGAGGCTGAATTGTGCCCCCAGAGCTGTGTTCCTTAACTACCAAGTTCCCTCTCTTCCTCAGTCCTGCCTTAACCTTAGAAATAAAGCTATCATAGGGGCGCCTGGGTGGCTCAGTGGGTTAAGCCTCTGCCTTCCCTCAGGTCATGATCCCAGGGTCCTGGGATTGAGCCCCACATCGGGCTCTCTGCTCGACAGAGAGCCTGCTTCCTCACCTCTCTGTCTGCTTGCGATCTCTCTCTCTGTCAAACAAATAAATAAAATCTTTAAAAGAAATAAAGCTGTCAGTTATTTTACCAGCGAAATGGGTGTGTTTGGGAGTAGCAAAGAACTGCAATTTGAGGTATACGAAAGACAGAAAAACCATAAACAAGCCCAGAGAAGAAAAAAAAAACAAAAAAACAACGTTGTTTTACAGAGGAAAGAGGGAATTGGCGGCACGTTAGAAGCAAAAAGTCCACTGGCTAATGTGGGAGTTCCAAGTGCAGTGGCTTTTCATGGGCTGAACTGTGACCGTCTCTCATTGGCTGTGCCGTTGCCAGGGGAGGAGAAAAACTTTCCTCCCTCTCTCCTGCGGTGGTAAAGTGGCATCACTTCCAAGTACCTCTCTCGACTTCGGGTCTGCAGTCGAGGAAGAATGGTGGGATGTGAGAGCTCCCCCTGCTGGCCTCCCACTCCATTTCAGATGAGGTTTCCCTTTATTAATTTGCAAAGGGCCTGGGCTGGGAGTGCGCCCCTCTCCTGGAAGCCGGGCCCTGAACTATGGCAAATGGGCAAGCAAAAAGGTTAAACTGAAAAGTGCTCTGGAGTCCTACTTTGCTTAGCTAGATTAGTTTTATCTCCAGCTATTGTATAGGTTTCACACAACCATTTACAGGGCCTCTTTGAAATAGAGAGAAACACTGGCTAAGGCTTTTCTCCAACTGATTTTTTTTTAAAGTCATCTGTAAGTACCAATGTGGAAAGAGGCTCTCCATATACTAAGTAGAAAACTAATAATAAAACAGGTTGCAGAACTGAATAGATAATGCCATGTCATCTCTGGGAGAAAAAGTTTTTTCTCTACAGCAAGACTAATGTTTGGAACAAAAAATACCAATCCTACGCAGTGGGAATGGAGAAGAACTTAAACTATGAGTTGTCTTTTGTCTTTCTGTCTTTTACTTCTGTATTCTTGTCTTTTACTCACTTCTATATTGTTTAATCACGTTAAGACCTTAAGAAAATGTATTTACTTAACCTCTTTATGTGTACCTCATGATTTTTATTTTCTTTCTCTCTAAAGGGTTGAGTTCCCATGTCCTTCTAGATCGATTCCCCTGCTCCCCTTTATAGAAAAATCTATCAAAAGACTAGCCATGCCTGTTGGCTTCAATTCCTCTCCTCATACTCTCTCCTGAACCCTCTGCAGTCAGGGTTTGCCCATTTTTGTCCATTCCACAAAGATCTTGTCAACGTCTCAGGTATCTTCCCTGTGGTTAAGTCTTTAAATCATTTCTCCGCCCTTATCAACATCATTCAATATATTTGAGTCCCTGTCACCTCCTCGGAAAACCTTTTCCCCCCACTTGACTTTGAGCGTTCCACATTCTTAATGTTTGTTCTCCCTCATGAGTCATTCCATCTCACTCGGCTTGGCTAATTTCTCATCACATCCCATTCCTCTAGATGTTAAGAGGCCCAGGGCCCAGAACTCTTGTTTTCCCTGCATATCTACACTTAGTTTCTTGGTTACGTCATCCACTTTGGCACTCAAATACCATCTAGATGTTGACAGTTGCCAAATACATCCCTCCAGTCTGTACTTCTTCTCTAAACCCATGTCCAGTTAACCAAATGTCTCAACATCCCCCCTTAGGCATCTAATAGGCATCTCTCTCTTTAAAAAAAAAAGAAGATTTATTTATTTATTTATTTATTTGAGAGAGAGAGAGAATGAACAGGGGGTGGGGGGTAGAGGGAGAAGGAGAAGCAGACTCCCCCGTGAGCAGGAAGCCTGATGTGGGACTAGCTCCCAAGACCCTGGGATCATGACCTGAGCTGAAGGCAGATGCTCAACTGACTGAGCCACCCAGGTGTCCCTCTAATGGGCATCTCAAACATGACATGACACAGCATGCTCCCTAGTGTTAAGCCAAAGCCTAGGAATCAATCTGGATTCCTTTCTCCACATTCAATGCAATGGCAAATCCTATTGGCTCAAATTTCAAAACATCTCCAATAGTGCTTGGCTCCTCACCAGCTGTGCTACTATCTTCTGATCCAGAACATCCTCGGGGGTCAGATTACATCACTCCTCCTGGAAACTCTCCAGTGGCTGCCTATTTCAGATAATTTACCATTTCAAAAAGGATCTTAATCATTTGGCTCCCAATTACTGCACCCATCTCATCTCCTATGATACAGCCCCTTGCTAATTCCAAGCCATGTCCCACTGGTCTCTCTTCTGTTCTTCAAACCTCCAGGTATGCTCCTGTTTTAGGCATGTGTGTTTTTTCCTGTCTAGAATGCTTTTCTTGATTTGTTTATAATCATCCCCCTTTGCCAGAATTGAAGTTCTATTAGGGCAAAGACTTTGGGCTTTGTCTTGTTCAGTCCAATGCTCAGAACAGAATTTGACACAAAGAAGGTGCTTGGTGAATATTCGGTGAAATAATAAATCCATGATTATCACACAGGAATGTCATCTCCTGGGGGGGGGGGGAGCTTAAATTGGGGTATTCATAAATGAGATAAACCCTCCCAAACACATATAGTTATGTATTTTTAATTCACTGGGAAAAGTATGCTATCCAGTTAGAAATAAGTGAGTGAATAACATGTGTTTTAGAAACTGGAGAGGTACACAAGTTATATAAATATTGGGAAAGGAAAGATGTCTTTTTTTTTTTTTTAAAGAGGAATCATCTTTTTTTTTTTTTTTTAAAGATTTTATTTATTTGATAGAGAGAGAGAGATCACAAGTAGGCAGAGAGGCAGGCAGAGACAGAGGGGGAAGCAGGCTCCCTACTGAGCAGAGAGCCCGATTCAGGGCTGGATCCCAGGACCCTGAGATCATAACCTGAGCCGAAGGCAGAGGCTTAATCCACTGAGCCACCCAGGCGCCCCGGAAAGACGTCTTATGAGTGTAATGAAGTCTTGAAAAATTTTCCAGCTTTAATTAAAAATTAAAGAGCTAAAATTCCTGAGAAATGATCTGTGGTCATAATGAAGCAGGGACAATAAAAATATAATACCCACATATTTTATGACATTATAAAAATGTACCTCTTAGTTGGCATAGAAATTCCGTTCTAGTTCAGAATAACATCAGTATGGATACTAATGTTGGTATAAAATTTATAAAATTTTGCAGTTTTCTATGGTATTTTACATCTTTTTATTATTTTATTAAAAAATTGTATTTATCTGTCAGCAAGCAAAAGAGAACACAAGCAACGGGGAGAGGGAGAGGGAGAGGGAGAGGGAGAAGTAGGCTCCCTATTGAGCAGGGAGCCTGATGTGGGGCTCGATCCCAGCACCCTGGGATCATGACGTGAGCTGAAGGCAGCCACTTAACTGACTAAGCCATCCAGGCGTCCCTGTTTTTATATTATTTTAAAATTCCTTCATTCCTTCCTTGGTTTTGGGTGAATTAACAGACATTTCCATTAATGCAGTTATTAACCTTCATTTAAAAATTGATCTCAGGAGTTATTCACTTTGCCTTTTTCAATTTTTAACAGAGAAATTCTAAGACTCATTTATCAAGGTAGATTATTATGAAAACACTGCCCCAGTTTTTCCCAAATCAGTTCAGAAAGCACCATCCTTGATACAAACATTATTTACTAACCTCTAAGGTTCACTTAACCAATATATAAAATGTTATCTTTTAATACAGGTGTAAAAATATATGCTATACACAAGTCTTTTTAAATTCAGTGGCAGAGTCAAGTCTCTGCTATTTCTAAGATTGTATTTTATCCTACTGAAATGTTTAGAAGATATGAATCATGATCGCTGCACTGGGTTCTATTTCTGAAAGCATTTTTATCAATACGTATATCCATAATAGATTCTCATTTACAAAACTCAGAAGCCACATAAAGTAAAGCTATCATAAAATATATTCCATGCTTTTGCATGAAAAAAATAATTTATCTTGGATACTCTATCTTAATGTCAGTTTAGAATGCATACCAGTCATTTTCCTTCTAAGAAGTCTGTGCTGATTAGGAAAGGAGTTGCAAGGTTCTTGGAAACTGACAGAAATGAGCTTGTGTGGTTCTGTAAGAGCAGGGTGGATAGAAAGGATATAGTTAGCCATAATTAGTGACCAGAGAAACTAAACTAGAGGCCCTTAGGAACTGGGACTCCAGACTGTTTCCATGTCAAGTAATTCCTCATATTTGGAGGCCGCTAAATTGAGACTGATATTTTCTCTTGAAAGTTTCTATAGCTAATGTTGAGGGAGAGTTTATAAAACTCTCAAAATTCTCCAGTCTGCTTTGTGTGGGTAACTAAGCATTAAAAATATTACAGAGCTGTGGTCATCCATCTACTCTCTCACATGCTGTGTTACCATAAGAAATGAGTCAGGAATGTAAGGGAGAAATGATCAGTGAGAGGCAAGGTGACTCTAGCATCGTGTTTGTTCTGTCACTCCGTGATCAAGGACGACACTAATTCCAGTCCCAATGCACTTGTTAATTTCAGACATCTATAAATAGGCCAAGATTTTCTTTTCTTACAACCAGAAATATGTCTGAAAATAATTTATTACACATTTGTATGATGATAGGTAAAGTTTCATTTTGGATGAATAAAAAAAGAGATTGATAAAATATACATATCTGATATAAAAAAAGAAATTATGGTGATTTGAGATCTGAAAGTGAGCCTGAGGATACGAGTCACTAAAGAGGAAAACCATGGGGAGGGGGAATGAAAGAAACTGGCTCCAGAGCCTGACCTCTGATTCATCATTTCTTCTCGACATTCCCTATTCCATTTTCTATATGACCACCAGACAGGGACACATGCCCTGAAAGAAAACAAAGCAGAGCAAGAGGACAGAGAGGATAGAACCTGTACTTTAGACAGAGGGGTTGGGAAGGCTTTATGGCAGAGGTGGCATCTGAGCAAAGGTTACACTGTGATCAAACAAGAAAGAAGCTGCTGAAACCTTTCCTCTAGTAGATGAACACTTTCACCTGCAAAACCATATGCAATATACTTTCTGTTTATATTCAGGTTTAAAAATCAGTAAGTTTGGGCTACGTTTGAATAGACTGAGTTTGAGCATGAAAACTAGTAAAACCTAATTGGCTCAAGAAATAGCCACTGACATTCCGCAAAGAGGCCGGTGACTAAAGTAGTTTTTTAAAAAAGATGGAAGAAAGTCAGCACAGCGACTAGGACCATCTGAACCTTAGTCAAACTGGCATATTGTACCAAAGACGGCTTTGTTCTTTTCTAGAGAAGGGAGTGATATCTATTAGTGGCTAGGATTTTGATGGATCAGTAACAGAATGAGATGCAAAACACATGTCAAGACACAATGTTACAAAATGGCATGTTCCTAGATAATATCCTCTCCCATTGTTAAGTAGTGTGTGAATACATGCACTGATTATGTGTGTGTCTGTGTATAATTGATAAAAGATGGATGATAGGGGCGCCTAGGTGGCTCAGTGGGTTAAAGCCTCTGCCTTCGCCTCGGGTCATGATTCCAGGGTCCTGGGATCGAGCCCCATATCAGGCTCTCTGTTCAGCAGGGAGCCTGCTTCCCTTCCTCTCTGTCTGCCTCTCTGCCTACTTGTGATCTCTGTCTGTCAAATAAACAAAATCTTAAAAAAAAAAAAAAAAAAAAAAAAGATGGATGATAAACACAGATCAGATTCTTCTGAGCAAAGCCTCAAGAACCTTTATTGGAATGCTTCCAGTAAAGAAGGTTGGTGAATTTGACTTGTATTCTCTTTGCAAAGCAAGTGTTCAAAATCAAGTTGTTTATTTGTTTGCGTTTCTCTCAGACAGGCTCACATTTCACTGTCAGACAAACAGATACATAGTATAATACTTGTTCTTCC
Organism: Enhydra lutris kenyoni; assembly: GCF_002288905.1. Lineage (NCBI taxonomy): Eukaryota > Metazoa > Chordata > Mammalia > Carnivora > Mustelidae > Enhydra > Enhydra lutris. The sequence continues at coordinate 16,565,464 of NW_019154095.1, read as the reverse complement.
ATTTTTCAAGTGATAAATGGTATGCTGAGGCTTTGAAGTTCAAGTTCCATCAAGATGCCACTTGGAATCTCTTTCTTGTAGTCAGAGTTGTCCTCTGAAAAGACTTAGGTGGATATTGTGAACCTGAAACACCAACCAAAAAATAACTCTTTTTAAAATGCTAATAAGTCCCAGCTCTCAAAAGGATTCCATGCAGATGATATTTTTAAAAAAGAAAAAAATGTGTTTTCATGTCACTTTTACATAAACCAGGAAATATGCAAAAACTGACATTTTGGGTCCTGAAAGAAAAGAAGGGGGCTCCCCCTCCACTAAGCCTGGGTGCTGGCCCTGTGTCCTCCTGGAGCTGGTGGGTTTGCTAGAACCGTCTACCTAGAGGTGGATGCCTAAGGCCCAGGAATTTGAGTGGGGAGCTCTGGCGGCCCTACCACTTCATGAGGGCAGAAACAATGTCAGCTGCCTTAAGAGATCCTTCCCACTGTTGGGGATACCCCACACCTTCTCCTTTTCTCTTTTTTTTTCCTGCCACAGAACAATAATCGATATTGATTATCGATAGTCGATAATAGCTCCCGCTATTAGCTTTCTGACCTGGAAACAAAGGTTAAGAAAGTGATTACATGCTTGCTTTTCAGAAGAAAACAAAATAAATGCTTAGAAATAGAGGAATATGTCTCTTACGTGCCCTCAGTTATTCTTATAGAAATGAAAAAGGCTTCTGACCATCAATAACGATAGTCACAAAATTAACGATAAGAGAATATACTGACAGGAATGGGGGAAAGTGAAGTGAGCAGATTTAAAACGAGCATGGTGTGGTCAACATCTCCAGAACTGAATTCATCAAAATTACGTGAGTTCTCTCCCTCAGCATCAGTCTCCAGGCCATCCTTGGAGTCAATCTCTCTCTCTCTCTCTCTCTCATGTACCATGCTGGGTGGCATGGCTCATGGCTCCTCTGGGAAGCCTCTCTGTCCGTTTACCCATCTGTGTATCCAGCGGCATCCCCTCTCTCATGGTCCTTTCCATTTCCCCACTACACTGACTGGTCCTTGAGGCACAGACCAAAACATCCTTGGTGTTTGAATGCCAACACTTGGCAGAGAACCTGGCACAGAGTGAGCACTTGGCACATTGTTTATTTATTAATAAACATGCTTTGATGCCTACTTTCCTCCAACCATCTACAAGGCAGAGCAGTAACTGATAACAGAGCAGGGCTGCCCTTCAGAGAAGGAACTACCGTCCCTGACAGTGAGAGGGAACGCTTCTGGGAAACATACAAAGAAAAGCAACAGGAAGGCACAGTGGCCTAGGGCTATTTGCATAGGAGAAAAATTGTAAAAGAGCTTAAGAATCTTGGACAGCACTAGACTACAGAACTATGGAAGGGCTGGTGTAAACAGTGATAAAATTGCTGTGTTGTCCCAGTGCTTCTGTTTTACTAGATTTATTTTAAAACTATAGCATTTGCCCTACAATAGCTGATTATCTTTCACATTTCAGATTATATATAAAACAAATTATTCATAATGTTTGAACAAACAGTAGATGCTTGGAATCTAGCTAGGTCCTTTGCATATGTTTTTCCAAAGATGGTTTTATCCACCCAGCCTCTAGTAAAAGAGGAAACAGAGGCCCAGAGAGGTTGAGACTCTCCTAAGATAGCTCAACGAAGAGGATGGAAAACAGACATTTGATTCCAGAGTGGCTCAACTCATGACAGTGCTATGTTGCCTCCTTAAAAGTGCTGGCAAAAAATTTTGAAAACTAAAACATCATTGGCCTAAATTCAGACTGGAAACTTTATCCTAAAAATAGCTACTAGGCTGAAAATAAGTCTGTAGCTGTACAGCAACCCATTATAAAATAGTTAGAATATTTGCATTAATTTTCTGAAGCATTTTTTCTTTTCTTTTTCTTTCTTTTTTTTTTTTTTTAAAGATTTTATTTATTTGTTTGACAGACAGAGATCACAAGTAGGCAGAGAGGCAGGCAGAGAGAGAGAGGAAGAAGCAGGCTCCCTGCAGAGCAGAGAGCCCGATGCGGGACTCGATCCCAGGACCCTGAGATCATGACCTGAGCCGAAGGCAGCTGCTTAACCCACTGAGCCACCCAGGCGCCCCTGAAGCATTTTTTCTCATTAGATCTTCAAAGAGAAGTAAGATTAGGGTTTCATGGAAAACATGAAAACTATTGCAGAGAGAGAGAGAGAGACCCCGATTTCTTGTAAGACTCATGAGACAGACTTTTCCTTTTTTCTGAGAGGAGGCCCCGATTTAATGAAGAGTGTTTGGGCATTTTTCCCTTTACACTGAACAGTAGGTAGGTGCTTAGTTTTGCATCTTTGCTCTTTGTAGAGACTTCTGTGTCTGCACGTAGAGGGCAAACGTTTGGTATTTCCTCCTACGTGTCAAAATAGTCCTGTTAAGGTAGATAATCCCTAATTCCTCTTTCCAACACTTGAAACCTCACATATGACATCATTTTATTTATATGTGGAGAAAACTGACCTGTGAAGAAACTCTGACCTGTCCACGTGTGACCAGCAAACTCCATCAGGGTCAGTGAACCTTTTCGAGGAGTATCTAACTGTTGGAAGAAAAACAAAAGGAGGGATGAGTTTTATTATTTCAGATATTTTTAAAAATCACATTTATGGTTAACAGGCAACCTACCCGAAATGCGTGGGTCGTGCTGGGTCTCGAAAAGTGTTCTATCGTCAGAGATCTTTCCCGAAAAGGCAATCGCTCTAAACTGTCAGGTATCGCACTTAGCACACGGTTTTGTGGGTGCCTCCCTCTGTACTGAATAAAGGATAATATGTTCTGGTTTAAGGTAAATGCAATCCTTAAAAAAGACAAAAGAAGATCCCTGTGCTCATGGCCTCGCTAATTCAAAACTTCTTTTAAAAAAGATTTTATTTATTTATTTATTTGACAGAGATCACAAGTAGGCAGAGAGGCAGGCAGAGAGAGAGGAGGAAGCAGGCTTCCCGCTGAGCAGAGAGCCCGATGTGGGGCTCGATCCCAGGACTCTGGGATCATAACCTGAGCCGAAGGCAGAGGCTTTAACCCACTGAGCCACCCAGGTGCCCTGCTAATTCGCTAAATTCTTATTTAAAGACTGTGAAGTATAAGGTCCATCAAGCATGAATATCAATATATATTTTAATTATGTAATTTTGTTATGTAGCCTGAGAAAATGGTAGTGTCCTCATAGATAAACATGGATTCAAAAGCTTAGCCACCTAAAATCCTTACTGTTAAATTAAAATAGTCATATAATTTGGCATTTGTGAAGCAACAGACATTTTTATTAATGTAATGCTTGCATCCTTCTATTAAGACTTTACTCTAAGGGGCGCCTGGGTGGCTCAGTGTGGTTAAAGCCTTTGCCTTCGGCTCAGATCATGATGTCAGGGTCCTGGGATCGAGCCCCGCATTGGGCTCTCTGCTCGGCAGGGAGCCTGCTTCCCCCTTTCTCTCTGCCTGACTCTCTGCCTACTTGTGATCTCTCTCTGTAAAATAAATAAATAAAATTAAAAAAAAAAGGACTTTACTCTAAGCCACAACATGCTAAGATTACACGTCAACCCTTTGCAACTCCCGCCTCTCTAGGAATCGGTTCGATTGCTGTACTCGAGGAGACAAAGGAATGCAAGAGGAAGTGTCTGTCACATCTTCTCTCTAGGCCTTTATGCTCCCACAACTGGAGTCCTTCTGTGTTTTGTGAAATAGAGACAAGTTACTTGTATGGAAATAAAGTGAGGACTCATCATACACCTGGGGGGAAATGTGGTTGTTCATACTAGCCACCCCAGACCTGCCCAGACCTTTAGCCATGGTACAGGTGGGAGAACGAGGGCTGGTAAAAATGGCACAGGTGTTTTCCTGAGGTCTTACTTTATGCAGGCAGAATTTACCATCTATAAATTCATTTCACCCTTACAACAATTCTTTGAGGAAGGAAACACGATGGCCCTTTTACAGGTGAGAAAATTAAGTCCCAGTGAGAATAATGTCTAGAAGTCATACAGAGTTTGCCTGGCAGGGTTCAAACACAGATCTCCCTGTCTCCTGACCTGACTTTAATGCTCTTTTCTTCCCTCTACCATCCTGACTATCAGATGATCTGTGACACCTGGACCTTCTGACTTAGTTCAAATCATGTCTGTATTTTCACTAAACAGTGAATTAACCCTCCCACCCCCTGTCCCTTGTCGCAAGCCAGTTACTTCCAGGAAGCAAATCATGGAGACATTTGATGGCACTGAGTTCATTGGGAAGGGCCAAAATTATATTTCGCTTGCTTGTCTGTTTTCCCATAGACAATCTAAATGGTGCACTTAGATAGAATGAGAGTTGTCTTACAGAAACAGGGCGAGATCCAGGAATCACCATATTCTGCTCTCTGGTCTCTGCGCCTACTGGGGGTAACCTGCTCCAGGAGGAAACCGGTGGGGAGGACACTCGCTCCATGCCAGTTTGCCTGTGAACACAACAACACATGACTGAGCGGTGGGCTCTGGACAGAGGGGGGCAAGACCCCACCCCGAACCTCCTCATCTGAACTACTAATCACAGCTGCCTTCCAAAAGAAATGCTCATGTAGAATGAGCAGAGTGTCAGCCAGAGCAGTGAGGAGAGGCGACTGACCACCAGCTCTAGTCACCCCCCCCTTGGTCAGCAGTGATGTCAACCTGTATTTCCCGAGTGCTCAGCTGTGCCAGTCCCTTGCAGAACATAAGCTCCTCCCCCTAAAGAGCTTACCGGTTCCTGAAAACACGATGAAAACCCATGAAGTAATTAGAGAACAATTTAATCAGTTTGTGTAATAAAAGGCCATAGTGAATGATTCTAAATGTAAGCACTGTAGAAATTTAGGGCATGGATGATCAATGAAGTATAAAATCAATACTATAAAACCTAAAACCTACATAAGGTCATTAAAAGGAGAGGCAAAATATGTTTTTTCTTTTAAAATTTTTTTCATTTATTAGAGAGAGAGAGAGAGAGAGAGAGCGAGCATGAGCTGGGGGAGGGGCAGAGGGAGAAGCAGGCTCCCCTTGGAGCAGGGAGCCCGATGCAGGACTTGATCGATCCCAGGACCCAAGGATCATGACCTGAGCTGAAAGCAGACACCTAACCGACTGAGCCACCCAGGTGCTCCAAGAATATGTCCTTTGATGGGAAAACTAATTATTATGACAGTGTCAGTTATCCCCACATTTTTAATAGATTTAAGGCCTGAGGTTCAATGTGATACTTTTCATTTTTGAATTTGACAACCAGAACATAAAGTTTGTCAGGAAATGTGAGGAAATGTTAATAAAAGAAGAGTAATGATGATAGACTTTCCCCACCAGATATTGACATTGAAACATTATCTGGTTCATGCACAAGAATAGAGATGGATATTCTAGGAAAAGATTCTAATTCATTTATTCATTAATAATAAAGTTATGAAAGGGGCTGGGCAAGATGGCAGAGAAGTAGGAGACCCTGTTTCAACCGGTCCCCTGACTTGAGCTAAATATCTATCAGAACACTCTGAACATCCATGAAACCAGCCTGAGATGTAGGATTATATACTTCTGGATCTCTATGGTGGCAGAATACACTAGTGGAGAGGTAAAGCAGAGTGGGAATGCTTAGACCGATATCAGAGGATAAACAGAAGGGGGAGGGGGCCACCAGAACCGACCCACTGGAAAGTAATACCCCAATACGAAAGTGTCCTCGGCTTGGGGACCAGCATTAACGTGGAGTCTGGTTAAAAGCACTCAAAAAGAACAAAGGGTTTTAAGAGGCAGTGGGTGGAATTCGGTGGCCACAGGCACGGACCTAACCCCACGGCCCCAGAGCGGTCACCGCCAGCACGCACCCATGTCTGAGAGAGCCAGGCAGGGCTCCCAGTCGGTGGTGCCTGAGCCTGTGGCTTTCTACAGCTTACACCACCGCCGGGGCTGGGCACATCTCCACCTATGCCTGAGACAGCCTGGCACAGGCTCCTGCCAGAGGTCCCTGGACCTGCAGCAATCTGCCACCTGGGTCGCCGCGGGGTCCGCGAGTACACCCAGCGTGGGCATGGACTCTAGACAGCAGTCCCATTAACAGTAGCCTTCGGTATTGGGCTCACCTGGACCAATATCACTTTCGGTTTTAGTGGCACTGGGGTGACACTAAAGGGGCCTTGGGAGACCACTGAGACAGTGGCTGGGAGTGCACACTGCCTGTGGGGGGCTGTGGGGTTCAGTGGAGTTTGCAAAGGGGGAGTCTGTGTGTTGTGGACGACCCAGAGGGGAGCAGACTGAGGCTTCTCTCTGAGGTGGAGCTGTGGGTACAGACCGTTTACGTCGCACTAACCCTCAGAAAAGCTGCAAAAGCCACCAAAGAACAAAAAGCTCCAGAGAACAAAAGCCTGAAAAACCAGTTTCCACAGAGCCCAGCCTCTTGATAGGGGGCAGAACAGCTCAGCCCAGGCAAGACTGACTGAAAAACAATGCAGCAGCCCCTCCCCCAGAAGACAAGCCAAAAGAACAAGAGGATAATAACCACAGGGTCCCCATAAAACTGTAAAACCCCAACACCAGAGGAAAACAATATATTAAGCCCCTTGTATTGCCCCCAAACCTGTATGTTTCATAGATAAAATTTTTAAAAAATATTTGTTCTCACGATTCTTCTTTTATTTTTTTAACCTACTTACCATTACAACTAGATGTTTAATACATCTAGATGTTTGTATGCAACACATGCAGATGGTTATGTTTATAAACATAGGTGTTTATAAACATATTACATGATGCTTATCATGTAATATAATAGATGTTTAATATATCTAGAAGTTTAATACAACATATTACATAGTAACTTTTTAACTTGAACTTTTTTAATACATATACCTGTGTTTCTTTTTCTTTTCTTTTTTCTTTATATATATATAGATATAAGCTTCTAGGTAATCCTTTTCCCCTATTCAATACTACCCCTATATATAAAACAGTTTTAATTTCCCTATATCTCTGGAAAGTTGAGTCGTTTAAAGAAGGTAACAAGATACACCCAGGAAGAACTGAAATAACCTTCCTTGCCCGCCCACATTGAGGGTTTTTAACCACCCTCCCATCTTATTCTTCTGTCAGTGTTTCTGTGTATTTGTTTTTGTACTATATAAATCTTACTTTTGGGGCTCATTTTGGCTGGGTTTTTTCTTGTTTTTCTCCCTTTCTCTCTCTCTTTTTTTCCTTTTTTCTTTCTTTTTGGTGGTGACTTCTGATTGTTCCAAAACTGTTCAAGGTTCAACTTGACTGGATCGTGGTTGATCTATCCAGATATACATCCCCTTAACCACCTCTCACCAAATGACTAGGAGGAGGAACACCCAACAGAGGAAAAATTCAGAGACTGTGGCCTCTGTCACAGAACTATTGGATATGGACATAAACAATATGTTGGAAATGGAATTCAGGGTAAAAATTATCTAGGTGATGACTAGGTTGGAGAAGACCATTAGTGACAACATAGAATCTCCAAGGGTGGAAGTGAGAGCTGATCTGCAGAACCTAAAAATGCTATCAATGAGATCCAATCTAATCTAAATACTCTAACAGCTAGGGTAAATGAGGCAGAAGATAGAATTAGTGATCTAGAAGACAAACTGATTGAAAAGAAGGATCAGGAGGAGGCCTGGAACAAACAGCTTAGAAGCCATGAAAACAGAATTAGGGAAATAAATGACACCATGACCGTTCCAATGTCAGAGTGATTGGGATCCCTGAAGGGCTGGAGAAAGAGAGAAGACTAGAAGATATAGTGGAAAAAATACTGGACAAAAATTTCCTTAATCTGGGGAATGGAACAAGTGTTTGTGTCCTAGAGGCAGAGAGGACACCCCCCAAGGTCAACAAGTCTAGAAAGACCTTGAGACACTTAATTGTGAAATTCATGAATCATAAAATCAGAGATGATGTCTTAAGGGCAGCTAGGGAGAAGAGATTCCTTACATACAGAGGAAGGACAATCAGAATAATGTCAGACCTGTCCACAGAAACCTGGGAAGCCAGAAAGGGCTGGCAAGACATTCAGGGCACTAAATGAGAAGAACATGCAGCCAAAAATACTTTATCTGAAGGTAAGGATGACATTCAAAATGGATAGAGAGATAAAGAGCTTCCAAGACTGGCAAGGTTTAAAAGATTATGTGACCACCAAGCTGCCACTACAAGAAATATTAAGGGAGGTTCTAGAAGAAAGAACCCAAGAGTGACATAGAACAGAAATTCACAGAGACAATCTATAGAAACAAGGACTTCACAGGCAACATGATGTCAATAAAAAAGTATCTTTCAATAATCATTCTCAATGTGAACGGCCTAAATGCTCCCATAAAATGGCACAGGGTTGCAGATTGGATAAAACAACAGGACCCATCATATGCTGTCTATAAGAGACACATTTTGAACCTAAACAAACATCAAGACTGAAAGTGAAGGGATGGAGAACCATCTTTCATGTCAATGGGCCTCAAAAGAAAGCTGGGATAGCAATTCTCATATCAGATAATTTAGATTTTAAGCTGAAGAATGTAGTCAGAGATACAGAAGGACACTACATCATTCTTAAAGGGTCTATCCACCAAGAAGATCTAACAATTATAAATATTCATGCCCCCAACGTGGGAGCAGCCAACTAATAGCCAACTGTTAAACAAAATAAAGAGTCATGCTGATATGAATACATTAACTGGAAGGGATCTTAACATGCCACTCTCAGCAATAGACAGCTCACCTCAGCAGAAAATCAGCAACGAAACAAGAGCTTTGAATAATACATTGGACCAGATGGACCTCATAGACATATACAGAACATTCTACCCTAAAACAACAGAATACTCATTCTTCTCAAGTGCACATGAAACTTTCTCTAGAATAGACCACATACTCGGTCACAATTCAGGGCTCAACTTACACCAAAAGACTGAGATTATTCCCTGCATATTCTCAGACCACAGTGCTTTGAAACTGAAACTCAACCACAAGAAAAAGTTTGGAAGGAATTCAAACACTTGGACGCTAAAGACCATCCTGCTCAAGAATGTTTAGATTAACCAGGAAATCAAAGAAGAACTTAAACAATTCATGGAAACCAATGAGAATGAAGACACCTCAGTCCAAAACCTATTGAATATGGCAAAGGCAGTCCTAAGGGGAAATACATAGCTGTCCAAGCCTCAATTAAAAAAAAAAAAAGGAAAAATGCCAAATACATCAACTCTCTTTACACCTTAAAGAACTGGAAAATCAACAACAAATTAAGACAACCCCACTCACAGGAAGGGAAATATTAAGATTAGAGCAGAGATCAATGAGTTAGAAACTAGAGATACAATAGAACACATCAATGAAACTAGAAGCTGGTTCTTTGAAAGAATTAATAAAATTGATAAACCATGAGCCAAACTAATCCATAAGAAAAGGGAAAGAACCCAAATTAATAAAATTATGAATGAAAGGGGAGAGATCATGACTAACACCAAGGAAATAGAAACAATAATCAGAAATTATTATCAACAACTATATGCCAATAAGTTAAGCAACCTAGAAGAAATGGATGTATTCCTGGGAACCTATAAACTTCCAAGACTGAAACAGGAAGAAACTGGCAACCTGAATAGACCAATAACCAGTAATGAGATTGAAGCAGGAATGAAAAACCTCCCAAAAAACAAGAGTCTGGGACCTGATGGATTCCCTGGGGAATTCTACCAAACATTCAAAGAAAAAATAATACCTAGTCTTCTGAAGCTGTTTCAAAAAATAGAAGGAACAGAAGGAAAACTTCTAGACTCTTTCTATGAGGCCACCATTACCTTGATCCCAAAACCAGGCAAAGACCCCATCAAAAAGGAGAATTTCAGACCAATATCCCTGATGAATATGGATGTCAAGATTCTCAAGATCCTAGCTAATAGGATCCAACAGCACATTAAAAAGATTATCCACCATGACCAGGTGGGATTTATCCCTAGGATGCCAGGGTGGTTCAACATTTACAAATCAATCAATGTGATAGAATAAATCAATAAGAAGAGAGAACCACATGGTCCTCTCAATTGATGCAGAAAAAGCGTTTGACAAAATACAGCATCTGTTCCTGATTCAAATTCTTCAAAATATAGGGATAGAGGGAACATTCCTCAACTTTGTAAAATCTATCTTTGAAAAACCCACAGTGAATATCATTCTCAATGGGGAGAAATTGACAGCCTTCCCATTGAGATCAGGAACATGACAAGGATGCTCACCCTTGCCACTATTGTTCAACATCATACTAAAAGTCCTAGTAACAGCAATCAGACAACAAAAAGTAATTAAATGTTTCAAATTGGCAAAGAAGAAATCAAACTCTCTCTCTTCATAGATGACATGATACTTTATATGGAAAATCCAAAAGACTCCATACCCAAACTACTAGAACTCATACAGCAATTCAGTAATGTGGCAGGATACAAAATCAATGCACAGAAACCAGTTGCTTTCTTATACGCTAACAATGGAAATATAGAAAGGGAAATTAGAGAATCAATTCCATTTACTATAGCACCAAGAACCATAAGATACCTTGGAATAAACTAACCAAAGAGGTAAAGGATCTGTACTTGAGGAGCTACAGAACACTCATGAAAGAAATTGAAGAAGACACAAAAAGATGGAAGACCATTCCATGCTCTTGGATCAGAAGAATAAACATTATTAAAATGTCTCTACTGCCCAGAGCAATCTATACTTTCAGTGCCATCCTGATAAAAATTCCATCAGCATTTTTCAAAGTACTGGAACAAACAATCCTAAAATGTGTATGGAACCAGAAAAGACCCCGAATTGCCAAGGAAATGTTGAAAAAGAAAAAAAACAAAGCTGGGTGCGTCACGTTGCCTGATTTCAAGCTATATTACAAAACTGTGATCACTAAGACAGCATGGTACTGGCACAAAAACAGACACATAGATCAATGGAACAGAATAGAGAGCCCAGATATGGATCCTCAACTCTATGGTCAACTAATCTTTGACAAAGCAGGAAAAACTGCCCAGTGGAAAAAAGACAGTCTCTTCAATAAATGGTGCTGCGAAAATTGGACAGCTATGTATAGAAGAATGAAACTCAACCATTCTATTATACCATACACAAAGATAAACTCGAAATGGATGAAAGACCTCAACATGAGGCAGTAATCTATCAAAATCCTAGAGGAGAACATAGGCAGTAACTTCTTCGACATCAGCCACAGCAACTTCTTTCAAGACATGTCGCCTGGGGTGCCTGGGTGGCTCAGTGGGTTAAGGCCTCTGCCTTCGGCTCAGGTCGTGATCCCAGGGTTCTGGGGTCGAGCCCCATGTTGGGCTCTCTGCTCAGTGGGGAGCCTGCTTCTCCCTCTCTCTCTCTGCCTGCCTCTCAGCCTACTTGTAATCTCTGCCTGTCAAAGTAAATAAATAAAATCTTAAAAAAAAAAAAAAAGACATGTCTCCAAAGGCAAAGGAAACAAAAGCAAAAATGAACTTTTGGGATTTCATCAAGATAAAAACCTTCTGTACAACAAAGGAAACAGTCAATAAAACAAAGAAGCAGCCTACGGAATGGGAGAAGATATTTGCAAATGACACTACAGACAAAGGGCTGATATCCAAGATCTATAAAGAACTCAAACTCAACACCCAAAAATCAGATAATCGTGTCAAAAAATGGGCAGAAGACATGAACAGACACTTCTCCAGAGAAGACATACAAATGGCTAACAGACACATGAAAAAATGTTGGTCATCATTAGCCATCAGGGAAATTCAAATCAAAATCACATTGAGATACCACCTTACACCAGTTAGAATGGCCAAAAATAAAGAGGACAGGAAACAATGTGTGTTGGAGAGGATGTGGAGGAAGGGGAAACCTCTTACACTGTTGGCGGGAATGCAAGTTGGTACAGACACTTTGGAAGACAGTGTAGAGATTCCTTAAGAAAATAAAAATAGGGGGCGCCTGGGTGGCTCAGTGGGTTAAGCCGCTGCCTTCGGCTCAGGTCATGATCTCAGGGTCCTGGGATCGAGTCCCGCATCGGGCTCTCTGCTTGGCGGGGAGCCTGCTTCCCTCCCTCTCTCTGCCTGCCTCTCTGTCTACTTGTGATCTCTCTCTGTCAAATAAATAAAAAAAAAAAAAAGAAAGAAAGAAAATAAAAATAGGGGTCCCTGGGTGGCTCAGTGGGTTAAAGCCTCTGCCTTCGGCTCAGGTTACGATCCCAGGATCTTGGGATTGAGCCCCACATCGGGCTCTCTGCTCCGCAGGAAGCCTGCTTCCCCCCTTCTCTCTGCCTCTCTGCTTACTGTGATCTCTCTGTCAAATAAATGAATAAAATATTTAAAAACAAAAAAGAAAAGAAAAATAGAGCTACTCTATGACATTGCAATTGCACTACTGGGTATTTACTCCAAAGATACTGACGTAGTGAAAAGGAAGGCTATATGTATCCCAATGTTCATAGTAGCAATGGCCACAATTGCCAAACTGTGGAAAGAGCCAAGATGCTCTTCAACAGAAAAATGGATAAAGAAGATAATGGTCCATATATATTTAATCAAATATTACGCAGGCATCAGAAAGGAAGAATACCCAGTTTTTGTATTAACATGGATGGGACTGGAGGAGATTATGCTGAGTGAAATAAGTCAAGCAGAGAAAGTCAATTATCATATGGTTTCACTTATTTGTGGAGTGTAAGGAATAACATGGAGAACATTAGGAAAAGAAAAGGAAAAGTGAATTGGGGTAAATCAGAGGGGGAGACAAAGCATGAGAGACTGTCGGCTCTGAGAAACAAACTGAGAGTTTTGGAGGGGAGAGGGATGGGGGGATGGGTGAGCCTAGTGGTGGGTATTAAGGAGGGCACATATTGCATGGAGCACTGGGTATGGTGCATAAACAATGAATCTTAGAACACTGAAAAAATAAAATAAAAAAATTGTAAACAACAACAACAAAATAAATAAAGTTAGGAGAATTAAAATATGACCCTTTTGACCTCTGATGTTTTAAAATACATATACTATCCATTGTTTAGAAGCTGCAAGGAAAGAGTCTTGTGTCCTGCCAGTGGGATTATAAATTGTGAGAAACATTCTGGGAAGAGCTTTGGAAAATATTTCAAGAGTCTTAAAAATACCTGTAACCTTTGACCTGGTAGCTTTACTTCTGGGTCTATACCACCAGGACACAATTTAAAGTCTTCCTTTTTAAGATTTATATCAAATGATATTGTACACCTGAAACTAATATTACACTAACTGGAATTTAATAAAAACTTAAGAAAGGATTTATATAAAATGATGTCCAGGGACACCTGGGTGACTCAATGCCTAAGTGTCTGCCTTTGACTCAGGTTGTCATCCTGGGATTCCTTGGATCGAATCCCACATTGGGCTCCTTGCTCAGCGGGGAGTCTGCTTCTTCTCTGCCTGCTGCTCCCCCCTTTTTGTACACTCTCTCTGACAAATAAATCAAATCTTTTTAAAAAAGGATGTTTGCTGTACATTATGATAGTGAAAATACAGAAGGAATGAAAAGTTTCCATAACGGGAAATGCTTAATAGATTATCACATACCACCTGTTATTTTCTAGCCATTAAAATCATGCTTTGAGAAATATTTAACAACATGGAAAATATGAATAAAATCAAATGAAAAAATCATATGAAAAAGTGCCACAATAGTATGATAATGTGGTATTAGAAAAAAAATAAGGGAAAGAAAAGAAAAGAAACATGACCATAGACAAAATTGGTAGTAAACTTAGCAAGTTATCATTTTTATATTTCTACATGTTGGCCATACAGGGGATCTTTGATACCTAGTCATATTTCTGGTATTGTTCTAATGTCCCACAGAGAACTTTTTGTACTTTGATAGTTAAAAAACTTATTTTAATAAGAGTGAAAGGCAGAGCATGAACAAAATCCCGGAAGTCAGAACATGCATAGCTGGTCTGTTTGTGGCTCAGAAAGATGGTAAGGCTGCCTCCAGTCAAGGTGGGTGAGGAGAAGTAACGGGAAGATACAGTTATGTAGAGTCAAAGATGGTGACATTGTCCCCAAGGAGCAAACATGGGTTGTTGTTGGGACAAAAAATAACCCTTATTCTTTTTGTGCATAAAACACAGATATAGGGATGCCTGGGTGGCTCAGTTGGTTAAGCAGCTGCCTTCGGCTCAGGTCATGATCCCAGCGTCCTGGGATTGAGTCCCGCATCGGGCTCCTTGCTTGGCAGGGAGCCTGCTTCTCCCTCTGCCTCTGCCTGCCATTCTGTCTGCCTGCACTCACTCTCTCTCCCTCTCTCTCTGACAAATAAATAAAATCTTAAAAAAAAAAACAAAAACAAAAAAACAAACAAACACAGATATAAAGAACAGTACATAGAATGTACAGTATGTTTGTGGCATTAAAATTCCACAAGTGGGGTAGAAATTAGGAAAACAAGTCTTAAAGGGCTCCTTAGTATGGCAATATTAAAAAAAAATTTAAAAAAGGTTGGAAAACACAGGTCTACAGTTAGGGACAGGGCAGAACATGAAGGGAACAGACAGTTGGAGGCATCTGACTTATCACAACAGAAAAGAGAAAAGGTTTGAGATGAAAGCTTGACGATGGAGTCCAGCTGGGCTGGGGGGAGGAGACGAGGGCCCACGAGGTGCTAATGACACCGGTTGTAGGGGTCGGGGTCCCAGGTGTCACAACGAGAAGGTGAGAGTTCTTGGAAGAACTGCCAGAGCGAACAACCTTGGACAACCTGAATATCCCAAATAACACTGGAACTACCAGCTCCAGATGGTTAAAGGAACAGTGACCCATCAAAAAACCAAACATGGCCTGGCATTGTGGATTGCATCCTGAAAAACCCAGTTGCTGGTTAAGTCCTGGTGGCTGCTCATGCCTTCCACCCCTGCAGTGGGGAGGCGGGTGGCCCCAAGGCCCCTGGGTGTGGCCTCCAAAGCTGGACAGCACTGTGGGGAGTCCCAGCTCTGTCTCTCCCTGGTGGGATCATCTTTGGCAAATTACGCAACTTCTCTCAGCCTCTGTCTCCTTACCTTGGACCTGGGATACTATGAGGACCAACTCAAACGATTTGTGGCCGGGAATAAATAAGATAATAAATGTGACTCCCTTAGCTGGTGCTGGTAACCGGATACACCCAATAAACACTGACCCTTATTATTGAGAAAGCGGGTGTGCTCTTTTGTAATTCTGCAAAAAACGAGGGGACAAATTCCTTTCTAACAAGGCAATGCTCTGAAGTTGATACCTAAGGTCAAAAGCTTTTTTGAAACTCCCCACGTGGGGCAAAACACAGCCTTAGAGATAGATAAAAACTAACAGTTATGCTACTTCTGAAACCAATATCACATTACAAAAAGTTTTGAAACAAAAAACTAATAGTTACATACCTCCCTTTTATTAGTATAGCATTTTATGCACATTAATTGTTTTGAACCTCATAATGAAAAAGAATGAATTATGTAATTTGAAAACATTAGCTAACTATTCCTTTTACAAGTGAGGCCACTGAATACCAATTCAAGATGGCTTCACCATTACAGCTGCGTTTTGCTGCCCGGCTGTGTGTACAGCTGCGGGTACAATACCTGACTTTATGTTCTAGCATACAGCCAACTCAACTACTGCAACACAGCTCATGGGAAATATCCAAATTCACAAATTACTTAGGAAGTGGCCACATAAAAGCTGACAGAGGATGCTTCTGCGTTTGAGTCCATAAGCCCTAACTGGTGAGCCTCTCCATCCTCTGTGACATCTGGTTTACCAGGAGAGAGACAGGACTTACAGTTTTGTTCCCCTAAGAACTTCATCACTGTACACATTGGGGGTTTTCATCCTCTGTGAGTCTGCAGTAAGAGAAGGCAGCCTCGTGTAGGCGGGTGTTTTCCTTTCAGAAGTGTGGAGCACTCGAGCATCAGAGGTTCGGCCCAGGCGGTGCCGTGCCAAAGAAAAGGCACCGGGCCCTGCACCCAATGATCTGTCCTCTTGCTCATTCCTGCGGGGTGGAAGTCAAGCTGATTACTCAGATGTCAGCATTAGGAGAACTTGTGTCCATGACCAGGCATCATCTAGAACAGCACCTGGCTCAATAAACATCGGTTGAATGAATGCACAGACTATCATTTCCAATTCAATTTGTTTCAATGAAGAATCTTCCACAGCAGGAAAGAAGTCTAAGGTTCTCACTGATTGTAATCCTATAGTATAGCCCACAAGGTTAAGAACTCGCAGCTCTCTTCCCCTTATCTATCTGCCCTAGCCTAACGGTGATCATTTTGTGGTTGATATTAGAAGGGTGTGTCTTCATTCTCACGTGTGGCTTTCTCCTTCCCTAATGGGCTCAGGCACACCTAGCACATATGGGGTTAACCAGGATGCTCCATATCCCACAAGCTCTGTAGTCTTCAGGGCTCAGGGGTATCCAGCCTACAGAAGAGGCAGGTAATCATTTCTTATACGTACTGTGTTCTAGGTCTCTGCTGCAATGGCTTTGCTTGAATTGCCATCACACCGCTCAAATCACTATAAAAATTGTTGGAGAAGCGATGAATCTGAGAAAAGTAAAAACAGTACAAATTAAAAAATAAGCACCCAGTGCTATTGTGATTACCGGTGCCTGTCAGGAATTAGCAGGAAAAAAAATGGCACACTCCAACTGGCTAATTTGAGGAAAAAAATATAACACGCATGATATTTTAAAAAGATGTGGGAAGAGAAATTAACAAGGACCGGCTTTATTCCCCCAGGCAATATAACTACATAACAGTAGAGACATATTACCACAAGCAGACCTAGAAGGCCAAAAGTGAGGGAGAAGTTTCTGGAATCTGGACAGCGTAACTGGTTGGGAAAATGCCACCAATTGCTGTGACCTGGCCAAGAGGCCAGGAATAAACAGCGTCCCGTCATTCTCCTCCCCTGCTCTGAGCTCTGAAAGCT
This sequence comes from Enhydra lutris kenyoni, assembly GCF_002288905.1. Lineage (NCBI taxonomy): Eukaryota > Metazoa > Chordata > Mammalia > Carnivora > Mustelidae > Enhydra > Enhydra lutris. The sequence goes on along the minus strand of NW_019154095.1, from coordinate 16,548,421 downwards.
GCAGGGCAAGGGAGCCCTCCCTACAGCGCCATCCTCCGGAGACACCGGGGGAGGAAGGTAGAGGGAGAATCTGGAGAGGCAAAGAAAGGCTACCCCAGCTCCTAATTGGGCTGTTGCTTTGGACCTCTTTTCCTACCTCAGCCTTCATAGCTGGCTCCATGTAGTTGCCTTGGGAGCCGCAGAGAAGCCTGGAAAAAACCCAAACCCCAGATCTCCAAGGCTTACATTTGAATTCCAGTTCTAACTGCTTCCTGTTAGGTGGTCTTGGAAAGATGACTTTGTTCCTGGAGTCTTAATTCCCTAATCTTTAAGTTGAGGATAAGGACACATACTTCATATGAGAATTAAATTAGGTAACACTGGTGGAAGCATGAAGTGAGGGTAAATAATCATGATTTCCCTATCTGGTCCCACCATATGGCCAACTGGGGTGGAAAACAACATTTAGATTCAGGGAAACGGGATTTCTGAAACTAGAATCATATTCTAGTTGGAGAATAGATGTAGCAACCACAATCACATTTCCCCCATGATGAATGTTAGAAAAAATGTTAAAGGAATAAAGTAAGACCTGTTGTAATTACCACTAGAATGCTTTGACTATTTCAAAACAGGCTCTAATAATATTTCATTTTTACTTCCACCTTTGTTGTCCATTCTTTTTCTCTTAACACTGATCCAAATGAAAACAACAAATTAGCTATAAAAAAATCTTCAAAACCCATCCAAAGCTATAAAAAGAAAATACTTGTAGAAAGCCCTTTAGATTTAAAAATTTCCATATTTCTCAAGTTTACTTATATTGCCTAATACTTAAGGTTCTTTCCCATGTTGTCATCAGCTGCCCATTTTTATACGATTCATACTGCATATTTGAACACGCAAAGTGGGAAACACTGTTGAACCTGCCTGAGCCGTTTAAAAAGTCCAAAAAATACAATAAATGGTAGCAGCTCTGAAAGTTTATTTGGAACAGCAGAAGCAAAGAAGGTTTACCATAAAGCCCTTATGCTACAGAGTAAAACAATCCTATGAGGCATTTCTATTTTAAACTTCTGCCCCCTGGACCTCACACACTATTCTGTCTTCTTCCAGTCTTGCAAAGAGCATCTGTTTGCTCCCATGTTAGGTGCATATTTTTGCCTCTGCCTTGAATATCTTCCCTTCTCCTTTCAGGCTTACTAAATCTTACCTATCATTTAGGATTTAGTTCATGTATCACTCTACTTTATGGAGGTATGCTGCTTTTCCCCTGAGCCCCATGGCATATATGAGGTAAAGGACATCAAATTACAATATGCGATAGGATAGGATAGGATAGGAGAGGATAGAACATACAATTCACATCTGGTTATGATGAAAGCTAACGCTTACTGAGCACCTTCTCTACACTACACGTTGTACCATATGTCTTATTTCCTTTCCTTCTCACAGCTTCCTGACTCACATATCCCATAGATAATGAGATGAAGGGTTTGATTCAGGATCACAGAGCTAAGAAATTGTGAGGTCAGACCCTATACTTGTAGTCGTACAGCTCAAACTGTCATCCATTCTACGATCTACTGACTGCCTCATGTTGCCTGTGTGCGCACGTGTGTCGTAGTGTTTGGCATGGCTTGACTCCCTCCAGCTAAACTGCATGTACCTCAAGACCAGGAATCCTGTCTTATCCTTTTGCTCTGTTCCCCCACATAAGACGGGCTGTGCAATACATAAAGTCTAAGCTCCTTAGCACTACCGAAGGTCTCCCATGAACAAGCTCAGCCTTTCCAGCCTCACCCTCCACCAGATCTTTGACTAAGGAAGCAAGTTGAGAAAAATGTATTGCGTGCTTAGCATGTACAGGTTCTGTGTTAGGTGCTCTTACCTATTCATATGATTCTATTCTCACCACCCCAGCATTCTCGCCTCTAACCCCACTCCGCCCAATCACTGCTCTCTAAACGTGCCCCTCTCCATTCCTTCACACCTCTGCCTGGCCTGAAATGACCCATGCAGACTTCCTACCCATTTAAGACCTACTCGTTTCTTCATGTTTCTGCTCAATGTTCACCTCCAACCTAAAAGATCAACATTTGAGCCCTAGTCAGGATGATTCATTCTATGATTCTCCTGAGGCCTTGTTCGGCGCATGACTCACACAATGTGTTGCCTGTGACTTGTATTACCTTTCCTTTGACTAGAACGGGGACCATGCTTTGTTCAGCTATATATCTCCTCAAAATACTGAGTACAGTGCACTTTAAATATAAACTCAATAAATGTGGGATGAGCCCAACATATTCTCATTGACTTGCTTTATTTTTTTAGCATTTTGGTGGGAAGACCGGAGAACTCTACAACCTTCAAATTGGCTAGAAATGTTGAGAAAAGCATTTTTTTTCTCTTAAAAAATATGGAAACAGCTCCACAGCTCCAAGCAGGTCAAAAGTGTCAAATCTGAGTGTCTATCCTCTATTATAGAATATGGCGATGCTACTCACTCCATGAAAAGAGTATTTTTAAAATCTTGGCCTAATTGACAAATGGAACCAAATATTCGATAACAGAATAGCACTCGGACAAAATCGGCCAGAGGTAAAGATACTGAAAGAAAGAGAGATACTGGTCGGCAAGCCTCTACCTGAGGTGGATTGAGGTGAGAAGCCAGGGATACGCTTCGGGTTTCAGAGCTTCTGCCTGGGGGGACACTCGGTGCATCAGTGTTAACACGGGACATGAGTATCAGTGGAGATTTCTTCTCAGCTACTTTCAATTTTTCTTTCTGTTTCTTTCCTTCTGTGTTACCAAAAAAAAAAAAAAAAAAATTAAAATAAAAAAAAATCAGTATTATTAGGAAACATGTTATCGAATATATGTACTTAAAATTCACAAAGAGAATCTCAGTTTTTCAGTTACGGTGAGTCTGCTATGGCCGCTGAACCCTGCAGAGAGCAGAGACCCCAAAAGAGCCATTTGCTGACGTGAGGCTTTGCACACACACACGCTTATCATTTCAGTGGTGGGTAGAAAACCAGGGATTATACATGGGGGCAAGAACAATTCTTGGTATTTTATCATATCTCAATCCTCTCAGTTGGAAAAAGAATATATTTAAATTAACATGAGGAGTACCCTATCATACAAATGGATTCTGTGACATTAGCCATAACGTCTACCACGGCCATTTCTAGGATTTGTTTCTTCTCAATTTCAAGTAGTTGAGAGAACATTTTATAAGGTTAAATGAAGTGATTATTAGATTACCTATGTTTCTGTTTTGCTTTACAGATGTCATAAACAATTAAAAACTAAACTCACATTATTAGAGAAGTTATCCTAAAATTTAGAGATTTTTAAAAAGTAACTTTAACCTTCTTTCTTGTGGATTTCTATGTCATCATTCCAAAGTGCATATATATTATTTTTATAATTCAAAAAATAATGTCCTTTTTGAAGGGATTAAAGATCATTTGTGAATAAGGGAAGAAAACCTGCTTCTCTTCTCACCCGATCATATCCTAGGTACAAGCTGGGTGGCCACACAAAACTGAGCAAGAAGAGTCTTTTTTTCTTCTTGTTAGGGCTAAATGCTGCAAATAAGTACCTGTGAGTGTAACTTCCCAATTTTTTCGAATCAGCTCTTCCAATATCTCTACCACACTTTTCCAGACGTGATCAAACACTTCGGCGGCCACCGCATCTTTGATACAGTCATGAGGAGAAACGGGCGGAAGTCCGTGTTTCCACCACATCTTGTGGTGGTGAGGGGATTTTTGTTCAAGACGTTCATCATCACTAAGAACAAAAGCCACTGTAATTACTAAAAGTATCAATGGTTAAAGTTAAAATAGTGCTATCTACTTCTTTATCTCACTGATATGCACACCCATGTATATTATATTGTATAAACATAACTTTTTTTTTTAAATGGCGCATTGTTGGGGCGCCTGGGTAGCTCAGTGGCTTAAAGCCTCTGCCTTCGGGTCGGGTCATGATTCCGGGGTCCTGGATCGAGTCCCGTGTCGGGCTCTCTGCTCAGCAGGGAGCCTGCTTCCCTTCCTCTCTCTCTGCCTGCCTCTCTGCCTACTTGTGATCTCTGTCAAAAAAATAAATAAAATCTTAAAAAAAAAAAAGGGCACATTGTTACTTTCTGATGTACCCGTTTTCGATCACAGGCAACTTTTTATTATTCAGTTTTTGTAGCTTTTATCAAAAACCAACTGAAGTCTCTGTATTTAGTGCAGAGACTGGGCCTTCCTAGACCTTTGACCTTCTGGGCAGCAGCCTGAGTCTCCTCAGGGAATGAAGGTGACCATGAGCCTTGTCCACTTTCACTAACATGGTGAACACAATTCTTGTTTTCTAGCTCTGCCATGTTGTCAAAAAAAAAAAAAAAAAAAAAAAAAGGAAGCACTGATCTAGCATAGACATAACTTGCTAGGAATCCAAGAGCTTCTGGGGGTGTATCACTCTCAGAAGAATGGAAAATCTTTGGGGCAATTAAAAAATCATTAAACACTAAATGAGCATATAATCAAAATAAATTCCAAGTAAATTAATAGTATTGCACTAAGTCAATGTCAAATAAATTCTATTTACTCTTCTTTTCTGTCAAAAGCAAAATATTCTTCAATCTTTCCATCTATGTCATAAACCTCTTCTTGCAGGGGTGACCCTGCCTTCAGGTCAGCAACCTCTGGGCCATCAGGGCCTGGCAGGGCAAGGGCTGAGCACGCCGCAGGGAGTATTTGAGAACCAGAGACACACAACCTGTGGGGAAAAGCAGATCCTCCGTGAACATTGAAATATATTGCTTGCATGATTTGGATGAGTCTTTAAATAAAGTACAGAATCCCAGGCCAAAAAAAAAAAAAATCATTTTTTATTACATTTGATAAAATCGTATCCTTCAAAGCGACATTTTAACACAGGCAACATTAAAAAATTTTAAGGGCCTCTTAAGTTACTCTATGAGTTTGCATCCCTTTCCTGTAATAAGATGATATCTTGGCACAGTCCCAGATATGTGTGTCTGGCATGGAGGGATTTATCAAAATCTGTTGTTAAGCAAAAGAAAATGGGATAGAGCTTTATTTCTTCCGCTATTGTATTGGAGCCTAGGATGGATCACAAGGGGTCAGGTTTTCATTTTGCATTTAGCCCACCTTTCAGAGTCTTTGAAACAAACGTTCGGAACTTAACTTCCTTGTTATCTGTATTACACACACTCTCCATCATCATCACCATCATCATCAATCTAGAATTGGAAGCACCTTGGAGAACAAATGCTCTGTACCTGGCCTTCACTGAAATCTGAGCTACTGAGTCAGTGGAACCAAGGCTCATGGCTAAGATAGACATGAAAAAAAAAAGTATAACTAAAATGAAATTAAAAATACTTTCAAAAGTAACTTATAGGAACCTACTCTCTGCTGTTGTGGTTGTGTCCACAGGCATCTGAGAAGGGTTTGTGGACCACGACACTAGGCTTGCTGCCCTGGAAATGTTGGAACCCTTCATCAGTTGGCACGATGAGCTGTCTTCCTAATACTCTGCAAGGTACAAAAAGGAAAAAAAAAAGGAACTTACTCATATTTTTGGTTGGAAAAAGGAAAAACTCTTTGCAACATTGGAAGTCAGATGACACAATATTTTGAAGGCATGTGTATAAAGTGATACGGAATAGACTGTTAATGTGAGAAGCGCAATGGTGTCAGAGAGAAAGCACAGGTTTGACGGAGAGGGAGAGGCTGTTCTTGCTACTGAAGAAGAGATCTGAGGCAAAGTTCTCAGGCTCTCTCAGATACTGATTTTATGTGTTTGTTGTCTGTACATGAGATAAAGCAATAGTTACCTGGAGGACTGATGAGTGGTTTAGAGATAACGTGTATCAGATTCAGATAGCGAGGGTAACGCTGGGTGCACAGGAGCTTCTCTATGTTAACTAATATTTACATAATGAATAAAACTATACAAATATATATACCTGGCATATATTCCTTGGTCTTTTCCTGTTTTAAAATTTTACATTTTATTTATTTATTTGAGAGAGAGAGAGAGAGAGAGAGAGAGCATGAGCAGGGTGGAGCAGCAGAGGGAGAGGGAGAATCAGACTCCCCACTAAGCAGGGAGCCTGACACAGGACTCGATCCCAGGACCCTGGATTGTGATCTGAGCTGAAGGCAGACCTTAACTGACTGAGCCACGCAGGCACCCCTCCTCGCAGTCTTTTGTTTTTCCACTGTCCCCTCCTTCATTTTTATCTTAACTATATAAGACAAGAGAGACAGGAGCAGGTCTGAGCTCCTAGCTTTTGGGTAAGTGCCCCATGCCTAGAAAAGTAAGCATCCACAATTAATATCGGGCAGATGTATTAAACTCTTCAAGACAGGGGGCTTATGAAGGGCTGAATAGAAAGATTTAAAGACTACTTAGTTAAGATTTTTTTTTAAGTTGCCTAGTTGAAGTAACCAGAATATCCACCTACATTTGTATGAGGGCTCTAATCTATGCTCCCCAGATGCAATACGGAGGAACTTCTGATAATGGAGATGGATTTTTCTCCTAAGTGGGTTTGGCCAAATCACTGAAAGAGGAAAAGCTCTCCTTCAGACCAAGTCTATGTTCTACACCTTTGATATGAAAAAAATAAGTGATCCTGGGGTGCCTGGATCAGTTAAAGATCCAACTCTTGATATCAGCTCAGGTCTTGGTCTCAAGGTCATGAGTTCAAGCCCTGCACTGGGTTCCTCACTGAGCATGGAGCCTATTGAAAAAAGATAAATTAAAAAAAATAATAACAACAAATAAATAATTACATACATACATACATATATATATAAAATCCCAGAGGGATTAAAAAAATAAGTGATCCTTCCTACGTAAGGAATCTTCATTAGTTAGAAGATTCATCTATCCATTCATTTGGCAAATAGTTACTGTGTTTCTCCTCCAACTCTGGCTCTGAAGACTGACGACTTGCTCACATACTAGTGAATGTGAAGGTAAAGGATCGCTTCTACCACTCTTGCATTTGTTACACGCATAATGCCTTTTTGAAAATGAGCTAGATTTGCTTCTCATGAGTTAAGACGCACTTGGGTACCTGGAATGTCCCAGTATTTCCTCACACAGCATTTCAAAGGCTGTGCTTTCTTAGTAAAGACATGTGACCTGGATACGTATTTTGACTGGGCAATTGCTTTCAGTCAAAATATACTGTTTGTATTAAAGAGGCCAAGAGTGAGTGGTTCCAGAACCCATTTCAGAGAGTTACTCTGAACTTTCCTACCTCAAATGGAGGGATCTTCTTGCCCACTCACTGCATTCAGCCACGAGATTCTGAGTCTGAGGGCTTACTTTCCCTTCAAATAACATTTCCTCCACCTCCCAGAATAACTGCTGCACTTTCTGCGCATTGGCTTTGTCAAACTCCTGAAATAGAAATGGCACATTTTGTTACAAGACTGAAAGTTGTAGAAACACAGCCTTCATCATCATTAACATTTACGAATTTAAAGTGCCCGTTATATAAGAAGAAATACGACATGATAACAAGAACGTGGACTTTGCAGTCAGACATGGCAGTGGCCCAATTTTTACTCTTCTGGGAAATTACATCCCACTGTTGAGATTTGGCTTCTTTAACAGTTAAAGAGAGATCATTTCTACCACATGCATTATGAGACTTATTTGAGAGTTTATATAGATATAAACAGAGGTAAAGGTACACATATTGAAAGACATCTATATACTCACATGTGCACATACCTACAATATCTACATGTATACGTGTACACAGACATAAGTCCCTCATATAGTTGAGCATGACACACTTAAGCACAGCTGCAAAACTCCAGCTCGTTTTTCTTCTGATAATGATATCATTGAAAAGGAAAATTTTTATTTTTATTTTTTATTTTTTTTTCAAGATTTATTTATTTATTTATTTGAGAGAGAGAGAGAGAGAGAGAGCATGAAAAGTGGGAGGGTCAGAGGGAGAAGCAGACTCCCTGCCGAGCAGGGATCCCGTTGTGGGACTCGATCCTGGGACTCCAGGATCATGACCTGAGCCGAAGGCAGTCGCCTAACCAACTGAGCCACCCAGGTGTCCCAAGGAAAATGACTTTTATATGAAGGGCCATTTCCCTTCTTTTAATGAAGAGCCCTGGCTATATTTTCTTTTAGGGTTGTGTGAACCTAAAATCTAATCCACAACTCAGAGCAACAAAATGCACACTCATTTTTGATACACCTGATCCAAGATGGCCAAACCGGATTGATTTTCATAGAATGATACTTAATACTTTTTTGTTTTGCACCTTCCATCAGATTGATACTATACCAGATTCCCAGACAGCAGAGGAATTGAATGATCTCTTCTAAAAGTCAAATCGGGTAAAAAACTAATATTTGCCTCTGGGGAGGGGACAGGGTGGCTGAGGCGAGGAAAGGGGCTGACTTTCAATTTCCTCTCTTTTGGCTTTTGATGCTTTTTGCAACTATTACCTATCAAAAAAGTAAGTTAAAAAGTTTTTAAATGAAAAGCAATTGTAGGGCCTGAAGGCATTTCAGTTGTTCCATAAATGGAAGTCACAAGAATCTCTCTGGAGAATTACATAAAAACATCTACTGAAAGAATTGCAGAATCGGGAAAGTATGAAGCAATGGTCTTCAGCCTTCTTCCTACCTGCAGACCCGGGAGTGAGCGGGGAGGTGGGGGGTTGTTTATCACAGGTGAGCCAGTCCCGCCTTGTTGGAAAAAGCCTGAGTGGTTTGGAGCTGACTCCTTCCAGGGTCCCTCCTGCTGCTGTGGGAAGCCCCACTGTTACACACACACCCTCCCCTGCCCCCGCCTGAGGAAGTGGGCCCATTGGTGCCTTCCAAGTGGTGAACCGTTTTCAAGAGGGCAAAGGAAACCAGAACACACACCAAAAAAGTGCAGGAGTCAGAGCATCCAAGGTAATATAGTGGAGGTTCTTACATAACCACGTGGGCTTCACAAAAGGTTGAGTCCCTATTCTCAGGGGTGCTTGAGGGGATAAAGAGGCAGGAGCCCGTGGTTGGCAGAGTGCCCAATGAAAGCCTGAGCTGGAGACTCAGGTCCACAGAGCTAAGAATCCCACTCCCACAGAGAATGAAAAATAGGGTTCAAGTTAACAGCTTCTTCCAGGGTGAGAGGGGAATGTAAGAGATCTGATTTAAAATATTGGGGGGAAATTCCCCTACTTATGGTGATTTTGTACAATTTTTACTTCTCCATGTTTTCTCTTGTATTTAAGTTGCTCATTGTCAAAGTCTGTCCTGAATTTCCAGTCACAGATATGACACCTATCTATGTGATCATATACAACATACTAGGAGGAAGGGGCTGGGAAATGGGGAAAAAACAGAATTATCAACAGCTTTGACTCTGGGTTATGTAATTATGAGTGATTTTTTTAAAGATTTTATTTATTTGACAGAGAGAGATCACAAATAGGCAGAGAGGCAGGCAGAGAGAGAGTGGGGAAAAGCAGGCTCCCTGCTGAGCAGAGAGCCCGATGCGGGGCTCAATCCCAGGACCCTGAGATCATGACCCGAGCTGAAGGCAGAGGCTTAACCCACTGAGCCACCCAGGTGCCCAATTATGAGTGATTTTTATTTTTCCTTATCTTATATGTATTTTTAAGTTTTTCCATGTTGTGATATGTAAACACGTTCATAGGGATAAATGCCTATGTGTGTAATGGGTAATGCGTTCAAAATTGGTAAAAAGATTATTTAAAAGTAAGAAAGCAATTCCTCATTATCAACTATAATCACAGAATTATGTAAAACAGGTTGAGACATACATCATCTCTCCAAGAGTAAATGGAGCTCCTCTCAGTTGATAAGCCAGTGGTAGAACTCCGAGTCCCAGACCCTGACCAAGAGCTGTGGGCGCCTGCAGGTGTGGCGCTACCGCTTGATGGGAATGACGACCCCGATTCACTGGAGAGACAAACATAAGCCATGTAAAGACCATTTCCTGGGAAGACATTAAACTGGAAGTGGTTTTACTTCTCTGAGCCGATTTTAAAACTGATTTTAAAACACTTAATGCCGTAAGATTTCATTACACTACAAATGAAACTGCTTTTTTTTTAAACTCTTAGAAATGCAATCCTGATTTTGCTCCCTATACTCACTATGAGTATGTTTTGATTTTGCAATCTGAAGCAGGCAGTGCGCTCATTCTTACCAGGTATATGTAGCAATGGCTTTCTGCACATTGCTTGTAAAATGTGTAGGTAAAGGATCTTTGTTTTTCACAGACAAACTTTGCTTTCCGGAGCCTTCTGACAGTCCTCTTCTGAAAAATAAAATAAATATGAAAAGAATATCTAATGTAATACTTTTATTTGTGAAAACTTTTAAAATGTTCTTCTGCATTAAGTTGCTCCTCTCCTCTCGTTATGTTCCCCGAAACACACATGTTCGCATGTGCACGAGCCCATACCTACACCCACATCCTCCCACACCCCATAGCCTCAAGAAACTGAGGCCTGGGGCCTTACTACTTTTATTTTTCTTAGAACAAGGTTTCCATGAACTTACAGGCTCCTTTATGTAAAAAGGAAAAACAAACAAACAAACAAACCCAACAACTTTTTTGTGACTTGACCAGACTCTTAAAAGTTGCCCAAAACTCTGGGCAGATAGAGCCTCATCCCAAGGCAAATGCAACATGAGCTGGATCTCAGGTCCCACTTGTCCTTTGACCAGTGCCCAGTGCCCTTGTGATTACAAAAGCAACCAGCCTTACAGGAAAAAAAATCAATAATTCCATATTAATTCTAAAATATATTAAATTCTCTTTAATCACTAAACCCATGAATGAGTCAAAAATATGACTGAAACACACAAGCAATAACTCATTTTAATTTGATGCCATTGTTTGGTTTGTAGCCTGATGTGCAGAGAGTTTTAAAATATGAAAATTAATGGAAAACTAACACAGAAGAAATCTCAAAACTTTAAATAAACTAGTAAGCCTGACTGGTATATGGAAGTTAGTGTTAATCATTAAAATGCCCTCTCATTGAACCTCTTAAAACATTTACTTCCCTCTTAGTCAAAGTAGCTTCCTAACATTTAACAGTAAACACCTTGTATTCTTTTATAGAAATAATATTTTCCCACACAAATAACTCATATTTTATATTAACTGAAGATATGGTGGTGATTTGGGGAAAAAAAAAGTTAACTTTCAATGTTTCTAAGAGGGATACCACAGTAAAATTCATTAAAAAAAAGTTTGCTGTGTCATTGATTAAAATGGTGCCTAATTTACAACACTTGTATTTCAGAATGTAAATGGAGTTTTAAAAAATATTAATACAGGGAACAGATTCTGTCCTTAGTTATGTACCTATAGTACTCCACAACAAAGGAATTTGAAACACAAGTTCATTACTACAGAGCCTAGCAAGACCTCTGCCTTCCATGCATATGCCCTGTACGAGAGAAGAACAGAATTGTAGAATTTTTTTTCCCTCCTTCTTGCTCATATATATTTTAAGTCCAATCAAGCGGTTCTGAGGATAAAGGTGCTAAGAGAAAAGAATACAGGACAAGCTTTTATGCTAACAAACTGCTTTACCTTTGGCCTTGTTTAGTTGCTTCAAAACCATTAATTATTTATCATCTCCATGTGACTCAATAACTCTCTAAATAAACAACAAAAAAAAAAACACAACCCCACTTATGATGAAAAAAGAGACCTTAGCTAAAACCTACATCAACAAGAGCTGCTTTGAGCATTAAGAAATATACGCAGGCATATGAGTTAATCTGCTTCTTCCTGAGTTAAACCCCAGGATGGTGAATTAAAATAAAATATATTCCTTCATAATAATCTGTGTAAGTGGGGCACCTGGGTGGCTCAGCCGGTGAAGCACCTGCCTTTGGCCTAGGACATGATCCCTGGGTCCTGGGATGGAGCCCCACATCAGGCTCCCTGCTCCACGGGGAGTCTGTTTCTTCCTCTCCCTCTGTCTGCTGCTCCCCCTGCCTGCGTTCTGTCTGTCAAATAAATAAATAAAATCTAAAAGAAAAAAAAATCATCTTTATAAGAATAACAAAGGTAGCTTAGAATCCTGCTTTGGCCCTGATGGGCTAGTCCCTCCAAGCAAGTTGCTTCTCCTCTCTTGGAGCCACTACACACATCATCAGTAAAGCAGTGACAATATAGTCAACGTTGTCCTACAGTTGCTGTGAGACCTCACATAGATCAAGTGTGGAAAGTGTCTGCATGATCCATGCTGGGTCAATCAGGCTTCTCCTGCCACCTGCTATCCCTACCATGTGCTCCTGGATGAAAACACTGAGCTGTTTCTTTGAACCTCCCGCAGCATTTCATATCATATAGATCTCTTTCCGGCCCTCAGCTTTTTATTGGGATGATTCTGACACTTGATTATCTTTTTTTATCAGCAGCACCTAAAGAAATGTCTGTCACCTACAGATGCTCCAGGTTCGCTGAAAGAATCAACATGTAAAGATTCAATTAGTGAGCCAAACAAAGACCACATTTTTACCCTGGAATTCATGCTTACTACAGAAAGATTACGTTGTGACCAGACACAAACATACTCTTCCAGTTCAAGACATCTCTGGCAATGTGTTGCTCCTTTATAAAGGACCAGAGTTCACAGCTCTTGGGGTAACTGCTATCTGCCAAAATGACTTTTACAACTGAATGGTTGTGATGAGGGAGAAGAAGGCTGGCTGAGGACAAAGCAAAAGCTGGCACCTTACACACCTTCTCCCCACCCCCACCTTGGGGACATGTGTGACATCCCTCAGGCACTTCTGGATGCCCTAAAAGGAAAACAAATAGTTAACTTGTAGAGATCACAATCCTGCAAGACAGGAGTCTCCCTTGGTTTATAAAAGTCCTAGTGATTAACAACAAAGAAGCTATCTTATCGATAGCCTAACTTCCAGAGACAAGAAACTCAGCTCCTACAGCCCTAACACCGCCCTCCCCTCCATAAAACTGAAGGAGGCTGAGATGAAAGGAAATATAAACAAAGTTAAATTTCTTCTAAACCTAAAGCTCATTGACAAGGATGCTTGATAGGAAGAATGTGACATTCCACCAGGAAACTCCCAACTGTCTTCATGTTAGTGCCTCATTAGAGGTAAGAACTGCCTTGGCTTGACAATAACCAGGCCTCCAGTATCCTGACAGTCTTCTGAACACCCCCTTTGTCCTCACCTACCCAACTCCTGTGTATATAATCAGCCACTCCTCAGGATAGCGGGGCAGCAGCTCTTCCTGCCCACGGGTCCTGTCCCCATGCTTTAATAAACCACCATTTTGCACCCAAGATGTCTCAAGAATTCTTTCTTGGTCATCGGCTCCGGACCTCACCCCACCGAACCTCACCTATGTTCTAGAACTTCATCATTAGGCTCCCGAAAGTGGGGCTGTGAGTCTTTACATTTGGACTCTGAGCTTCGGTGCAAAATTGGTGAGTACTTTCTCTCCTCTTCCTTTAGTCTCATTTCAGGGGCTTTTCAAGGAGTATGATCTGGTTGGAACACTTGCATGTCAATTGCTCAGGCTGTAATCCTCTAGCCTGTGGCTACTCTACGGGGAGGAGAACGTCTGCCTTTTGACTGGAAGTCAGTACCCTGGCCGGAATGGTAATAAGACCCAGGAACTTGATGCCCTCTCTCTGTTCCTGTTCTTATACAGAGTTGTCTCTCTTGGCCACAGGACAGCCGCCTAAGTCACCAGGATGGCTGCCAATCTTAAGACTCCCGTGTGAGGTTTCCTCCTGATTGATCTAATGTGATCCCCTCCACATCCCTGGTCTAGCCCCTTCTGGCCGTGGGACCTCCATTGGGAGCTGGCCGAAGCCAGTACCCAATTGAATTAAAATGCAACCAGGGACCGTTTCCTAGGGAAGTTGGCTGTAAGGACCACATGTGTTGGAATGTCGCATAGACCATGATGGATTTCAGTCTTTACTGTTTCTTGTCAGTGTCGTCTACAGACTATTTAAAGCTACGAAATTGGGTAATTTCCCCTTGCCAAACTTTTCTAGTATTTCCATGGGTTAAAATGGCAAAACAGTATGCAGTCTTCAGGACATACGATGGCACGGCACGGCACAGTATATTCACCAGGCACCCATCAGCAGCCTGGGATGCGATGGGGAAGGATAGGGGCGCCGGCACCCCTGCAGGGCCTTTTATGGCAGGAAAGCCTTCCCGGGGAAGGCAGGATCGTGATCAATAGCGATGTCTTGAGGGACGGCTCTGGTTGCTTTTGACACATGGGAACCTCTGACATATCCTGCGTGGGATGCCACCCAGGCAGCAGGGGGATTTGGTGATGGACCTTCTTTACTTTTCTGGGATCATGGCCTCAGTAGGCTTCTTCAGTTTCCAAGGACTCTACCGTGGGGTGCCTTTTAACCCACTGGAAACAATTTGGATTGCAAAACTTAGGAAAGGACTGAGCTCTTGTAACACTGCATGGCCTCAGTGGGATCTATCCGTTAGATCTCCTCTGCAGGAAACAGGGCAAATGGACCAAGGATACCTTCATTGCTCATACCTAGGCCTTCATTGCTCTACACCAGGACCCGATCTAAGGGCCTTTTGCAGAGTGTGTTTGCCCGAATTGATGAAGTTCTAGAATATAGGTGAGGTTTGGAGCAGACAACCAAGAAAGAACTCTTGAGACATCTTGGGTGTAAAATGGTGGTTTATTAAAGCACAGGGACAGGGCCCGTGGGCAGGAAGAGCTGCTGCCCCGGGGATGTGAGGAGTGGTCTATTATATACTTGTAAGTTGGGGAGGGGATTAGGGATGGTGTAAGTCTCTAAGGAATTTTGGAAGCAAGGTTTCTAGGACCTTGAGGGGCTAGCTATTTCTGGGGAAAATGTTATTCATTACCAGTAATAAAACCTTCTCGTGAGACCCTTTAGATGTATATCAGTGGGCCATATGCTTGGGAATGATTGTCGACACTCTCTTGGAGTTTTAGAGATAAAGTTTCCTAAAGGAATTGTTAAAGTAGACTTATAGGATCCTGGTTGGGGGTAGGGGGTTGGTCAGGCTACGATTGTCCTTTGCCCTTAGCAAAGCCTTAAGGTGGAGATCACTCTGCCTGTTTTAAGGCCTTGTCAGTAGGTAAGAAAATTTAATAATTATTCTTCTGCCTCTGTGTCCCACATCACTGGGAAAGCATGACGTCCTCTCCTCTGTTGGGGCTTATGAGCTCTAAAACTGGGAATCCTTCTTCTGCCTTCTGGCAACACTTTGTTTCTTCTGTCTCCCCTTTCTCCTGTTTCTGCATCAACTTGGGCACGGCCTGCATAACTGGCCTCTAGACCATCCTCAGTGCTTCCTACACCACAGCTCCTTCTTTCTTCACTGTCAAGGAGCAAGAAGAGCGCCCCCTGGACCTAACAGCCCCCACTCCAGATCTTCCCACCCATATCTCAGGTAAACATTCAAAGTGCAGTGGGCCCAGGTGGAACGTAAATTAGTATTTGAATTAAGTTAAGTTTGTTGGTTTAATTAAGATAAACATATCTTTTAAGTCATCAGCCATAAATATGAAACTTCAAATCAAATTTACTTAAGATCAAATAAGCTCATGTTATTTGTTAAAATCCATTAGCAAAGAGATGACTAAACTGATGGTTAATTGTCTGTCTCCAAGTTTTAATTGGTAATTGCTGAGATAGCTTTCAAAGTCTTTGGTAACCTGAAAGTTTAAAGTTTTGCTTGGATAACAAATAAAATTAAATTTGTTGGATATGCAGGACTTTTCCAAAGAGGATAAAATGCTAAGTCATTGATTACTGAACATAGGTTTGTGCTTTGAACTTCTTACTGCAAAGAAACCAAGAATATTTAAATCTGTTGGTAAACATGTTTTGTGCTTAACTGATTCATAAATTTGCCATCTAAGGAATTCTGTTGTAACAGTTCACAATTGGTTTATATTTAGTCTTCACTAGAGATTAACGTGTTTCTAAGAGTACAAAATTCTGCTAAGTGTAACTAAGACTGACGGAAATAAGGGAAACAACTCTGTATGTGGAAAAGTAGAAGATATGTAAGAAAGATTTAAGGAATGGAAATGCATTTTGTTGAAGGTAAAAGAAAAAAAAAGGGTCATTTTGTCCTAAATGAGATGGTTGTTTGGAGGGAAATGGCTTGGGACAAAACCTGAATGCAAAGGAAAGTTGTAGAAGGTTTGTGAAGAGAAATCTTCAGAAAAGGAATTTTAGGTATAATCAGGACGGACTAAGATTGAAATGAAAAAAAAAAAAAAGGAAAAAGAGAGAGACACTGGTATAGGAAAGCTGGTTTTTTTCTCTGTTTAAAAGGATAAAGTTTTCTTAGGTTAATTGATCTGCTGTTAAGAAGAAAATGTAAACAGTTGTTTCCTCTTTGCCTGTCCAGAAAAACCATTTTCCACATTTCTCCTATATCAGGTGTTTAACATCCCTAATTATATTTAGGCACATGCTTTAAAACTTTCTAAGATTTTAGCAATTGTCAACAAGATTTAAATTGTAAATGAATCTCTTTGATTCATAAGGCTTTTCCTTGGTATGCTAAATTACTCAGGAAGTACTGCTAAACCAGTGATAAACCTTGGGTTACATTTGGGTAAATGCTGTAACTACTCTGGAGGTTCTATACATTTCCTAAAGTTTTAATGTTTTGATAAGGTCATCACTTGATATTTAATTATTAAAATGTTATATGTCACAGAAGTTACCTGATTTTCTTGCCAGCTAAATTGTAAACTCTCATCTCATCAGCTCTATAACCATATCTATTCTGAGTTTTTGTCATTTATAATTGTTTTAATTCTAATTTTAATTGTAAAATGAATTTTGCCTTAAAGGAGATTCCTATAAAGGACTTGCAGGACAAATACAGATATTTGATATACTTGAACATCCTAAAACTGAAATGGGTAAGAATTTCCAGAACTAACTAAAGCTGCATCCAAACTAAACCAGAATTAGTAACATGGGACCAAACGAACTAAAAGATCATAGTGTTGTATCTGTTATTTTAAACACTGCTGGTTCTCTAATGTTTGCTCTTCCAGACTAAGGAAACTTTTTTCTTAAGATGTCTGTGACTTACAGAAATGTAAAAATATTCATTTGTAAACAAATCAAAGCATTCAATTTTTCTATCTGAACCCTCTGAAACTCAAAAGGTCTCAGGAAGTATTGTTTCTTCCATGGCAATCAGTCATTTGCATAAGTTCAATAAGAACTTGTTCTCCTTGTAACAGGACACCATTGGAAACATTGATTATTTTACCAAGGCTTTGACTGGAATGTCATATTTGAGAAAGACATGCATAGACTCAGATATGACCAGACAGCTTTAAGGAACTAAGGTTGACTTTATGAAACCTGGAGCCATAAAGCCCCTTGGAACTGTTGGCCTGATACCTTGCTTACAGAGTTCCCAGGAGCCTCACCAGGTGAGTAAAGAATGTCACTTCCTGGCAGGTGCAGGAACCTCAGGATACATTGGGGACCTCAGGAAGAGGAATTCGCCCAAATCGACAGGTATTTCAGGCATGTCTGATGGCAAGTACGTGGCTTGGCTTCTGGCCTAGAGAGTTTACTAAAGGTTCAACCTAGAGTTCCAGCAAAGCAGATTCTAAAAGATCTATATGATCACTCACTGTGCTTGCTAAGCTTATGTAAATAATTAGGCCAAGTTTGTTAAAACTGGACTTGTTTTTCAAATAAATTAGTCCTGATTTGGCTGTCTCTGGAAATGAGGGTTATTTTAGAGAGCAAAATTATGTTTCAGTAACACACCTTTGTGGTAAGTTCTAGATTTTGTTGTCTTTAAATGTTTGTTTACCTAAACTAGATAACTTGAGGTAAACTTCAGAAAAGTTGCACAATAGCTCATTTAGATGATCTTTTTGCTTTTTTATTTCATGGGGATAATAACAAGACCCGATGGCATGTGATTAAACAACTAGAAAAATGCGATTGATTCCCCAACAATTGTATAACTTAACTATCACCTTGTGTGTGGCTGGGATAATGAAATTGCCTAAAAGCCAGCGTACTGCACTCCATAGGATTAACTATGGACTTGTGGAGATAATGGATGACCCCACTTTGTGATTGGATTGGATGAGGCATGTGGCACTCCCCTTATCTCTTGACAAGTTTTCTCCCACTTTCCAGTGGTCCTCTGTAATCAGGATATTGTTAAGGCTGGACCACTCAAAGGGCTTCTTAATGGTTTCATCCCTTAGTCATATTTATCCTAGAAGCCATCTCTGTTGAGGTACAATTGCAAACCAATGCTTTAGTTAAGCATAGAACAGCCCTCCTCATAAAAAGAGCCTCAAAGCTCACTATGGGAGAGTCCCTGACTGTAATGACTTCACATCAGGTCCAGGTTTATCTTAGAAACCAAAGGCCGCCAATGGATGACGGAGGCCAACTTATTAAATACTGGGCTACACTTACAGATACGCCAGAAATAATACTTAAAACCTGTCAAACTTTAAACCTAGTTACCTGTATGCCTGAACCTGACCACTGTACTTCTTTCTCTACAGAGCAAAACTGTTCAGAGGTTATTGATCTTGCTTATTCTAGTTGGCCAGATTTAAGATGCCCCTATTAAAAATACAAATGACAGTTGGTTTACTGATGACAATAGTTTTCATAAAAAGAATAAGAAAAGCTAGGTATGCCATAGTGCTCACTAGCACTTTGCAATTGCCAAAGCCTTAAAAATAAACATTAACACTCACTCCAAATATGCCTTCCTGGTACTACATGCCAATGGAGCTATTTGGAAGGAAAGGGGATTGCTGTCAAGCCATAACTCCCCAATCAAATATGGGCCCAAGTTACAAAACCCTCCTTATTGCTATACTGAGGATGGCATATATCAAATCTGGAATACATATTTGTGGCTCACACCCACTATTGGACAGTTCAGTCGAAAGGCTGGGAACAAAGAAATCATACATATGATACTTGGGCAAATAACACACGACATCTAGGATGGCTATCATTAGAAATGTGTTCCCGGGGCACCTGGGTGGCTCAGTGGGGTAAAGCCTCTGCCTTCAGCTCAGGTCATGATCCCAGGGTTCTGGGATTGAGCCCCGCATCGGGCTCTCTGCTTGGTGGGGAGCCTGCTTCCTCCTCTCTCTCTGCCTGCCTCTCTGCCTGCTTGTGATCTCTGTCAAATAAATAAATAAAATCTTTAAAAAAAAAAAAAAAAAGAAATGTGTTCCCAAATAATAGTACTCCAGGCTACTGACTGGTTTGCTACTGATTGGGTAAGGTGACCTGGCATTAGATGGCCAGCTCCAAATGGAACCCACTGGATATGTGGATCTAACTGTGGCCCCGGCTTCCTCCAGGGTGGATAGGTCGCTGTACCTTAGGATTTGCCTGGACTCATGGGCCATTACTAAAACCATCACCACTCCAGCTAATCTCCCTGATTTAAAGCAAAGATGGACACGATCTGTTTTTAAATGGTATGATCACTTAACATCCATTTTTGCTCCATCTGTGGGACTAGAGGTTGTCATTTGGCATGTAGAAGCTCTTAATACACTGCAAAGGCACTCAATGATTCACTAAATAGCATCTCCTTACTTAATATCGAAGTCTCACAGATGCACAAGGCAGTCCTACAAAATAGGATGGCCTTAGATGTCCTGACAGCAGCACAGGGTGGCACATGCACAATTATCAAAGCAGAATGTTGTGTGTACATCCCAGACTATCACAAAAATATCACAGGACTAATAAAAGATATGAATACCCAGATTGAAGCTCTACAGGGTCCTTCTGACTCTCTCAGTGATTGGTTAAGTTCCTGGTTTAAAGGAGGACTATGGCCAACAATTAAAAATCTCCTTTTCGGGCTTCTCATTCTTATAGCCTTATTAATCTTAATGTGTTGCTTTGTTCAATGTTTCTCCACTTGGTGCCGAGACTCCATTGCTGCAATGACTTCACGACGACAGATGATCCTGACCACGCACAGAGACACTTCTTCACTGTCTGTGCTGGATTCAGCTGCCTCTGTCTTTCCTAACTCCCCTACACATTCCTCAACTGATCAATGTTGACCCGAGTAGATAGGGACAACTCTACGCCCCTACTTAGCAGGAAGAAGTTCCAGAAGATGAGACCTTCTACCCTCAAGAACCTTAAAGATTTAAGGGTCAAAATTGTTTAGGGGGAAAGATGAGGGAGCAGAAGGCTAGCTGAGGACAAAGCAAAAGCTGGCACCTTACACACCTTCTACCCCCCACCCCCCCACCTTGGGGACATGTGTGACATCCCTCAGGCACTTCTGGCTGCCCTAAAAGAAAACAAATAGTTAACTTGTAGAGATCACAATCCTGCAAGACAGGAGTCTCCCTTGGTTTACAAATGTCCTAGTGATTAACAACAAAGAAGCTATCTTATCAATAGCCTAACTTCCAGAGACAAGAAACTCAGCTCCTACAGCCCTAACACCGCCCTCCCCTCCATAAAACTGAAGGAGGCTGAGATGAAAGGAAATATAAATAAAGTTAAATTTCTTCTAAACCTAAAGTTCATTGACAAGGACGCTTGATAGGCAGAATGTGACATTCCACCAGGAAACTCCCAACTGTCTTCATGTTAGTGCCTCATTAGAGGTAAGAACTGCCTTGGCTTGACAATAACCAGGTCTCCAGTATCCTGACAGTCTTCTGAACACCCCCTTTGTCCTCACCTACCCAACTCCTGTGTATATAATCAGCCACTCCTCAGGATAGCGGGGCAGCAGCTCTTCCTGCCCATGGATCCTGTCCCCATGCTTTAATAAACCACCATTTTGCACCCAAGATGTCTCAAGAATTCTTTCTTGGTCATCGGCTCCGGACCTCACCCCACCGAACCTCACCTATGTTCTAGAACTTCATTAGTTGGATGAAATGGTTTCTTGCTTTCGGCACCTCCTCTGCCTTTTGTGTGACTGGAAAACAAAATTCACTAAGCAGACACATGCCTGTTTGTTTTGTTTCCAATGAACAATAATCGCTTCCTCCAGAAAATTCACCTTTTGTGGGGGGGCGGCAGGGGGAGGTGGGAGAGGAAGGAGTTTTTCCAACCTAAGAAAATGATTTACAAAATGAAAGAATGACTTCCTTTCTTCATATGACACCATATCCTTTCACAGATGGCATCACTACTCACTTTGAAGAGCTGATGACAGATCTTTAAGATGCAGGGATGGAGTGGGAGGGTGCAGGGGTAAGAACTACTGTAAAAATGTATGCCCTCAACCACCGTCTACTTCTCTATTATTTCTTCGACTTTTTTCTCCTCGCTCTTCCTGTCTCATCTCCTTCAAAAGCCTATTTCTGCGGAACTTCTTGAACTTCAGAGTTCATCTGACCAGAGAGTTCAGAAAAATTCTAAAGAGAAACTTGAACCTGTTAATGCCGTGACTACCCAAGGTCACCAAGAAGATAAGGAGGGAGCTGCTCCCTGGACCCAGGCCATCTGAATATCTCCCCAGGGACCCCAAATCGCTGACATTGTTACCTAAAAACAGAATGGATTCAATCTGCCTTTTATTTTTTCTTCTTTGCTTGGAATCTTTGATTTCTCTCCAACCATTGTACTGTTACTTCATGCATAACACGGAACATTTTTAATTCCCTGTGAACTATCAATTCCTACATAAATGATGCAGTCTAAAAAAGTGTACAGGATTTAGAGGATGTGTGAAAAACCTTCAAACTTGGAAGTGGTGGAAAGTCTATTAAGCTTTTATTACATTATACATGACATATAAGTGTTACACGAGTTCCTGTCTATACTGCTTAAATTTTAGAGATGTTAAAAAACTGCTAATAGGTACATTTAAGGCTGTTCGTTTGGAAACAGGACTTGGGTTTTGGGGTGGACTGAAGGGCACCCCCGGAACCATATGGCCCTAATTTGTCGGTGCATCAAAGTGAAGGCTGGGTACCAATCTCAGTGTCAAGATAATAACTCTAGTATATAGTTTTACTTTTTAAAATTTGTCTCTTGATAGCTCACAAACCCTCTGCCACTTTGCCTTGTAGACGTTCAATATCAAACAGTGATCGAAGCTTTCAAAATTTTGGATTTCTGCTTAAAAGGACTGCCTGAAATGAACACTTGTATTCTGAATGGGTTGAAACGCAGGATGGTTTTCTGGGTGGACTGGCTCTCGCGAAGCCCCTCTTCCCACAAAACGCTCGGCGCCGCCCTGACTTAATACAAGCACATCCTAGAAGCAACTGCAGCTCTCGGGACTGATGGAGAATCTGTCATCTCAGACACCACGGATGCTTCTCAGTGCAAGGGCGCAGCTTCGCTTGGGAAAGCGAGGTGATGTCAGCACGAGAGATTTCATGAATGGATTCGGGGAAACAGACCAGATGGATTCCAGCTTTGCAGCCACGAAAAAAAAAATCACACACATGGCACAAAAATATGACACGACAGAGTTCATCCCATTTCCCTTGCCAGATCAAGACTTACCCAATCACAATCAGCCCCAGGCCTGCGCTCGCGTCCCGGAGGCTGGGCCCCGCGCCCCGAGGCCTGGGCGCCTCCGGGCGCTGACACCCCGCGCGGGTCCCCTGCAGGCGGCGGGCGGCCGTGAGCCCACGCGCCCCCGGGGCCTCCGATCCCCGCCCGCCCAGCCCTGCGCCCCCAGCCTGCTAGTCCTGCACGGGCAGCAGAGTCGCACCCGGAAAGCTCGAGTCTTGAGCGGCGCGGCCAGAGGCGCTCCGAGCCGGGTCTGCGCGGCCCATAGGCGCGGCTGCTTGCGGGGTGCCCCGACCGCCTTCCTCTCCAGGTCCTACAGCCCCGCACCAGCCAGATTCCGGCGCGGCCGGGCGACGCCTCCCGTCCCTCGGAGCACGCCCTTCCCTCCTCCTCCAG
Source organism: Enhydra lutris kenyoni (assembly GCF_002288905.1). NCBI lineage: Eukaryota > Metazoa > Chordata > Mammalia > Carnivora > Mustelidae > Enhydra > Enhydra lutris. The sequence continues at coordinate 16,525,463 of NW_019154095.1, read as the reverse complement.
CGCCGCAGCGCCCTTCGCGGAGGTCGACCGGGGACAGGCGGCAGGTCGCCAGCGCTCCCCGTACCACCCACCGCCTCCCTGCCCCGCGTCCGCCTCCCAAGTTCCCAGGAACCTAACGTTGGAAAAGTCCTGCTGCCAGAGGCCCGATTTTACAAGCCAGTGACCTGAGCTTTGGCCGCCAGCCACTCGGCCTCTCGGCATCCGACCTGCCGCCCTCCCTGCGCCTCCAGTGGGCACCGTCTGGCCTTGTCACCCTTCCCCGGGGTGGGGGGGGTGGAGGGGGGCCGGTCTCGGCGGGAGGTCTTTCCCGACAGGTGTTTGCTATCCTTCATTCTTTTAAGTAGACCTGTAACTAACAAGAGAAAACCCGAGAACTACAGAAAGATTTCCCCTATCCACCTCCTCCTATGAAAGGATTCCTAGTTGGGCAGGGGTGCCGTGGGGAGGGTAGGAGGAAGGAGTTTAAAAAAAAATTGGTCTCAGACCTGGTAAATGCAAGAGGCTAATCTGGTTAACAGAATCTCTGGGTCAAAGATTTGTTTCTCTCTCTCTCTCTCCATCTTCAAACAGATGCTTGACCTCATCCAAACCAATAACTTCTCTATAAAGCTGCGAGCATAGCTGTGTTCACGTAGGTGTGTTTGTCTCCGTCTTGGAGTCACAAAATTAATTATGCCAGGACCAAAGTCACTGAACCCTATGTTGTGAGACAGGAAAATGACCAAGCCACCATATTTATAAACTGAAAAAATTAGGAATGAGTAGCTTAAGGAAGACACATAAGCAAAGGGTCAAAGTGCGGGCACTTCCTATGGCATGCCTTTCCCCACTAAAAGATTTTTCATAATTGCAATGAGTGAAATGGATGCTGGGACTTTGCAGCCTGTCCGGTATATCCATTCTCCTTTGATCTGAGGCCTTCTGAGTCTGCAAAGCAGCCCATCTAGTCCTGTGCAACTTCCTGCACTAACAAAGGTCTACTCTGCCGCTTCCGTTTGTTAGTGAAAAATCCAGTTGATTTATTTTTAATCTTTTAAGGAACAACCCTAAGAGGACGATTAGAAACCACTACCAAAAATGAAACAATCCATTTCTGGAAATACTGGAACCCTCACCACATTTACCACCACGAATACTCAGTTTCGAGGTGGTAAATGGTTATAAACCCCCAAATGAATAAGATTTTAAATCCTGATCCATACATATGTGTATACACATGGGGAGTGAGTGTGCATGTGTGTGTCTATCAGGAAAACTGCTGGTGTCCGGAGTCAACACATGCCCATGAATACTATGGAAATGAAAAGGGAGATCTGACGGAGAAACAAAAGAAAGAAGATTATGATCCAAACACATGCTGGCTGCTTTATATGTATGTTGTTTTGTTTAATTTTTTAACACCCATGCTAAGTAGTTACTATCATCCAATTTTACTGATGAAAATACTGAAGGCAGAGACCTTAATTAAAATGGTCCAGGTCTCTCAACTAGGATGTGGCATGTGTGTGTACGTGTGTGTGTGTTGTCCCAGGTATCCACTATTGCGCCACAAACTACCCCAAATCTGGTGGACTGAAACAAGTCATTTTGTTCCACTCACAAAGCATAGCAGTCAGGAATTCCGGCGAGCCTTGGCCGTGTGGTTCGTCTGCTTCACGTGGCACTGTGGCTCCATGGCATTGCTCCGTGGTATTCAACTATAGCCTCCGGGCTGGTCTGGAGATTTCTGGGAGTCTCGCCCACATGGTGGGTAGCACTTTGGGTTACTTTGGGAGGGCTGGAAGGCTGGGCACAGCTGGGCCCTTCTCTCACATAGTCTCGGGACCTCCCTGAGTCTTGTCTCCAGCAGGGCGGTTAGAATTCCCACATGGCAACTCAGGGCTCTTAGAAACCACTCTATTAAAGCCTGGCTCCGATCGGGCACAGCGTCACCTACACTGTACTCCATTATCAAAGCATTCACATGTTCAAAGCTTTGGAACATAGAACCCATCTCTCAATGGGAAGGGGGTCAAAGCCCATTTTTACTCCACCATTCCAGACATTAATCCCATGCACAATATACTCGGGCTGCTCAAAATGCCCTAAAATTTGACCACTTCAGTCATGTCCAAGTGAGGATGAAGAGAGTCGGTCCTCCTTAGGAGCATCTCCTGTGGATCTGAAGACCTGCGAACGGAAGAGAGCAGCCAGCGGTCTTCCTCATGCACAGTGAACAACGGACAGACAGAGACCCAAGAACCACAGCTAACACTGCTGTCCCAAGGGAGGGACAGCGGGAGACACAGCGGTCACTGGTCCGTGGCTATTTGAGTCCAAGGAGGCTCCTGTTTCCAGTGTCTTCATTAGGACCCACTTCTGCTCCCAGCTTCCTCCTGGGTCTCTGCTCTGCCTTCTGGGCTCTCGCTTCCACCCTCTGAGTTATCCTCATGAGGAAGAAATGGCCCCGGTTTGCACCTGAGTAGGCCCTCAGCCTACTTCTGTCCAGAGTGGCTTCTAGTCCCAGCCGACGTGCTTCTACCACTCCGCTCACATAATCCCTTCGCGTGACGTGTGTGCTTTCCTGTGAATGTCTTCAGAGCTCACTCCATTAGCCATAAGCCACCCTGACTTTTCTCTCTGGGGCAGGTCATTGGGGTAACTTGGAGGCTGCCGTGGGACAAGGCCCTTAAACCCCTAAATCTTCCTGAGGCTTTTAGTTAGCCAGACCTTTGGTCTCACCTTTACCGCGGCCCCATATCTGATCTGCACATGGAGGTCATTTCTTAATTTTGCTCAGAGAGACTGTGAGGTTGAAACAGCTTACTTTCCAAACCTAACATGTCCTGGCTCTTACATTTCTTACGAAATCTGCTAAAAAATTGGACAGTTCCTTCTCTAGTGCATATCTCTCTTCTCTCAAATTTCAAAACCCAAAGCAACACTGATTTAGGGAAGAGAATCATAGGATCCTCCCACTGGATTGGTCTAGGGTGGTGTGCTCCAGAAGAGATATAATGGGAGCCACACACATATTTGTAAATTTTCTTGTGTCTACATTAATCAAGTTAAAATAGTTGAAATTAATTTTAATATTTTATTTAATCCAATAGATCTAAAATATTATCATTTCAACATGTAATCAATATAAAATAATTAGGATATTTTAAATACTTTTGGGGGGACACTCTCTTTGAAATCCGGTGTGTATTTCAAACTTACAGCACATCCCAATTAGGACGAGCCACATTTCAAGTGCTTATTCACTACATGTGGCTAGTGACTTCTGTACTGGACAGTAGCCCAAGAGAATAAAATCCCTTGACTTTTATTTTTAATTTGGCTTAAACATTTTAAGACTCCATCATTCTTAGCCAGGCCTGAAACTGTGAGATAGATAGATAGAAACATACATACATACACACATGTATATGAGAATATGTATGTATTCTCTTCTAAACACACACATATTCTATGTAGTTATCAAAAAAATCATCAACACACAGTTAGAGGCTTAACTGCACATCAGAACTGAAATCTACTGATTCTGTCAGTTTATCCTTGAAGATACATTGAAATATACATAGCAGAAAAAAATTCATTAAAAAAAAACTAAAGATATTATACATTTGAATATGATTTATAAAAGAAAAACATTTTTCTCAATGTTATTTGTACTTAGTACATACAATTTTCATCCTTTATTGATTACTTAAACCATAATTGAAAACTGGAAGTAAATAGCGATTTCTGCATTCTTGTTTGAGTGTTTTACATTCTAATGCGCGCACGGGGCTTGGGATCAATAATGACAGGAATTAAATAGGAGACCTCAATTCCTACAATAAGGATATCAGGATCTGCCTTAGCCGATTTTGGAGACTTCATTAGGATGAAGTGAAATTGTACATGTGATCACCCTCTGAAAATCTATTAGTCATTTAAGGATATAGCAATAGTTACAAGCAATATTTAAATTGTCTAAAAATTGATCTGATTGGAAATTCTGGCTTTGCCTTGCTCAAGCCAGGGAATCCTGAGCTGGTAATGATTCTCTGAGCATACATTGTCAAAAACAAGTCTAATATTATTCTCTTCCTTGTAGAGTTGCATGAATTTAATGATGATTTTTCAGGAGTGCATGTGGATGCATAAAACATTGTAACTTAAAGCATTCCCCCTTTCAGCTCTCCAAACAATGAGTTACTTCCAGTGAGAGTTTAAAAGGAAAAGTGAGTGGAGAGTTCACTTGTGTTCATTTCATTCTTACGCAGTTGCAATTACAAATGTTGTGTATAGACTTTTGTATTTATCCAGTGCAGGCAGCCTTGCCTTTGCACAGGTAGCATGCAAACGGAAACTGTGATCATCAGAACTGTGTCCTCGTTTTGCAAATATACACATGTAGATACACATGTATTTTCTTTCTCCACCACAGAGCTGTCCCCTGCAGCAATGAACGCACCTAGCACCTAGATCTTGGTTTCTAGTACCATTCTCCAATAGGAGGAGCTAGGGTTCCTTGGAGAAAGATGATTCCAGGGCTGGGGCAGGGAAAATGCAAAAATATACCTGGACCATTCATAATGCCAGAAAATAAGGAAGTACTCAAAACCTACAAAAGAGTGGAGGCATGTCAGAGGGACTCAGGAACCAACCTGAAAGAGCCCTGGATAGCTAAAGCTGAAATAATTTGAGTAACAGGGGCACCTGGGTGGCTCAGTTGGTTAAGCGACTGCCTTCGGCTCAGGTCATGATCCTGGAGTCCCAGGATTGAGTCCCACATCGGGCTCCCTGCTCAGTGGGGAGTCTGCTTCTCCTGCTGAACTCTCTCCTCTCATGCTCTGTCTCTCTCTCTCTCTCTCAAATAAATAAATAAAATCTTAAAAAAAATAATTTGAGTAACAAAATAAATAATGTGGTATTGAATTATAGTCCAAGGAGCAAAATAAATATCTGTGAGTACATACTGATATAAATAAGCGAATGAACAAATCAATAAATGGAGGGAAAGAGGTGAATCTCCTACGAATGAATTATAAACAAATTATGTAGTTGCCCCTTCTTTTAGGAGATGGAGCTTAACACCTCCTGGCTTCAGCCTTGAGTGTGGGCTTGATTCCAAAGAGTAGAGTACGAAAAGGGGGCAAGACGACTTTACAGGGGAGAAACCTGACAAGCACTCCCTCAGCCAGGGGATCAAGGTCAACATCATTAGTGATGAGTCATGATGACAGCATGTCCTGAAGAAGATATGAAGATAATGTCACTTCATCTCTGTGGTCTTCCTCCCAGAAACCCATAATCGCAGCCTAATCATGATAAAAACGTAAGACAACTTCTAATTGAGAAACATTCTATAAAATACTGTACTCTTCAAATTCTCAAAGTGGTCAAAACAAGAAAGGTCTGAGAAACTGTCTCAAACGAGAGAATACTAAGGAGACATGATGATTAAATATAATGTGGTATCCTGGATAGGATCCTGGGACAGAAGAAGGACATTAGGGAAAAACTGGTTGTAATGGCTAACTTTAAATCAGTGGACTTTGAATAAAGTAGATAATCCTCCATAACATGGGTGGGCCTTGTCCAATCAGTTGAAGCTTTTAAGAGAACAAAGATAAGGATGACTTTCTTAAACAAGAAGGAATTCTGCAAACAGACTGCCTTTGGACTCAAACTGTGACTCTTCCCCGGGTCCCCAGCCTGCCAACCTACCCTGCAGAATTTAGACTTATCAAGCCTCCAACATCATGTGAGCCAATTCCTTAAGATAAATCACTCACTCTCTCTCTCTCAAAATACATCTTTCCGTATAAATGTATAAACACAGGTGCAGATGTAGACATAAAGATGATCCTATTCTGTTTCTCTGGAGAATCCCGGCCTAATACACTGGTGAAATTGGAATGAAATGTGAATTTTAGTTAAGAATAATGCATCAATTATGGTTCATTATTTGTGACAAATGAACTATTCTAGTATAAGATGTTAACAATAGGGAGCAACTTTTCTGTACATTTAAAACTGTTCTAGAATAAAGTCTATTAAAAATGCATGCAATAAACTATTCTACATATTTAAATATATTTTACAAGTTAATAACTACTTTATAAGAAGACCAATAAAGCAATATTATGTTTTATTATTTTAATGTGAAGAGTATAATAATCTTATGCTGTGTTAGGTAAACTGTGAAGTCCATAGCTTATAGAAAATTATAGAAAAAAATGTAGAATTTATATATATATATATACACACATATATGTGTGCATGTGTGTATATATATATATATATATGTATATATATATATATATTTTTTTTTTTTTTTTTTTTTTTTGAGAGAAAGAAGGAGTGGCAGGTGGAAAGGGGCAGATGGAGAGGGAGAGAGAGAATCTTATGCAGGCTCCATGCTCGGCTCCATGTTGGGCAATGTGGAGCTCATTCTCACAATCCTGAGATCATGACCTGAGTTGAAATCAAGAGTTGGACACTTAACGAACTGAGTCACCCAGGCGCCCCTAGAATTAATACATTATTTAACGTAAAAATGAAAAAAAATTACCTAGGTAATAAAATTTATAAGAACATTATTTTTAAAGAATTATAATAAACTACAGTAAGTTATATCAGATATTAAATAGCAACAGAGATGTTTTATATAAATTTTTTCTAAGAACAAACTATGTAAAGCAAAATATAACTACATTATCTGACTCCTTTAGGATTGAAATGTTTGCTGTGATCCCACTAGAGTGCCACTAGATGTCAATCTTTCCCATTTTTAATACTGAAGAACATGCCCAGGTCGATTTTAATACCATGTATGTCTTTTTGCAAGGTTTAGGATTTAGTGAAGTTTCTTTTCAGCACAGATATGGAATACTGTTTGGATCAAACATCACTACTGTAGTGCACGATATCTAGTATGCACAGCTGACAGAAAATATCAAGACACTAACATTGTCTGTCAATGGAGCGCCAACACTTTGGTAGCAAATAGGCTCGGGGACCGACTTCGCTTACTTCTAAACCTTAACAACACCGTGATGGGTGTTGTTTTAAGTACAGAGAAGAAAACTGAGGGTGAGCAATATAAGTGAATTATCGAGGACAAACAGTTTTTTCCAGATCTGTCTAGTCCGAGTTCAAAAGTTTGTCCTTTCTAAGATTCATCTCTGATCTAATTTGCAGCTTTCTGTTGAAGTTCCTTCTCTCATAAAGATGTTCTATGGACCTCTCTTTGGATATACTAAACATGTTCTATATTAACATTCGATAACATTTCCTGAAGACTAACCACATCCCCATCCCTGCTTTAAAGCACTTGAAATGAGTTAGTGCATTTAAGTTTCACAATGAATTCTTTGAAGAGGAAATACTTTTAGAACCATTTTGTAGATTGGCAAATTGAGGCACAAAGAAGTCAATGACATGACAGAGCTAACATTCTGACTTAAGCTATTGAAGACAAAGCTTATTCAATGCCCCACTTCAGTCTTTTATGCATGGCCTACCCCTCACAAGCCCTCTACAAAAGATTTGGAGGAGCTCAAGCACACTACATTTAACAAAGCATATAGAAAAGGTTTTAAATTTAGAGGAATGTTGCATCTGAAAAGAGTAACAGAGGGAAAAATTATTAGACTTTCAATATGAAGACTATAAAACACTTAGAAAGTCCTAAGTAATCTATGAGGTTGATAGGCTATATATATAAGATACAGAATTTTTATTTTATTCAAAACAAAACACCTAAATTGGTTATTTAGAAATCCAGCAATTTCTAAATTAGTGCTGCAGTCTATTAAGGACAACAATTTTTGGGTAAGAGCATATGAAATTGTCAGTCATGTACTGTTTGAATCAGAAAACCAGAAATTTTATCTATCAACCTAATACACTGGATAAATGGATTCAATAACATTCTGTAATCTGTATTTTTTTCTTCCTTTTAAATATTAACTTCACCATACTATTATAGTAGAAAGTGATAGAAGAGACAAAGAATCTGAAAAATGTCTTATAAATATTTTTATAAAGAATTCATCAGGGGCACCTGGGTGGCTCAGTGGGTTAAGCCTCTGCCTTCGGCTCAGATCATGATCTCAGGGTCCTGGGATGGAGCTCCGCATCGGGCTCTCTGCTCAGCAGGGAGCCTGCTTCCCTTTCTGTCTCTGCCTGCTGCTCTGCCTACTTGTGATCTCTCTCTCTCTCTGTCAAATAAATAAATAAAATCTTAAAAAAAAAAAAGCGAATTCATCAGACTTTCAAAGTGAAAAAAACTACCTACATATATTCTATGAAGAGTTTATTTTCCCCCAATGCAGAATCAATGTAGTCAAAGTTTTCAAAATAGTGTTTTTAATGTTTAATTTCATTCATTCTTTTAATTACTGGAGCAGAAAATGAAGACTTGGTAATAATTGCTAGATCACTATTATAAGTTTCAGTTTCATTTGATGTCATTAAAATATTAAAATACAGTTGATCTTCATTATTTATGGATTCCGTATTTGTGAATTCACCTACTTGCTAAAATTTATTTGTAATTCCAAAATTAATACTCAGGGTGCTTTCATGCTTATTCACAGACATGTGCAGAGCAGCAAAAAACCTGAGTTGTCTGAATTGCATGTTCTCAGCTGAGGTGGAACAAAGCAGCATTTCCCTTCTCAGTTTTGCTCTAACACTATGAAGTACCCTCTTTGTAGTCTGTTTAATGCCATGGTTTGTTTTGTTGTTGTTGTTGTTTTGCATTTTGTGTTTTTAGTTAGTGATTTTGCTGTAAAAATTTGTGGGATACAGCAAAAACAGTGCTTAAAGGGAAATTATAGCATTGAATGAATATATTAAAAAAGAAAATCTAAAATCAACCTCCGACTTTAGGACACCAGAAAAAGAAGAGCAAATGAAATGCAAAGTAAGCAGAAGAAAAGAGATAATAAAAATTAGAGCAGAAATCAGAAAAACTGAAAACAGGAAACTTAATAGAGAAAACCAATGAAACCAAAAAATTTGAGAAGCTTAATAAAAATCAAAAAGCCTCTAGCCAGAAAAAGAGAGAGAAGGAGACAAATTATTGAAGTCAGAAATGAAGGAGGGACTATCACTACAAATAACCACGGACATTAGAAGTTTTTGGTTTTTTTTTTTTTAAGATTTTATTTATTTATTTGAGAGAGACACAGTGAGAGAGAGCATGAGCGAGGAGAAGGTCAGAGAGAGAAGCAGACTCCCTGTGGAGCTGGGAGCCTGATGCGGAACTTGATCCCGGGACTCCAGGATCATGACCTGAGCCGAAGGCAGTCATCCACTAACTGAGCCACCCAGGCGTCCCTGGACATTAGAAGTTTAATGAAGGAATATTCTGAACAAGTCAGTGCTCACAAATTTGATAATCTAGATGGGACAGACCAATGCTGGGAAAACACAATCTGCCAAAACTCACACAAGAAGAAAGAGATCATTTGAATAGGCCACTTAAATCTATTAAAGAAATTAAATCAATTAAAAACTTTCCAAAACAGAAAGCACCAGGCCCAAGTGGGCTCACTGGTAAATACTACCTAACATGTAAGGAAGAAATTGTACCAATTCTCTAAATCTCTTTCAGAGGATAAAAGCAAAGGAAATACTTCCCAACTCATTCTATGTGGACCACATAATACCAAAACTAGACAGACATTACAAGAAAACTATAGACCAATATCTCCCATGAAGATAAATGCAGAAATCCTCCACAAATTATTAGTAAATTGAATCCACAATGTGTAAAAAGAATTATATACCACAACCAAGGAAGAGTAATCCTAGGTATGCAAGGCTTAACACACAAAAATCAATTAATGTAATCAATCATATCAACAGACTAACCAAAGATCACATGATTGTATCCATAGATTCATAAAATGAATTTGATAAAATCCAACACCCAACACTGACAACATCAAATGCTGGTAAGGAGTAGAGCAACAGGAACTCTTTTATAGCTGGTGGGAAAGGAAAATGGTATATCCACTTTGGAAGACAGTTCAGCAGTTTCTTACAAAACCAAACCTACTCTTTAAAAAAAAAAAAGATTTTATGTATTTATTTATTTGAGAGAGAGAATGAGGAGCAGGGAGGGGCAGAAGGAGAGGGAGAAAGAACCTGAAGCAGACGTTGCACTGAGCACAGGTCCAGACGCAGGGGGCTGGATCCCACAAACAGGAGATCTTGACCTAAGCCAAAACCAGGAATCCGATGCTCAACCCACTGAGCCACCCAGGTGCCCCCTAAACATACTCTCACAATACAATCCAGTAATCACACTTGTTGGTATTTACCCAAAGGAGTGAGAACTTATGTCTGCACAAAACCTGCACACGGAGGTTTACAGCAGCTTTATTCATAATTGCCAAAACTTGGAGGCAAAACCAAGCCACCTACCTTCAATAGGTCAGGGAATAAATAAACTGAGCTACTTCCAGACAATGAAATATTCAGCTCTAAAAAGAAATGAGCTATCAAGCTATGAAAGAGCAGAGAGGAAACTTAAATACATATTACTAAGTGAAAGAAACAATCTGAAAAGCCTACCTACGGTATGATTCCAAATATACAACATTCTGAAAATGGCAAAATATGAAGGAACTCAAAAGATCAGTGTTCGCCAAGAGTTACGGAGAAGAAGTGATGAACAGAGCACAGAGAATCCTTAGGGCAGTGGAAATATTCTATGTGGTACTACAATGGTAGATACATGTCATACGTTTGTCTAAACTCATACAATATACAATGTCAAGGCTGAACCCTAATGTAAACTACAGATGTGGGGTAATAGTGATGTACGTTTATCATTCATAACCAATATCCAGCTCTGGTGGGAGATGTTGATCATAGGGAAGGCGCAGGGGGTATATGCAAAAATATCTTCACTGTCACTCAGTTTTGTTGTGAACTTCAAACTGCGCAAAAATAGTCTTTAAAAACTGCCAACCTAAAAAGTCACTAAAGTAAAAAAATAAAAACCAGAATTGCTCACATTGAATCTCTGAGGTTGGGTTGTGTATCACCAATAGCATCTTACGAAGGCCAGCCAGGCAGCAAACAGAAAATCCTTGTCGTGAACCATAAAAAAGATTAGCTTCCCATGTCACACTCATTAGGATGATGGTTATCCAAAAGAAGAGAACATGACATGTGTTGGAGAGGATGCAGAGGAATTGGAACCCTTGTATTTCTGGTGGGAATGTAAAATGGCGTAGCTACTATGGAAACCAGTCTGGTGGTTCCTTACAAAATGAAACAGAATTACTGTATGATGCTGCAATTCCATGTCTAGGTAAACACCCCAAGGACTGAAAGTAGGGACTCTGGCAGATACTTGGCACCATTATTCATGACAGCATTATTTGCACTAGCCAAAAGCTGGAAATAACCCAAATATTCATCAACATATGAACAGATAAACAGAATGTGTTCTATGCTTACAATTAAATACTATTGAGCCTTAAAAAAGAGTGAAATTCTGACACACGCTACAACATGGATGAACCTTAATGATATGATCAGTGAAATCAACCCAACACCAAGGACCAATAGTATATGACTCTGCTTCCAGGAGATGTCTACCATAATCAGTTTCATAGAGACAGAAAGTAGCATGGTGACGGCCAAAGGCTGGGGGAACAGAGGAATGGAGAGCTCTTGTTTCATAGCTGCAGAATTTCTATTTGTAATGATGAGAAAGTTATGAAGATGAATAGTTGCATACTACTGTGAATGAAACTGATGTCATTGAATTACACACTTAAAAATGGTGAAAATGAGGGATGCCTGGGTGGCTCAGTTGGTTAGGCGTCCAACTCTTGATTTTGGCTCAGCTCATGATTTCAGGGTTGTGAGACTGAGCCCTACATTAGGCTCCATGTTGGGCATGGAGCCTGCTTGGGATTCTCTTTCCCTCTCCCTCTGCCCACCCTGTCCCAGCTCCAGCCTGCTGTTTCTCTCTTAAAAAAAAAAAAAAAAAAGTGGTTAAAAAAGTACATTTTATGTTATATATATTTTACCACATTAAAAAAAAAAGAGATCACCTTCCAATCTGCATAATGGGTATTAGTGACTTAAGAAGGAAATCTTGAGACAATACAGAAGCACTTATGTAAACTTTAACAATCAATGCCTTAGGGAGGACTTGGAGCTGTCTTGAATCAGATGTCTTTGTTCATGCTCCATAAGCAGGGTCAAGTATAGGCTGGCTCTACGTTACTAACTGCAAAGCCAGAGTAGGAGCCCAGTCCCAGGGGCACCTGGGTGGCTCAGTCAGTTAAGCACCCGCCTTCCCCTCAGGTCATGATCTCAAGGTCCTGGGATCCAGCCCTGCATCAGCGGGAGGCTGCTTCTCCCTGTCCCTCCGCCTCACCCCTCTCCCCTCACCGTGCTGCTCGCTCTCTCTCTTTCACTCACTCTGCTGTCTCTCCCTCTCAAAGAAATAAATAAAATCTTAAAAAAAAAAAAGAGCCCAACACCAAGAGCTTTTTATACTTTACTGGATTCATATTTAAAACACTGTCTCAGGGGCGCCTAGGTGGCTCAGTGGGTTAAGCCTCTGCCTTTGGCTTGGGTCATGATCTCGGGGTCCTGGGATCGAGCGCTGCATCAGGCTCTCTGCTCAGCGGGGAGCCTGCTTCCTCCTCTCTCTCTCTGCCTGCTTCTCTGTCTACTTGTGATCTCTCCCTCTGTTAAATAAATAAAATCTTAAAAAAATAAAAATAAAATAAAATACTGTCTCATCTATGTTTTAATGGCATAGAAAATATGGAAATATGGAAATGTTCTGGAAATATGGAAATATGGAAAAACCAAGGCCTTGACAATGTTGAGTGGAAAACAAATTCAGAAGAGTTAGTCTTTGAATGTTAAGAACTTTGAAGAACTTATTTAGCTTATATTTTCCTTTTTATATTGGCAGAAGAGCAATTTATGGTTTTAAAAAAGCAGCTTGGTTAAACCTAAAAGATGTACTACAATAAGAATAAAATTAGAATTCTAATTGATGGGAAAGCATTGTATTGTAGTATAATTGACAACATTTTTCTTTTCTGTGGCATGTGAAATAATAAAGTGTCTTACCATCAAGAACATCATAAATTCCATGAAGTTCAGTAATTCTTGGTTTTGAAACAAGGTTTTTATCAACACAGATGGCTTAATTTACTGAAATGGATAATAGGTCTGTAAAGATTTGCCCTTCGTTAAAAATGTAGCATGAACTGGAAAATGATATTGTACCAACATAATTTGTCAAATAATTAATATTACCAAGTCTCTGCTGAGGAAATATTGTTTATCTGTTTCTAGGTCTTTTTTTTTTTTTTTTAAAGATTTATTTATGTATTTGAGAGTGGGGATGGGGGGAAGGGCAAAGGGAGAGGGAGAGAGAGAGAACCTTCAGCAGGCTCCCTGCTGAGGGTGAACCCCGACGCAAGGCTCGATCTCAGGACCCTGAGACCACAACCTGAGCCGAAATGAAGAGTCTGGCACTTGACTGCCTGAACCACCCAGGCATCCCTGTGTTTCTAAGTCTGAATCTGAAACCCTTTAGGTTTTTGTCTTCCGACGTTTTTATTTTTTAATTTTTTTTTAAGATTTTATTATTTATTTGATAGACAGAGATCACAAGTTGGCAGAGAGGCAGGCAGAGAGAGAGGAAGGGAAGCAGGCTCCCCGCTGAGCAGAGAGCCTGATGTGGGGCTCCATCCCAACACCCCGGGATCATGACCTGAGCCGAAAGCAGAGGCTTTAACCCACTGAGCCACCCAGGCGCCCTGCTGTCTTCCGACGTTTTACAGAGATGATAAAGCAAAACAGAAGCTAAACTCAACTCACAAATTCCAAAGGGCCTCCTATCCAATAATGAATTGCAATTATAGGCCCCGCTGGCCTTACAAAGCTTTCTTGGGGTAAATAAACCTTTCCAGTTAGGGGTCTCTTTTGATTAACTGAACTTCTTAATTTTACTATCATGTAATATGCCAATCTTTTCTTTCTGGTTAGCATTTTTTGGTCCTATTTAATAGATCTTTGCCTACCCAAGACATAAAGATCATCTCCTATGCTTTCTTCTAGAAGTATCATTGTGTTTCCTTTCATACTGAGATCTACAATTCATTTGAAATTGACTTTTTTTGTGTAAAATATGGCACAGGTGATTAAGTTTCTTTTACTTCTTTAAGGATGTACAACTGATTTTGCACCATTTATTGAAAAGACCACCTTTCACCAATATTTGCAAAGCCCACTTTGCCACAATATACATTCATATACTTAGAAGACTGCATTTGACTTCTTTATTACATTCCACTGGCCCATTTGTCTGTCTTTGCACCAATAATATACTTTATGTATTAATGTGGCTTTATAACAAGTTTTGTGTCCTTTAAAGTAATTATTATATATTACTGTAAACAGTGTTGTATAATAATTGCTGTTTTCTGTATATTTTCTATCAATTGCTGTGAAAGGTATGTTAAAATCTTTCATTATGATTTTAGATTTGCTTATTTTGTTCTTTCTGTCAATCGTTGCTATAAATACATAGATTTTTGTTTTCACAAACTCAAATTTTAGGCTCCTGTTTCTTGGTGTAGAATACACTCTTCATGATCTACAAGGTTATTTCTGAGTTGTAAAATTTATCTCCACCCCATATTTGGTAATTCTTGTATTTCCCCCATTTAATCTTTGCTGCCACAATCAGAAAGCAGAACACTTTTTTCTTGCACTGGTAGAGAAAACTTAGCAGCAGATATTAAGTGTTCCAGGTCTGTCAAAAATAGACACACTTTATATATTTTTGAAATTACTGGTGCCTCTAAATTTAGAATTTTCATATCTTCTAATAAAGTGGCCCTTTTATATTTATAAAATGGCCCTTGTTATCTCCATTAATGCTTTTTGTTTTAAAATTTACTTGGTCTGATATTATGAAAGCTACACCAGGTTTCTTTTCATTAGCATTTACATGTACAAACATGCCATCCATACAATTATATTCAGTATTTCTGTATTCTTATATGTAAACTGTTTCTTTGGTAAACAATATAAAGTTGTTGCTTATAGCTAAATTCAGAGAGGATTACATTTGCTTCTTCTGGCAGATGGGGCTACGGGGCTCTAGCAATCCCAAATCATGTTAATCAGTAATTAAGAAGATTTAAAACTGGGTTTCAGTCTCTTTAGTGCTGGTCCCTTTCCAGTTTACTCTAACTCTCTGAGTGTTTTTGTTTATGTCGTTGTTTATTGCCCAGCCTTCCTAGCTGTATCAAGTGGTGGGTGGTCTGACACAGTCTAGTCTGCTATTGCTGGAAGTAGAACTAAGGGAATTTTTGTAGAAAAATATCGTACAATGCGTGATATAAATCACCATTCATCTCCCAGGAGAATCTTCAGCAAAATATACATTTTCCCCTAATGCCTTAATGAGAAAGAATTCACAAACGTTTTATGGTAAAAACAGTTGCATCCTGCTTCATGGTCAGCATAAGGCAACAACAGAGGTTTCCAATGGGGACAAGTAGATGGATTACAAGTGCATTTAGAGTACACACACTAGACACACACACACACACACGCGCGCGCGCGCGCACACGTGCGCGTGCACATGATGCTAAATTTAAAGTGTCAGCATTAAACCAATGAGCAGCTGAAGTGCATTAAATAATAAAAATAAACATTTAATCCTAAACCGAATTTAATATTGACCTTGAATTCACAAAAATCGTGAGCTCTGAAACATAACAGACATATTTCCAGTAAGCAGAGCTCAATCCTTGGCTATAATAAACTCAAAAACACATTTTCCTCATTGCAAGGAGGAAAATGTATTGTGTGCTAAGATGTTTCACGAAGAGTTCCTTTGTTTGCTTTTGTTTTGTTTTGTGTTTGATAACATTTAGCTGAGTCAGTCTTCAAGACAGAAAACTATTCTGAGTCCTCCCGCAGGGAACAATTTCTTCTCATCCATGTATCACCTCAAATCATGGTCCTTAACTTCCATCGGCATTGTGAGCTATGAACCACATGTTTGAGACTAATTTTTCAACAATGTGCATTACAAAATAGAGTGCTTTCAAGACTATCATTTCATATTCTTGTTTATGGGGAGAGTAAGGGATTACATGAACAACTGTGCATGAAAACATGTCTCACACATAAAAATGTCATCCTTTAATGTGGAGGAAACGGTTTCAAGGTTGAGAGCCCTTCCTTGACAGGGACCGCCTATCTACTATCCAGCTCTGTGACCTCTGAAGGGCAGAGCTCCCAACATCTCTTTTAAATGTTCATAAGAGACAACCATTCTCAGTATATTCATAAGCTATTGCTAAAAACATCCTTTGTTCTAATCTACCTGTCATAGCAGGATGGCTTTGGAAGTAAATATCTTATACTCATTAGCAGTGGTGTGCTGGTAAACCAGCTCTCTGATGTGAGGTGTTTGCAGATTTGCAGGGTGTGAATTCTCCCTCCTTGGCCAGTGATCAGCCACCACTGGGGTGCCACTCAGCGTGGAGCAGGAAAGAGATGAACATAATTGGCTCCTGCCAGCCATTTCAATCAACTCCAGCACACTGCTGTCTCATGGGGAAGGAAGGATTCTCAGAGAATCACACAAACTGGTATTTTTGCCTCTGAAACAACTGTGCCACTACATTATTCGTAACTGACTCACAAGACAACTTTATCCCTGCAGAAGATCATTCCACTCTTCAGCAAGCCTCCTCAGTGGTTCTGAAGTGGAAAACCAGGTCAAAATCACCACAGAAGTGTGACCCATTGCTCATTTGTAAAGAGCAAGCTTAAGCCAGGTTTCTGGGAGTTTGGAGGGCTACATTAAGAGCCAAATTTTCTCATTGAGTCCAAAGTTAAACTCCACCACCAAGTGAAGACAAAGGAGTAGAAGCAGAAGGGCAATCAAGTCAGAAGGGAAAACAGGGACAGAGATAAGAGCTGGCAGGAGGACGACACCTGCAAGATTCAGTTTTATAGCCTCAAACTAGACAGTGTGTATGTGTGGGGAAGCATGTTAGGATAGGCTCAATACATGTTTGGAATTCAGCAACTGTCATTAATATTTCTTTTATATCTGAAACAGGGTCCCATGGTTTTCTTCAATGTAATTTCAATGTGCTTCATAAAAAGAAATTTCATTGTAAGGAATTGAAGTTAATGATTAATTTAAAAATTGTCACTCTAGTGAATCTTTAAAATAAATACCTCATTATTTGATTTTTTTAGGTACTCAAAATTATATCATTGTGTTGGAAATCAATAAGCAAGATCCAACATGTTAAATTGTTATGTGAAAGAAAAAAATTCATTAGATAAACGTGAATATAAGTGCCTGGCAAGGATTACAGCGGTCAATATTTAATTATAAGCCTTCTTCTAAAACCTTAAGTGAAACACCTAATTAAGAAAATGCTAATGTGAAGGTATACCCTTTCCCCTAGCAAGGGCCTAGTATCTAATTGCTGCTTCTCCATTTTTACTAGTAAGACAATGCTTGCCAATTATCTGCCTTACTAGTATGAATAAAATATTTGATTTGCTATTAAATATATATGAAATAATTTATAAGAACAATATATATAATAAAAGAGAAGACAGTTGATAAAACTAATGTTTCATTTTAAAGAAGTCATGGCTTTGAGATAAAAGTTATTTTTTAATCTGCACTTCAAAATGGACAAAACTAAGCCTTAAATTTTGTCCCCTTACCAGTATTACTATAAGTATTATTCTAAGAAAGATAGTTTTAGATTGCTTATTAACATAATTTTTATTTTTCAGATTTATTTTTGGAAAGGGCAAAATTTCTTAGAGTCCATTTGTTCCAGGGAAAATATTACCAAATACATAGAAATAGATTTTTATCCTCCTTACCGTCTTCAACAACTCATTAAAAAACACTTGGTTATGACTGCCTGGGTATGAATGTCACATTTTCCACCCACTAGCCATGGGCAAGTAAATAATTTCTGTTCCTTTCTGAGCCTCAATTTCTTTATCCATAAAGTGGAAATAAAATTCCTACCTTGTATGTTTGTTTTGGGGATTCATGATAACGTCTATAAAAGGTGCGTGCAGCACTTGGTACCTAGTAGACTTGGAAATACCAGCTGTTGTTTCCAATGCTAAAAATCTTGGCTTTGCAGAATAACACATATTTGAGGAATGCTCATATATCAACAGGCTCATAAAAATGTTAAAACTAGTGGGTAAAGCAAAAGTCTGACTGAGGTAGACTTTTTCTAGAGAATATATCACTTGCTTCTTTAAAATATGTTTTATATATAAAATTACAGTTCCCTAGGATTTATCTTTATGCATTAATTTAGCAATGAAATTACTGGATTTTAAGGGGAAGGGGCTCACTTTCTTCCATGGAGACGTTTAATTCAACTAGATTTTAATGAATCTTGGATGTACATAAATGGCTTCTAAGTCTTCACAGATGAATGGAAGAAATTTGAATTAAATGTTTCATTTGAAAAGAAGTCCTCATTTTAACCTTCCAGTTATCTAGTGACACTCTCTGAAATTTAATTATTAGCATTAAAAACCTAATGTAACTTGTGATCTTCCAAGTTGGGGTTTGTTTTCATCTTTATTACTGCCATTACAATAAATTTGAGATGACAATGTTCCTAAGAAGAATATACTTGTCTATGTGCATATGAAAAGAACATTTTATTTAGTTCTTTATTTTACTTAATTTATTTAGCCTTAATAATCTGTTTATTAAATAAAATTAGGGAAATGTTTGGCTTGACTGTTTTTCTTGTCATTGCCAAAGACCATTCACTTCTTTTCCAAGTTCACAATTGGATATTTACTCATTTCAAAAGCTTTATTTAATTTCTGTGCTTTATGAAACATGCGGTCTTTGTTGACTATTCCTACCTCTCAAGAATAAAACGTCATTTAAAAAGTTTTTTTCAATGCATACTTAATGAATAATATTTATTCATTTATTTAGTGGATAGTACAAAGTATTTTGAGTCATGTCCTATTTAATATGTATATGTAAAATACCTAGTATTCCTAGGACCAAAGAACATTCAGATAGTTTTTTGTAATAAAGCAAAATGTTTGCCTACAGATTGGAAAATTATATTCAAGAAGTGTGTGGTTCAGCTGTTGTTGAATTAAACAAATATCCATACTACTCTGGTGAATGGAAAAGTGTCCTCATGTGAAGTATTTTTAAATTTATTTCAACTGATTTTTTTTCCCTAGTGTTTTCATGTTCCTTTGTTCCCTCTCATACTGCATAATCCAAAACTTTTTTGCTTATTGCTTCAGAAAACAAATGCAGCAGGGTTCCCCCTCTTTGATTTTTATGTGTGTGTGTGTGTGTGTGTGTGTGTGTGTGTGTGTGCTTATTAAAGCCTGAACTTACAAGATTGGTATGGACTTTTAACCTAATGAAAGATTTAGGGAAAAACATACATCGGGGAGGTTCTTCCTAACACTCGGAAGAGAAACAGATTCCCTAGAATGGGAAGATTCTGTGAGTCAGATCTTCTGTCTCAGAGAAAGGAACCTTAGGGAGATTAGGAAATGAGGATGTGGACTTGAGTGGCCAATACAAAGCAAAATAGGCCATCAGAGACACTGTGCCCTAGAGAAGGCACAAAGCCAGGAGGTAGGTTTGAAATCTAGCCAGCCCTTGATTTGGTGCTTGATTTGCACCACAGTGCAGTAATGGGCCCAGCAGAGGAAGGAACGTCTTTTCTCATTCCCATGAACTGGTGGGTCCTTGAATCAGGCATGCAGCACCAGGAGTTCCTAGAGGTGTTCTCGAGGATCTAGGTAGGGTAAGGGATCAGAGGGGACCTGTGCCCTGATCCTTCAGGAGAGCTGGTGTGAGGATCCTGGAGAAAAGAAAGGCTATGTGGTGTGGACTGTCATCTTCTTGGAAGTCCTATAATGGAGAATGCTGGTATGAGAGCAACAGGCTGACCCCTGGGGCTCTCATGGGTACCACAGAAATAAGGGACGGAGCCCTAACTTGAAGAGGCTTGGTGGATATGTGCATGGGACCTGGGTTATACAGAAGGATAAAATGAGACTGTGGACATTTCAGTGGGTTCAGCAAGAATAGAGGTCATCAACAAACAAGTGGGCTCCTTCCCTGCCACTGAATATCCTGGTCCCGTATTAGACACCCCCAACCACCCCCCAGCTCAAGCCTAAGATAAAGATGAGGGAAATCCCAGACAATGGAGTTTTAGTTTCTACCACTTTGGCAGAACCTCAAATGGAAATTAAATGTGAGTCTCAAATGGAAATTAAATTTAAAATACGGGAAAATAGCCTCAGGGGGCATAAGATCAGTGTCCTCACTGTGACATGCTTCTTCTCTATGGGATTCAGAAGAGATTAATACATTATGATCATCTCTTTCATCCCAAGCAAAGGACTGTTCCCAAAGAGGACAGATGGGCAACAAGAGAAGAAAGCATATTGTGTTTGCAAATTTCGGGTCAAAAGTTGCTCTTGTTCAGAAAGTATCTGTGTTTGCAAGTTATGCTTTATGAGACAAATTGCCATCAAGGGTTGTAAATGAGTTATGAGAGTCATGGTAGACATAGCCTTTGGATTAAAACTTCAAAAAACAAAAAAAACCCAAGAATATGAGAAAACCCTCTACTGAGCAGTCCACTCTTGGCTACAGGTTGTACCCTGGGGACCCAGCTCCCAAAGGTATTGTGAATAGAGCATGTCTGCAGGTCTAGATCATTTGAGCAAAGAAAGAATCTCATCTTTAACCAGAGGGCGCTCTGAATGTTGCTTAGCCCTGTATTTTAGGGAGAGTAAAAAGACAGTAGAATCACTTGGCGGGTCTCTTCTCTCTCGGTGTCCTGAAATATTTTGCCCCTTGTGGTCTAAAGGTATTTAAGTCAAGTCTGCCTCAGTGCTTCTCAAACTATTGTGCAGTGTCAGACTATTTAAAAAATATTTTTCCAATTCTTTGTGGATAAATATTGTCAAAGCATAATAAAAATCAATTAGCTAGAAAATGAAATGGGAAAAAAAAAAGATGCACCAAATAGAAATGTTTTGTTATAAGCCAATAGCCATAAAGTTACTCAGTCAATTGCTATAGAAGTTTCTGAATACTTACTCTTACTCCTTGTACTTATCTTTTTTTTTTTAAGATTATTTATTTATTTATTTATTTGACAGACAGAGATCACAAGTAGGCAGAGAGAGAGAGAGGAAGGGAAGCAGGCTCCCCGCTGAGCAGAGAGCCCGATGGGGGGCTCGATCTCAGGACCCTGGGATCATGACCCGAGCCGAAGGCAGAGGCTTTAACCTACTGAGCCACCCAGGCGCCCCGACCCTGTAGCTATCTTGTCATGGATTGGGAACAGGTGACGGATGGGACACATATTGAGAAACGCTAGTCTAGCACAGAGAAGAAACACCTCTAATTTTAGAAGATCTTTAAACACCCAGCAACAACAAAAAAGAACACTTTATCTTGCAGAGGCTGTAAGGTGCTATTACACTGTAATATGTAACTGCTGTACATATTCTCATCAACTGCATATGGAAAGCTGCCATATTTATATTCCCAGTCCTTAATCTTTCTCCCAAGTTCCACTCACGAATGTCCGGCTCTCTGCCTGACACCTTCTTCAGTTGTTTTCCTAAGATTTCAACTCAATGTGCATCCCAAAGTGAATTCCTCATCTACCCCATGAGCCCACTTCTGCGTTCCCACTTTATTAATGGCATTCTCCTCGCAGCCATGTAAAATGATCTTCGTCTCTCCTTGCTTCCTTCAGCTGCATCAAGGCGTTGCCATTCTAGTGATATTGGTCATCCCAGTATCTTTATTTTTATCATCTGCATCCCAGGCCCTCATACCACTCAAGGGTTTTACTGCCAGAGACTTCTACTATTTCTGGGCTTACACTCTCCTGTGCATTAGCTTAATCCTTCTAGAGCTCAGTCCAGTTTATGCCACTTCTCTGTCTAAAAACATTTAGTGGCCTCTCCAGTGTTTACTAAACAGAGTCTGGTGTCCAAGCCTCTCCCCAGGTTTTCTCCTAATGGCTTTTCACAAACACTGTGCTCCTAACAAATTGAACTCCTTATGTGACATAGAGTTTTGTGCCTCCATGATTTGCTCACACAGTTTTAGTCTCCTGAAATGTCCTTCCAAATCCCAAGTCTCTATGTGCTCCAACTTGACCCATTCTTTAGGACTCAAATTCCCTTCCCATTATCTACAGGTACCTTCTCCCCTAACTACGGGCTCATGGGCTCTGAGTGTTCATCTTATTTTTCTTACTCTTTGAGGATAAGATTTATTTCTAGTTGTTGCTCCAATCATTCAGAAGATTGAGCTCTGTATGGGTCTTAAATGGAAGAGATATTTTATACACACATGTTAACAACTATGTTTTGAAAAATCATATGTTAATATTTACTGAAGATCATAGCAATAAACTGTATTTTATACAAAGAATGCTGATGGTGGGTGATAAATAAATAGATACTAAATGATAATTATGAGCCAAAGGTAATTAGCTGCTTATTGAGTACTTATGTCCCCAACACCAATGGGAGATGTTTGCATATATCATCACTTTTAATGCTTACGGTATCTCTTTGACTCAGTATTATTATTAATGCCCATTTTAGGGATGAAAAGGCAAGG
This sequence comes from Enhydra lutris kenyoni, assembly GCF_002288905.1. Lineage (NCBI taxonomy): Eukaryota > Metazoa > Chordata > Mammalia > Carnivora > Mustelidae > Enhydra > Enhydra lutris. The sequence continues at coordinate 16,502,758 of NW_019154095.1, read as the reverse complement.
CTTAAAGACAAGGAAGGTGAATACTTAACTACTATTCTATTCTTGGTATTCTCAGGAAAATTATCAAGTGGGATTTGATCGAAGTCAATCAGACTTCAAACCCAATCCTAATTTAAATTAACTAGTATGATTTCAGAACTATCAAGATTTTATATCCACATTATGGGATTGGTTTTATGTACCTAGCACCTACCAATACCACTAATACCACATATTAGCTACTACATTAGAAAAAAATATCAAAAGGTGTTCTTTAAATACATAGCAGAACATATAATTATTAGTTCAAATATGATTTTTGAGATTTTTTAAATATAACAAAGCAAGGAAGATAATTTAAAGCATAAAAAACGATTGCAGAAGACAGTAAAAATAAAATTGTTTTCTTGGGTTGAAGCAAATGCTAGGCAATTAAGCAAATACGTGCATAACTAACTCAAGCTACTAGTATTTTTAATAAAGGTAATGGTCATAAGAGTATAATAGAAAGTAATAGTCATTTGATAATAGTCTATTGAGCTCACTGTTCATCCCTGTGGAAATGCAAAGTCCCAGCAGAAAACATTACTCACTTTGGGGAAACTCTAAGACAACGAAACAGAAAGACCCAAGACAGCAATTATTCTTAAGGAAAGACACTTAAATTGCCTCTAGGTTTTTAGGCAATTACCCATAAAAGTTAATAAAATTGTTTTTTATTTTACATTTACATCTTATTTTACATTTACATCTCACAAGGCGGTTATTGTGTAGTTCAGAAGCAGAAAAAGGCAGTGTGGTGTGTGGGTGAGACTGAATGAGTGTGAGTGAGGTACAAGGTGTAAAGGAAAGGCAGAAGGGCCTGGGGAAGTGAGGGTGAAGACAAAAAGTGTGGGATTACGCATCTGGGAGTGCGAGAAGGCGAGGAGAGGAAGGAAACTCGGTATCCTCTACCTCTGCTTCAGATGTGGCAGCCAGTGTGCCCCAGGGAATGCAAAGGGCAAGCCTTTCTTCTGGCATTCATTTATTGAATCCACGGTTCAGAGATCAAAATTCATGCTGCTAGACAGCAGTGTAGTCCTAATGCCTTAATGAGAAAGAATTCACAAACGTTTTATGGTAAAAACAGTTGCATCCTGCTTCATGGTCAGCATAAGGCAACAACAGAGGTTTCCAACGGGGACAAGTAGATGGATTACAAGTGCATTTAGAGTACACACACTAGACACACACACACACACACACGCGCGCGCGCGCACACGTGCGCGTGCACATGATGCTAAATTTAAAGTGTCAGCATTAAACCAATGAGCAGCTGAAGTGCATTAAATAATAAAAATAAACATTTAATCCTAAACCGAATTTAATATTGACCTTGAATTCACAAAAATCGTGAGCTCTGAAACATAACAGACATATTTCCAGTAAGCAGAGCTCAATCCTTGGCTATAATAAACTCAAAAACACATTTTCCTCATTGCAAGGAGGAAAATGTATTGTGTGCTAAGATGTTTCACGAAGAGTTCCTTTGTTTGCTTTTGTTTTGTTTTGTGTTTGATAACATTTAGCTGAGTCAGTCTTCAAGACAGAAAACTATTCTGAGTCCTCCCGCAGGGAACAATTTCTTCTCATCCATGTATCACCTCAAATCATGGTCCTTAACTTCCATCGGCATTGTGAGCTATGAACCACATGTTTGAGACTAATTTTTCAACAATGTGCATTACAAAATAGAGTGCTTTCAAGACTATCATTTCATATTCTTGTTTATGGGGAGAGTAAGGGATTACATGAACAACTGTGCATGAAAACATGTCTCACACATAAAAATGTCATCCTTTAATGTGGAGGAAACGGTTTCAAGGTTGAGAGCCCTTCCTTGACAGGGACCGCCTATCTACTATCCAGCTCTGTGACCTCTGAAGGGCAGAGCTCCCAACATCTCTTTTAAATGTTCATAAGAGACAACCATTCTCAGTATATTCATAAGCTATTGCTAAAAACATCCTTTGTTCTAATCTACCTGTCATAGCAGGATGGCTTTGGAAGTAAATATCTTATACTCATTAGCAGTGGTGTGCTGGTAAACCAGCTCTCTGATGTGAGGTGTTTGCAGATTTGCAGGGTGTGAATTCTCCCTCCTTGGCCAGTGATCAGCCACCACTGGGGTGCCACTCAGCGTGGAGCAGGAAAGAGATGAACATAATTGGCTCCTGCCAGCCATTTCAATCAACTCCAGCACACTGCTGTCTCATGGGGAAGGAAGGATTCTCAGAGAATCACACAAACTGGTATTTTTGCCTCTGAAACAACTGTGCCACTACATTATTCGTAACTGACTCACAAGACAACTTTATCCCTGCAGAAGATCATTCCACTCTTCAGCAAGCCTCCTCAGTGGTTCTGAAGTGGAAAACCAGGTCAAAATCACCACAGAAGTGTGACCCATTGCTCATTTGTAAAGAGCAAGCTTAAGCCAGGTTTCTGGGAGTTTGGAGGGCTACATTAAGAGCCAAATTTTCTCATTGAGTCCAAAGTTAAACTCCACCACCAAGTGAAGACAAAGGAGTAGAAGCAGAAGGGCAATCAAGTCAGAAGGGAAAACAGGGACAGAGATAAGAGCTGGCAGGAGGACGACACCTGCAAGATTCAGTTTTATAGCCTCAAACTAGACAGTGTGTATGTGTGGGGAAGCATGTTAGGATAGGCTCAATACATGTTTGGAATTCAGCAACTGTCATTAATATTTCTTTTATATCTGAAACAGGGTCCCATGGTTTTCTTCAATGTAATTTCAATGTGCTTCATAAAAAGAAATTTCATTGTAAGGAATTGAAGTTAATGATTAATTTAAAAATTGTCACTCTAGTGAATCTTTAAAATAAATACCTCATTATTTGATTTTTTTAGGTACTCAAAATTATATCATTGTGTTGGAAATCAATAAGCAAGATCCAACATGTTAAATTGTTATGTGAAAGAAAAAAATTCATTAGATAAACGTGAATATAAGTGCCTGGCAAGGATTACAGCGGTCAATATTTAATTATAAGCCTTCTTCTAAAACCTTAAGTGAAACACCTAATTAAGAAAATGCTAATGTGAAGGTATACCCTTTCCCCTAGCAAGGGCCTAGTATCTAATTGCTGCTTCTCCATTTTTACTAGTAAGACAATGCTTGCCAATTATCTGCCTTACTAGTATGAATAAAATATTTGATTTGCTATTAAATATATATGAAATAATTTATAAGAACAATATATATAATAAAAGAGAAGACAGTTGATAAAACTAATGTTTCATTTTAAAGAAGTCATGGCTTTGAGATAAAAGTTATTTTTTAATCTGCACTTCAAAATGGACAAAACTAAGCCTTAAATTTTGTCCCCTTACCAGTATTACTAGAAGTATTATTCTAAGAAAGATAGTTTTAGATTGCTTATTAACATAATTTTTATTTTTCAGATTTATTTTTGGAAAGGGCAAAATTTCTTAGAGTCCATTTGTTCCAGGGAAAATATTACCAAATACATAGAAATAGATTTTTATCCTCCTTACCGTCTTCAACAACTCATTAAAAAACACTTGGTTATGACTGCCTGGGTATGAATGTCACATTTTCCACCCACTAGCCATGGGCAAGTAAATAATTTCTGTTCCTTTCTGAGCCTCAATTTCTTTATCCGTAAAGTGGAAATAAAATTCCTACCTTGTATGTTTGTTTTGGGGATTCATGATAACGTCTATAAAAGGTGCGTGCAGCACTTGGTACCTAGTAGACTTGGAAATACCAGCTGTTGTTTCCAATGCTAAAAATCTTGGCTTTGCAGAATAACACATATTTGAGGAATGCTCATATATCAACAGGCTCATAAAAATGTTAAAACTAGTGGGTAAAGCAAAAGTCTGACTGAGGTAGACTTTTTCTAGAGAATATATCACTTGCTTCTTTAAAATATGTTTTATATATAAAATTACAGTTCCCTAGGATTTATCTTTATGCATTAATTTAGCAATGAAATTACTGGATTTTAAGGGGAAGGGGCTCACTTTCTTCCATGGAGACGTTTAATTCAACTAGATTTTAATGAATCTTGGATGTACATAAATGGCTTCTAAGTCTTCACAGATGAATGGAAGAAATTTGAATTAAATGTTTCATTTGAAAAGAAGTCCTCATTTTAACCTTCCAGTTATCTAGTGACACTCTCTGAAATTTAATTATTAGCATTAAAAACCTAATGTAACTTGTGATCTTCCAAGTTGGGGTTTGTTTTCATCTTTATTACTGCCATTACAATAAATTTGAGATGACAATGTTCCTAAGAAGAATATACTTGTCTATGTGCATATGAAAAGAACATTTTATTTAGTTCTTTATTTTACTTAATTTATTTAGCCTTAATAATCTGTTTATTAAATAAAATTAGGGAAATGTTTGGCTTGACTGTTTTTCTTGTCATTGCCAAAGACCATTCACTTCTTTTCCAAGTTCACAATTGGATATTTACTCATTTCAAAAGCTTTATTTAATTTCTGTGCTTTATGAAACATGCGGTCTTTGTTGACTATTCCTACCTCTCAAGAATAAAACGTCATTTAAAAAGTTTTTTTCAATGCATACTTAATGAATAATATTTATTCATTTATTTAGTGGATAGTACAAAGTATTTTGAGTCATGTCCTATTTAATATGTATATGTAAAATACCTAGTATTCCTAGGACCAAAGAACATTCAGATAGTTTTTTGTAATAAAGCAAAATGTTTGCCTACAGATTGGAAAATTATATTCAAGAAGTGTGTGGTTCAGCTGTTGTTGAATTAAACAAATATCCATACTACTCTGGTGAATGGAAAAGTGTCCTCATGTGAAGTATTTTTAAATTTATTTCAACTGATTTTTTTTCCCTAGTGTTTTCATGTTCCTTTGTTCCCTCTCATACTGCATAATCCAAAACTTTTTTGCTTATTGCTTCAGAAAACAAATGCAGCAGGGTTCCCCCTCTTTGATTTTTATGTGTGTGTGTGTGTGTGTGTGTGTGTGTGTGTGTGTGCTTATTAAAGCCTGAACTTACAAGATTGGTATGGACTTTTAACCTAATGAAAGATTTAGGGAAAAACATACATCGGGGAGGTTCTTCCTAACACTCGGAAGAGAAACAGATTCCCTAGAATGGGAAGATTCTGTGAGTCAGATCTTCTGTCTCAGAGAAAGGAACCTTAGGGAGATTAGGAAATGAGGATGTGGACTTGAGTGGCCAATACAAAGCAAAATAGGCCATCAGAGACACTGTGCCCTAGAGAAGGCACAAAGCCAGGAGGTAGGTTTGAAATCTAGCCAGCCCTTGATTTGGTGCTTGATTTGCACCACAGTGCAGTAATGGGCCCAGCAGAGGAAGGAACGTCTTTTCTCATTCCCATGAACTGGTGGGTCCTTGAATCAGGCATGCAGCACCAGGAGTTCCTAGAGGTGTTCTCGAGGATCTAGGTAGGGTAAGGGATCAGAGGGGACCTGTGCCCTGATCCTTCAGGAGAGCTGGTGTGAGGATCCTGGAGAAAAGAAAGGCTATGTGGTGTGGACTGTCATCTTCTTGGAAGTCCTATAATGGAGAATGCTGGTATGAGAGCAACAGGCTGACCCCTGGGGCTCTCATGGGTACCACAGAAATAAGGGACGGAGCCCTAACTTGAAGAGGCTTGGTGGATATGTGCATGGGACCTGGGTTATACAGAAGGATAAAATGAGACTGTGGACATTTCAGTGGGTTCAGCAAGAATAGAGGTCATCAACAAACAAGTGGGCTCCTTCCCTGCCACTGAATATCCTGGTCCCGTATTAGACACCCCCAACCACCCCCCAGCTCAAGCCTAAGATAAAGATGAGGGAAATCCCAGACAATGGAGTTTTAGTTTCTACCACTTTGGCAGAACCTCAAATGGAAATTAAATGTGAGTCTCAAATGGAAATTAAATTTAAAATACGGGAAAATAGCCTCAGGGGGCATAAGATCAGTGTCCTCACTGTGACATGCTTCTTCTCTATGGGATTCAGAAGAGATTAATACATTATGATCATCTCTTTCATCCCAAGCAAAGGACTGTTCCCAAAGAGGACAGATGGGCAACAAGAGAAGAAAGCATATTGTGTTTGCAAATTTCGGGTCAAAAGTTGCTCTTGTTCAGAAAGTATCTGTGTTTGCAAGTTATGCTTTATGAGACAAATTGCCATCAAGGGTTGTAAATGAGTTATGAGAGTCATGGTAGACATAGCCTTTGGATTAAAACTTCAAAAAACAAAAAAAACCCAAGAATATGAGAAAACCCTCTACTGAGCAGTCCACTCTTGGCTACAGGTTGTACCCTGGGGACCCAGCTCCCAAAGGTATTGTGAATAGAGCATGTCTGCAGGTCTAGATCATTTGAGCAAAGAAAGAATCTCATCTTTAACCAGAGGGCGCTCTGAATGTTGCTTAGCCCTGTATTTTAGGGAGAGTAAAAAGACAGTAGAATCACTTGGCGGGTCTCTTCTCTCTCGGTGTCCTGAAATATTTTGCCCCTTGTGGTCTAAAGGTATTTAAGTCAAGTCTGCCTCAGTGCTTCTCAAACTATTGTGCAGTGTCAGACTATTTAAAAAATATTTTTCCAATTCTTTGTGGATAAATATTGTCAAAGCATAATAAAAATCAATTAGCTAGAAAATGAAATGGGAAAAAAAAAAGATGCACCAAATAGAAATGTTTTGTTATAAGCCAATAGCCATAAAGTTACTCAGTCAATTGCTATAGAAGTTTCTGAATACTTACTCTTACTCCTTGTACTTATCTTTTTTTTTTTAAGATTATTTATTTATTTATTTATTTGACAGACAGAGATCACAAGTAGGCAGAGAGAGAGAGAGGAAGGGAAGCAGGCTCCCCGCTGAGCAGAGAGCCCGATGGGGGGCTCGATCTCAGGACCCTGGGATCATGACCCGAGCCGAAGGCAGAGGCTTTAACCTACTGAGCCACCCAGGCGCCCCGACCCTGTAGCTATCTTGTCATGGATTGGGAACAGGTGACGGATGGGACACATATTGAGAAACGCTAGTCTAGCACAGAGAAGAAACACCTCTAATTTTAGAAGATCTTTAAACACCCAGCAACAACAAAAAAGAACACTTTATCTTGCAGAGGCTGTAAGGTGCTATTACACTGTAATATGTAACTGCTGTACATATTCTCATCAACTGCATATGGAAAGCTGCCATATTTATATTCCCAGTCCTTAATCTTTCTCCCAAGTTCCACTCACGAATGTCCGGCTCTCTGCCTGACACCTTCTTCAGTTGTTTTCCTAAGATTTCAACTCAATGTGCATCCCAAAGTGAATTCCTCATCTACCCCATGAGCCCACTTCTGCGTTCCCACTTTATTAATGGCATTCTCCTCGCAGCCATGTAAAATGATCTTCGTCTCTCCTTGCTTCCTTCAGCTGCATCAAGGCGTTGCCATTCTAGTGATATTGGTCATCCCAGTATCTTTATTTTTATCATCTGCATCCCAGGCCCTCATACCACTCAAGGGTTTTACTGCCAGAGACTTCTACTATTTCTGGGCTTACACTCTCCTGTGCATTAGCTTAATCCTTCTAGAGCTCAGTCCAGTTTATGCCACTTCTCTGTCTAAAAACATTTAGTGGCCTCTCCAGTGTTTACTAAACAGAGTCTGGTGTCCAAGCCTCTCCCCAGGTTTTCTCCTAATGGCTTTTCACAAACACTGTGCTCCTAACAAATTGAACTCCTTATGTGACATAGAGTTTTGTGCCTCCATGATTTGCTCACACAGTTTTAGTCTCCTGAAATGTCCTTCCAAATCCCAAGTCTCTATGTGCTCCAACTTGACCCATTCTTTAGGACTCAAATTCCCTTCCCATTATCTACAGGTACCTTCTCCCCTAACTACGGGCTCATGGGCTCTGAGTGTTCATCTTATTTTTCTTACTCTTTGAGGATAAGATTTATTTCTAGTTGTTGCTCCAATCATTCAGAAGATTGAGCTCTGTATGGGTCTTAAATGGAAGAGATATTTTATACACACATGTTAACAACTATGTTTTGAAAAATCATATGTTAATATTTACTGAAGATCATAGCAATAAACTGTATTTTATACAAAGAATGCTGATGGTGGGTGATAAATAAATAGATACTAAATGATAATTATGAGCCAAAGGTAATTAGCTGCTTATTGAGTACTTATGTCCCCAACACCAATGGGAGATGTTTGCATATATCATCACTTTTAATGCTTACGGTATCTCTTTGACTCAGTATTATTATTAATGCCCATTTTAGGGATGAAAAGGCAAGGCTTAAAGACAAGGAAGGTGAATACTTAACTACTATTCTATTCTTGGTATTCTCAGGAAAATTATCAAGTGGGATTTGATCGAAGTCAATCAGACTTCAAACCCAATCCTAATTTAAATTAACTAGTATGATTTCAGAACTATCAAGATTTTATATCCACATTATGGGATTGGTTTTATGTACCTAGCACCTACCAATACCACTAATACCACATATTAGCTACTACATTAGAAAAAAATATCAAAAGGTGTTCTTTAAATACATAGCAGAACATATAATTATTAGTTCAAATATGATTTTTGAGATTTTTTAAATATAACAAAGCAAGGAAGATAATTTAAAGCATAAAAAACGATTGCAGAAGACAGTAAAAATAAAATTGTTTTCTTGGGTTGAAGCAAATGCTAGGCAATTAAGCAAATACGTGCATAACTAACTCAAGCTACTAGTATTTTTAATAAAGGTAATGGTCATAAGAGTATAATAGAAAGTAATAGTCATTTGATAATAGTCTATTGAGCTCACTGTTCATCCCTGTGGAAATGCAAAGTCCCAGCAGAAAACATTACTCACTTTGGGGAAACTCTAAGACAACGAAACAGAAAGACCCAAGACAGCAATTATTCTTAAGGAAAGACACTTAAATTGCCTCTAGGTTTTTAGGCAATTACCCATAAAAGTTAATAAAATTGTTTTTTATTTTACATTTACATCTTATTTTACATTTACATCTCACAAGGCGGTTATTGTGTAGTTCAGAAGCAGAAAAAGGCAGTGTGGTGTGTGGGTGAGACTGAATGAGTGTGAGTGAGGTACAAGGTGTAAAGGAAAGGCAGAAGGGCCTGGGGAAGTGAGGGTGAAGACAAAAAGTGTGGGATTACGCATCTGGGAGTGCGAGAAGGCGAGGAGAGGAAGGAAACTCGGTATCCTCTACCTCTGCTTCAGATGTGGCAGCCAGTGTGCCCCAGGGAATGCAAAGGGCAAGCCTTTCTTCTGGCATTCATTTATTGAATCCACGGTTCAGAGATCAAAATTCATGCTGCTAGACAGCAGTGTAGTAAAGAAAGAAAGAAAGAAAGAAAGAAAGAAAGAAAGAAAGAAAGAAAGAAAAAAGAAAAGAAAAAAGACCCAGAATCGAAAGTTTGCATACGTTCTTCCCACTCCAATTAATTTCACTATTTTTAGTTTTCATAGAACAGTACAGAATCAGAATGTACAACACATGGGTTTTCTTCAAAGAAATAGAAACTGTGAATGAGGATTTTGCTTTGTAAGTGAGTGTCATGGTCTTGCCATTGGATTCGTGTTTCCCAAAGGTTTATTTCCAGTTGTTTCCAAGTCTCCATACTCTCTCTACCTACTGCTTTTTTCTTCCTACTCCTGCATTAATCACCTCCACTGACTCACGTCCCTGGGGTTTACAAAACCAAATACTCTATTTTAATATCTCTAATTAACTCTGTTTTAATCAAGCAGGCTAGTAATTCCTGGCAGCTATCTATACAATGGCAGGTGAAGTTGTATTAGTACAACGTAAATTCATCATTGAATGATGAATGTTTATTCAGTGTTATAGCCAACCCAGAAATCCAGGAGGGAAAAAAATATCCTTTAAGGAGCAAAAGGTCTGTATGTAATAAAGGAAAAAGCAGCTTAATACTTTCCTCCTTTCTCCTTGTCCCTTGGTAAACTTTATAAATGAAAAAGGAATGAGGTGTGAAAGGAGGGGGATATGAGGATTTGTGTATCTACAAAAGAAAAATGGTGCACTCAGAGGGCTGTTTGATGTCCCAGGAGAGCGTGAACACACCTAATCAGAAAGATTATGCACATATCTATGCATATTATTTCTCATAGCAGTTATCTAAAATTCAATGCCTGTAGTTTCAGTAAAAGTGGATACACTTACTAATGCAGAAGTCACTTCTGTATATAACGCCAAATAGTGTCATTCAAAATGTGCCTATTAAAAATGTTTGGACAATAGAAACAGACTAAGATGCTTGAAAATTGAAACCAGCATCAGTTCTCTCCCCGGCCACGATGAGTGTCTGGGTGTCTGTTTGTATAAAGCACTAAGCCTAGAGTTTAAAGTCAGGGTGTTGAACTGTTTGCTCATAAAACATTAACTGCTCAAGTGTTCTGGGCCAGTAGCCAATAACAAAGGCCTAATTTCTCAGGATAGGTATTCTAACCACTTATCCAAATGCAATTGATTTTCCTTCCAGAAAAATCAGTTGATTAATGTATTTCTTACTCTGTTGTTTTAAATAAAAAGAAACAACCTGAAATCATTTGTTTACCTTTGCCCAGAGGTGAATGTCATGCAGTATTGTGAAAATGCATTTATTTAAATTGTGAAAGGGTTAGAATCCATTTTAATGCAAAAGTTCTCCAGTCCCTTTGGGGGATGGGGCTGGGAGAGGGGAGGAAGTGGTGGGGAAGAGTTTCGGGGCCAGCAGGATGGTCCTTCCTTAGATAGATTATAACGTAGAAATTTCCATCTGTCAATGGGCCCCTCTGGTCCGCCTTTGACCCTTTCACTATTCTTTTGCAGGATTCGGAAGGCTGAACATTTCTGTACCCACCTAAGGTTAGCTGTATGTTCTGCTCATTAAAAAAAAAATAAAATCGGGGCGCCTGGGTGGCTCCGGGGGTTAAAGCCTCTGCTTTCGGCTCAGGTAATTATCCCAGGGTCCTGGGATGGAGGCCCGCATCTGGCTCTCGGCTCAGCAGGGAGCCTGCTTCCCACACCCCCATCCTCGCCCCTCTGCCTGCCTCTCGGCCTTATTGTGATCTCTGTCAAATAAATAAATAAAATCTTAAAAAAAAATAAAATTCACCTTAATTCTAAACTGCATGTTTTTAGATGAATGTTTTCATCACTGCTGTCGATGGTGAGAGGGTCGTGTGTGTGTGTGTGTGTGTGTGTGTCTGTGTGTGCGTTGAGGACAGGGTTCCCCAGTCCCCAGTGAAATGTTCCCGTGAAGTCAGTCAGCGTTTCTGAAGTACCTCAGCGCACTATGACAATAACTCAGAAGCTCTAGGGTGTATGATCACAAGTGTCCTGAGCCTTACAAATCCCACGTGTATCAGACGATGGTGTACATATGTAAGTTAATGAGATGTCACATAAAGAAAACCCATGCCATTTGGGATAGGGGTTGTGGCTGATCTTTGAAAAGTAGGGAAGCACCGTGTGTCTCACCGCGTCTCAAAATCGTAGCTGCCAACGAGTGTGCTCGGTGAGGCTGCACATCGAGCATATTCTGCACGAGAGAAAGGGACCGGAGGCCTCCTCTCCAAGTCCCTAAGGAAAGCAGGGTATCAAACGATCTGAACGAACGCTTCAGTTAGAAGAGAAACCAAATTCCGTCCTTTCCTTCAAGCCCTGCTTGGTCTCCCTCTCTGCTGAGAAGCAGGAGAGGATTATCTTTGACAAAGTTGAGCAAAAGCACGTCGCCCCGTGTTTCCAAAAGGCGCAGGGAGCCGAGCGATAAGGACTCGGGGGAAGTGCAAGGGGGGTGCCCCGTAACGCAGTGTAAGTTACTGCCAATAGCGCGGTTTTCTCCCCCGCGCGGGGCGAGGTGGCTGTGCCGGGGGAGCAGAGGCGTCCCAACCCCGACCGACAGGGACCCCGCTGCTACTCACGCTTCTCCGCCGCCCTCCGAGTCGCTGTCCGAGGCCCACTCCTCGCCGATGTCCGGCAGGGTGAAGAACAGAGTCTTGGGGCCGGGCCCGGGCGGCATCCAGGCGCCGGGCTCTCGCTCGCCGGGGCCAGGCTGGCGGGCGTTCCGTGGGCTCGCGGCGGCACTGCGGCTGCCCGCGCCGCCCGGGATCGACGGCAGCGCCGCGCAGACCCCGCCTGCGCCTGCGGACTGCCGCGCCGAGGCCACGGCGTGCGCTGGGGGACCCGCAACGCCGCAGCCGCTGCTGCCGGGGGCCGGGGGCAGGGGCTGAGCTCCGGCGGTGCGGGGGCTGCTGGGCAGCGAGAGGGGCGTCCCTGCCGCTTCCGCCGCGCGGCTCGCGCCCGAGACCCTGGGGTGAGAGGCGGTGAGCGCGGGCTGGAGCGAGGCGGGCGGCCCCCTGGAGGCCGAGGGGGAGTCGGGCGCCCGCGCGGGGAAGGGGAAGGGGGTCAGGGTCGCGGCCATGCTAGGCGAGGCGCCCGCGCTGGAGCCCGCCCGCCGTGCGCTGGCCGCGGCTCCCGAGGGGCTGGAGGCTGTGGCCGGCGAGGGGACCGCGGGGGGCGCCGTCGGGGTCTTGAAGATTTTGGCAAACAGAGACCCCAAGTCCAACACAGCGACCTTCATGTCCCAGCCTTGGAGATGCTGTCCCCGCTGCTGCCTGGACCTCCAGACCACAGGAAGCCGGGCTGCCGGGCTCCATCCACCGCCGCCCTCAGGGGTCGGACCCGGGCTCCGGGGCTGGGGCGCGCGTCCTGCGGTCCGCGTCCCACGCCGAGCCTAGGCGGCCTCTGGCGCTCTCTCCCGGCCAAGGAGCCTCTCCCGGCGCTCAGCCCCGCTCGGCTTTCCACTGACCTTCCCCGACAGCCTGGTCCGCCCACGGAGTGCCGAGACTGCGGGCGGCGGCCACCCTCTGTGGGGAGCAGCCCCTTCTCTGCCTCACTCTCGGGAGGTGCTTCGAGACCCCCCGAGGGCCAAAGGTCTGGAAGCCCACGGAGGCGACGTGCCGCAGCCGCCCAGCGCCACCGCGGGCTGGAGGTTGATCTGGGCCTCCGCCCGCCAGAGATACCCCAACGGGCCCCCGGGACCGCGCAGGCGGTTGCTAAGCTAAACAAAAACCCTGCTTAGCTCATTGCTAATTGGGCCCCAGACTGCAGCCTGGGGCTGCGTACACAAAGCTCACACTCGCTCCCTTCCTTGATTCGTGCCTTAAAGGAACACTGCAGTTTCGCCATCACCCTGAGAAAGATAAACCTGGCTCCAAAAGATCTTGTCGAAAGATTCGGCAAAACCAAATGCGCCAGGGTCAGGAGGATGGCCAGATCTCTGATAGGAGGGAAGGTCCGTACAAACATATATTCAGGTGTATTCAGGACTTGAAACAGCAGTGCCCACTCCTGCCACCTCAGGGCAAAGTTCAAAGTGTGTCACTGAAGATGGCCTAGGGGAATAACAGCAGGATGCCTCACCCTAAGAACTCGGGAAGAAGATCGGGGCTCTGATAGTAAAACCCATATACAATGCATGTGTTCTAAACACCTATTGGAGTGAACCAAGAGATTTTATAACTAAAATGTTTGAGAACTCGAACTATAATCAGACTGACTGGATACAAACTCAAAGGCAGATATGAAAGATAAGAGTTCTTTCTTAAGTGGACTAAATTGCATTTTGCTAAATCTGAAGAAATGTGTGCAAGGTGAAGTTAGGAGTGTAAATATATCTGCAAGGGGATGGGGTCAGTTTTGAGCAAGATTTAAAACTAAAATATTGACAGGGTTTGTCCATTAATTAATGTTTAGTAGAGAGTTTCTGTTTTGATCTCAGGAGGTTTATTTTCTGATTTGAGGTGAGGAAAGGAGATGAATAAGGCTGGTAGTGAATAAATTAACTGATAGTCACTACTATATACATTAGTCTTTTGCAAGTTATCAAACTGGATTCTGAGCCATGGGACATTTCTATAATAATGCCAAGCTTTTCATTGGCTTGAAGACAGCTAGCCTATCATGAGCCCTTTTCTGTGTCCAACTACCATGATCAAACACGGGGCACTTTTCTACTTCACAATTGTGTTAAGCATGAAGATGTAAGAAAGGAGACGTTCTCTTCCCACAATGTGGAATAATCAGCTTAATATCACAAGCTAAGTGTCAGGTGAGTGCCCCAGAAAGCAAGACAGGCACCGCAGTCAGCATTAGCTTGAGGCAGGAAGAGCACATGTGTGCTTAAGAGAAGTAAGAGACAAGGCAGAGAAGGGTCAGATTATAAAAGGCCTTGGATGTTGGGAAAGGGAAGAGCATGCAATTGCAGCATATAAAGCACCAGCACACTGTGAAGAATCAAAATGAGGGAAAGGGGGGAAAAGTAACTAGAAACTAGAGGCCAAGGTCTCAGGGTCAAATCAGACAAGTGGCACCAACTCTATCATCATGCAAGGAAACAGAAAGCAGCATGGTTTGGGACCATCAATCTTCCCCTGTTCTCATTGTTTCTCTTTTGTAGCAACTTGCCAGGTGGCCTCAGCGGTGTATTAGGAGAATTAGAACATTGAACTGATTGAACTGTTTCTGTTTTCATACAGTACTCATTCAAGATTTAAACTGTTTCCTAAAGGTTTTCTGTTTATTTCATAAGGATCTTGATTCTGGTTCATAGAACAATTAAATCCTCAAGATAAGTAGAGGTCATTTCTAGAGTATGCACTTTCAGTGTCTAAGCTGCTAATCATCTGATTGAGTCTGAACATATGCACTGTAACTTGAAGGACAGACAGCAAAGGAGAATCACTACTGAGTGAAGCCTGGTTCAAGTCACCCAGTTCCTGGGAAGCAGTACGTTGTTTGCTGCCACATCTCAGAGTTCCTGATTTTTCAGACTCAAAAATCTGATCAGCCCAAGACCTTCAGAGCTGACCGGCCTCTTAGGATGGAGCTCCACTAACCTGACTCAAAAAATACTGGTGTATAAGCCCAAGTTCAAATGTGGTAACTAATAATTACACAACCACAGAGCTGTCTTCTGCTCTTTTCCTATGAGAAGAATTCCTGTTAAGACCAAATTCAGTTGGGAGATTGTTAAGTGAGCAGAGAATCAAATCAAGGGGAGTAAGTTTTATATATATATATATATATGACTGATATATATATATATATGAATGACATATATATGTCATATATATGTTTTATAACAAAGGGACAGTAACCATATAGCCAACACCCTCTTCCCTCTTAGAAGAGCTACCTTATTTTAGATATTTCTGTGCTTACGTTACTAGCCACTTCCTTTCTATGCACATGTTTTTCTTGAAGTATATAGATACTGTTAATGAGACTACAGAAAAGGGGCGCCTGGGTGGTTCAGTGGGTTAAAGCCTCTGCCTTCGGCTCAGGTCATGATCCCAGGGTCCTGGGATTGAGCCCCGCATTGGCTCTCTGCTCGGCAGGGAGCCTGCTTCCCTTCCTCTCTCTCTGCCTGCCTCTCTGCCTACTTGTGATCTCTGTCTGTCAAATAAATAAATAAAATATTATAAAAAAAGAAAAGACTACAGAAAACCTCCTATTCTTCCAGAACCTGGCTTGAAAGTATTCTACCTATAAGTTGTGTCTACAGGTATTCTATCTATCTTGCCTGAATCATGTCCCCCAAAAAGATATGCTGAAGTCCTAACTCTCAGTCTGAAACTCCCTAACTCTCTGTGTGAAAGTGGCCTTATTTGGAAATGGGGTCTTTACAGATGTAATCAAATTAATACAGGGTCATTAGGATGGGCCCTAGTTCAATATGGCTGCCATGCGCTTAAGAAGAGAGAAACCTGAAGACAAACACAGAGGGTGAACACCAGGTATTGATAGAGGCAGAGTCTGGAGTGAGGCATCTGCAAGCCAAGGACTGTCAGGGATTGACAGCCATCACCAGAAGCTAGAAAGAGGCAAGGAAGTTTCTTCCCTGTAGGTCTCAGAAAGGGCATGGCTCTACCAGCACCTAATACCGACTTACATTTCCCAGAACAATGACAGAATCAATTTCTGCTGTTTTGAGCCGCCCAGTCTGTGGCACTTCGTTATGGCAGCCCTAGGAAACAAATGCACTATTTGGGTATTAATTCCTTGTTGGGGTACTTCGTGATCATAGTGTCTGGGTGGTATGTTTACAGAGATCTTTAACGGGGTATTTGCTCTATAAAGCTGGTTACAAATGAAAATCTTCATTGTCTCAAATCTACATGGAGAATGGCAGGAATCACAGAAAGGATGGGGGTGGGGGGAGTGGGAGAGCAGTATCACTGTCCGTGAAAGCAGTGGATAAAACATTCTGGCCACTCCGCCTCATGAGGAAGGCAGAGCAAATGAAGGATTGATCCTTTTGTCTGAAGGTCCTTTCAAAATGGCTTGTAATTGCAAACATGGTAAACAATTCTTAGCAAGATGCTAGGTCTTTAACTCCCATTGTTCATCCGTCAACAGTCTTTCAGACAGATGCTACCAGGCTTCTCTGTTAATTACCATTCTCAAAACATGAGCCCCAGGTGCTGTACCACAAAGATCTAGCTCAGGTGTAGTCGTGAAAGTGAATGCAGTAAACCATCGCTTCTAACTGTGGCAGTGTTGCTTTTTAAAAAGACTTTACGTCCAAGCAGGATTTTATGTGCTAAAATTCTTCTGGTTAGATTGGCTAATAAACAATTAGAGGAATTGGTTTTCCGACGTGTATAATGATGCTTGGCTGCATCACTGAAAAAATATTGGGAAGTCATGACCATGTTGCTATGAAGAAATGTTATGTTTTGGAAACCTGAAAGTTAAAACAAATAACCCGAGTAATTAATCTGTTTAAGAATTTAAACTGCCTGACTTAGGGAGCATGACACCAAGGCCAGAACCTACAAGGAAAAAGACTATCAGATTTGATTATAAAAAATTTAAAGCTTCTTGGCGCACTCGGGTGGGTCAGTCAGTTGAGATTTGGGCTTTCGTATTGGCTCAGGTCATAATCTCAGGGTGGTGAGACTGAACCCCTCTTCCAACTCAGGTTCCAAGCACTCAGTGGGGAGCACTGGTCTCCCTCCTCGCTCCCTTTACCCCTTGTCCCCTCTCACATGAATAAAGAAGTCTTTAAAGAAATTTAAAGCTTCGGGGCGCCTGGATGGCTCAGTGGGTTAAGCCTCTGCCTTCAGCTCAGGTCATGATCCCAGGGTCTTGGGATCAAGCCCGGCATGGCATCGGGCTCTCTGCTCCACGGGGATCCTGCTTCTCCCGCCCCACCCTGCCTGCCTCTCTGCCTACTTGTGATCTATGTCTGTCAAATAAATAAATAGAATCTTAAAAAAAATTTAAAGCTTCTTAATAGTAAAAGATATTTGTTGATTCAACAAATACAAACAACCACAATAGAATATGGTAGACTCTGGAGCCAGCCTCCCCAGGTTGTTATCGTCTCTGCCATGGGTCAACACCCATGCCTCTTACTGTACCTTAGTTTCCTCAACTATAATCCAGGGATGAAAATCGTTCTTATCTGAAATAATGGTACTTTCTGAGAGTTATATTAATTAAGACATGCTTGGCAACTGAAACAGAGCCTAACACAGGGTAAGCTCTCAGATGCCATTTTATTATATGATATTAGTTTTTATCATATTTCTCAGGGTAAAGTAATAACCTGAGGGAAGATCTGGAAGGAAATTGTAGTAGCTCCATTCACTTCCAAGGTTATAAATTTTTATACTATTTGAACATTTTCGGTAAGTTCCTGTTTTTTTTAAAGATTTTATTTATTTATTTGACAGACAGAGATCACAAGTAGGCAGAGAGGCAAGCAGAGAGAGAGGGGGAAGCAGGCTCCCTGCTGAGCAGAGAGCCCGATGTGGGGCTCGATCCCAGGACCCTGAGATCATGACCTGAGCCAAAGGCAGAGGATTTAACCCATTGAGCCACCCAGGCGCCCCTTGGTAAGTTCCTTCCTATTACTTGTTTTCAATGACAAATACAATAAAAGAAAAGGAAAGAGATCAAAACCTCAAAAGCTTCAGGAAAAATTGGCTTTGTATTTGATTGAGGGTTCTGGATTCTACTAAAGGAAAAATACTAAAGAACAACTTTAAATTGATCCAATAGAAGCTTTAGATCACAGAGATGATGACAAGCTCATGACCACATCTCCTGGGCACAGGAGCAGACACAGCACAGACAGAGAGCAGACGGATAGACGAGGCTGTGAAGGTGCTTTCATGAGTGCTTTCAAGCACTCACAGTGCAAGAAGCCCACGATAAACTTGTTCTGAGAAACTTGTTCTGAGAATGGTGTCCTAAACTGCCAACAGCTTCGGAGACACCAAATATTTTTTTTTCTTTTTCTTTCTTGTTCATACATTATCAGAGTGTTATGGCTTGTTTCCTCGTGGTCCCAAGATGGCACCCTCAGCACCAACCATCTTTCCCTCAAATAACTACAGTCAGAGCAAAAAGAAGGTACAGCCCACTCTCTCTTTCTCCCTCTCATTAAGGAACAAGATACTTTCCAGAAGCTTCTCAAGCTGACCAACTGAGTCTCATTGCCTAGAACTAGATTAAAGGTCCATCCCTCAACTAATCATCAGCAAAGGGGAAATAAGGGTTATCCTGCCTTATAATCATAGCATTTCCTGTAGTACTCAATAAGGGGTCAAACCCAAGAAGGGGGTCATTTGAACCTCGGATTTGTAGTTGTCCTGTCAGCAGTGCTGGGGACACCCTGGACTTGTGACTAGTGCCTAACGTAAAGGAGCGGGGAAAACAGTCTTGCAGGATTGAGCCCTTAAACTATGGGATCTGGCCCTCCAGTAGACGGTGTTGGCACCGAGTTAAATTGTAGTACACCCAGCTGGTGTTGGAGAATTGCCTGGTAGTGGAGAAACACTACCACCACCACCACACATCAATATTGGTTCTAGAAACTTCGGGGGAACTCCTGTAACTCAACAACAAAACAAAAAAACAAACAACAACCCCCCACACCCTACACACACATGCAAAAGAACTCGATTTAAGAATGGGCTAAGGAAAAAAAATGGGCTAAGGACTTGAAAAAAATATATATATTAATATATATTGCTGATTATATATTAATCGGCAAAGTATATGTGAGATATTTCACTCAGTCACATCTTGGAGAAACAGGGGATTCCCTTGTGTTTTGGTGCTGTTTGATAGCGTTCAGAAGCGTAATTTTCTCCAAGTGCAGCCCAAGTGGAGAAATGACACCTGGGCTTGGAAAACAGCCTTTAGCCCACGAAGGCCCAGTGACCCTTTCCGCTACCTTTCTGCCCAAAAGAATGAATTCCGGTGTAACAGAAACTCCAGCTTCCAACTGCTAGACCATCCCCTAAGTACCTCTTTCTCCTTGACAGACTCTGCTCTTATGTTGAAATCGCCAGCTGTTTCCTAAGGAGTGTGTGTGTGTGTGTTGGGGTGGGGGCGTTCTGCCTGCTCCCCTCTCCTCTGGGCCAGGTTTCTTGTTGGGAGCACATGTCCTTTAAGCCCAGAAAATGCCAGATGAGCCACCAGAGAGAGGTTACATCAGGAGCTGCAGAATTGGTAAGCGGCCGAGCTGGGAAGTCGGAACTGTTAACAGGGAAGTCTAGAGGGACCCTCTGTTTCTTACCACTGCTTAGGTAACAGGGTTTCTCTGAGGAAGGACGATCTCACTTGACCCAGTGTTTATCCCAGTCAGGATTGCTTTACACCAAAACAACCTGAGCAGAAGAACAGCTTTCCAAATCCCCTTGCACTGAGGGGTTATTTTCAGTAAACAAGCAGAGCAGAGCAAAGGCTCTGACCCAAGAGCCCCCTCCAGAGCCACATGGCTGCTCCAAGCCCCTTCTCGCCAGGACTGGCACAGATTCTTGCACCGGCAATGGTGGGTCTTAAGGTTACATCCTCTGCAGACCCTTTGCAGGCACGCACACTGTTTAAGAAATTGAGCTCTTTCTATCCAAGAGTGCCTGGCACGGGATAAAAGCCGACTAGCTCACCCCAAGGAGGAGATGTGCTGAGAAAGCTGTGAGAGTTTCAAGGTAGGTCAGATTAGGCCAAGGGTTAGGTCTCCTGATTGGAGAAGCTGATGCCTGACCTAACCCTTGAAATGGCATGTTTTTGCCAAGAAAAGGATGTAGGAACAGCTGTGAAAGCAGAACCACGTTTACATACTGATGGAAACGTGAAAGAGCCAGGCGGGCGAGGGAAACCGCCAAGCAGTTCCGTGTAGCTTGAGTTCTGGTTTGTGAGTATTTACTGTTTTGGAAGTGAAGCAAGAGAAGAAAAGGCAAGATCTCTCTCTCTCTCTCTCACACACACACACACACACACTACAGAACTTCAAATGTGGACTAAGGTTTTCGGTGGGGACTAGAACTCCTTGGACCATTGTCAATGGAATCCCAGCATTTTCTTGGAATAGTTACTGCACAGCTGGGGGAGGTTAGAGGAAATTCTGGAGCATCCTGATTCCCTGATTCCCTATTGTTTGTGGTCTCCCCCAGAAACATAATAAAATCTCTAGATGGTAGGGGCACCTGGGTGGGCTCAGGGGGTTAAGCCTCTGCCTTCGGCTCAGGTCACGGTCTCAGGGTCCTGGGATTGAGCCCCGAGTCAGGCTCTCTGCTCAGTGGGAAGCCTGCTTCCCCCCACTCTCTGCCTGCCTCTCTCTCTCTGTCAAATAAATAATTAAAAAACCTTAAAAAAAATCTCTGGATGGTAAACATATGTTTTCACCAAATTGAATGTGTCTGTTTCCTTTCTATGTCCACGGCTGCAAACTTTAGTCTAACATTTACAGTTAGATTTGCAAAAGTGTGGGGCGCCTGGGTGGCTCAGTGGGTTAAAGCCTCCGCCTTCGGCTCAGGTCATGATCCCAGGGTCCTGGGATCGAGCCCCACATTGGGCTCTCTGCTTGGCAGGGAGCCTGCTTCCTCCTCTCTCTCTCTGCCTGCCTCTCTGCCTACTTGTAATCTGTCTGTCAAATAAATAAATAAATAAATCTTTAGATTTGCCAGAGCATGTGATGCTGAGCATGCATCAGCAGGATGTTAACAAGTCAGATGGTAAGAAGAGTTCTATGATGAAATTGGTCTTAGGGAATGGCTCAATCATGAGAAGTTAAATGCCTGTCTTTAAAGCAGGACATCTTAGAGCTTTGTGATACCCTGATGATCACGGTGTCTTTCTGAGAGGAGGACATGGCATATACTGCTTCCCACACTTACTTGGCAGGGGCCTTTTATGGGATGTTATTTTGGAAGACCAGTGAGGAACACCAGTCAGGACCTTAGATATAGACAGCAATAGTGGAGACAAGTTTGAAAGACTGGGTGAAGACAGGGTGATGGAAAGTTTTGAATTCATTTTATTAGATGCCGGTCCATCACCCAAAGATTCAGTGCTGGGAATGACTGAGCACAGCCGTGCCTTGCCTGTGAGTTGGGCTCCAAGGGAAGATCCTGCATCTGTGAAGAAGTGACAAGAGCATCCCATGAAAGAAAGAGGCAGCCACCCAGCATGACGCTGCCAAGGCCCAGAGGCTAGATCATGTCCATACTGGGCAAGTGTAGCCATCTCTCCTTGATGTCCCTCCATCCCTCTGTGTTCTGAACTCCTGAGATTCTAGGGGTGCTCAGCTAGCCAGTGGGAAAGCAGGTAGAGTGATGAGAGAGACAAGAAACCAACACCATCAACCCCTTCAATGGGATCTTCCAGCAGAAGGAAGCAGACCCCAGCTGGAGAAGTAGAGGAGCCTAACTGGGCAAGAGTTTGTTATTACTACTGGACCAGAGGTTGGTGACGACGAGCTTGGACAACCCTCTGTACTATCTCAGAATGTCCGAAGAGCTCTAGGACAAGCCCGAGGTTTCATCCAGATGGTAGAATTTTCTTAAAAAGAGCTTGAGAGGAAGAAAGACTAATCCAGTTTCCTGTTTGTACTTTACTGAGTACAGTGTTTTCACTAGGCCAGTTCTACACGTCTCAGATGGTGGACATGAACCACAGGGCCTGTCCAGCTCGGCTCTTCAGGAAACAGCATTCTATCTACCTGGTTCTGGTGGGTGCTGCCAACCACAGGACTCCACTGCCATGGCCACGGCATGGATATCACCCCAAACCGTGCCAACTGGGGGACTTTCCTGAGGTTGTAGAAACTGGGATTATGGACATGAACTGGGAGCCTAAGCCATCCCGGGCACCCCCTCTTCTAGCAGTACAAACCAAGGGCATTAAATAATGTAGAGAGAGGAGTAAGGATGAGATGTGGTGGTGTTTGAGCCCCTGTTCTGGTTCTCCTTGACAGCTGGTTATGTCTCTGCCCTTTTCCTGTTGGGTTGTAGACCACAAACTCTCTTCCTTTTTGCCTAAACAATGCTGAGTTTCTGGCACTTGCAACCATGTGCTTGCTAAGATGAAACGGTATCTCTTCAAGGAACCAGTAGCATTAAAAGCTACTGAGACAAACCATAAGTGACTCTTAATCTCACAAAACAAACTGAGGGTTGATGGGGGGAGGGGGGTCGGGAGAAGGGGGTGGGGTTATGGACATTGGGGAGGGTATGTGCTATGGTGAGTGCTGTGAAGTGTGTAAACCTGGCGATTCACAGACCTGTACCCCTGGGGATAAAAATATATTATATGTTTATAAAAAATAAAATAAAAAAAATAAATTAAAAAAAAAATAAAAGCTACAGAGAAAAACAAAGAGCAGTCGCTGAGATCCAGCAGCCGGCCCAGCACTCCCAGCTGGACCATGTTGTCCTCTTACAGGACAGAAACATCCTCGCAGAATACCAACCTCAGACAAGGCAATGTCGACACCAGAAAATGAGACAAAACGTGATCACTTCCTAATTTTGCATAAGCACAGATAAAAATAAGGTCACCATGCCACCTTCAAAATATCATAAACACTTCTTGGCTAAGCGGCTGCTACTTCTTTACCAAGTACAACTTTATTCTGGTTCTAGTCTCTTCTCTCTACAGACAAGCTTTATTGAGATAAAGGTGCCCGCTCTCTATCAGCCTCACAAAATTTCCCCCTCTCTAACAGCATGAAATCTAGAAGGAAACTCTGCTTCCATAAGCCCTCCCCCAAATCACCCAAGGAAAGCCCAAACCTTTCACACACCTTCTTACTGAGATCCCGCCCACCCCACCCCATCTCCATGCTGTGTATCCTCCTTTATTTTGGTGAGTAATAAACCCAACTTGTTCTTGACTGGGAGACACTGACACTCTTAAAGCATCTTTGTGTTTGTTTGTTTGTTTTTAATGTTGGCTTCCTATGAAGCCGTTTGTCTTCCAGAATGTCTAGAAGAGACTTTACTTAAAAAAAAAAAAAAAGGTTGGAAGCTTACAGAAGTACTTAAAGGAACCAGCTGAGCTACAGATATTTTAATTTTTAAATACCTTGGAAGGTGTCGTGGATGCTGTAGTGACCGGCTCAGATCTCACCTCCGGGACCCGGGGACCTATTCCTCCAGCTGCTGGGCGAGTTCACCCCTCGTGCTTCCCAACTGAGCTCCTCCTTTGGAATTGCCTTTGGGCAAAGCTTTTTGCTCAAGGGCACGCTTCCTTCCTAGGACTGCCTACATCCAATATTGATTGGCTGAGATGAGGGTAGAGTGGTTCAGCCCCCTTTTTGGCATGAAACCTGTAGGGCCATTTCCCTGGGGTCTGCTAGGACCTCTGCTACAACTAGTGACTGCATCACAGTTCATCATTCTCCCTCTTCCCAATCCAGTTGATTTCACTCCCTCATAAATCAGAGCATACCCCCAAACCTGCTGCAGGTACCTCCCCATCCCAGGGTCTATTTCCTGGGGAACCAACTCAAGATAAAAGGGAGCTAAGATTTCAAAACTGGCTACCCAGCCATTTTCACACAGACCCAGAAAAGTTCCATCATTGAAAAGTCCCATGACTCCTGCCCAATGTATGCAAGATGGCTTGTTGAGCAGGTGGGGGGAAAGTCACATGATAGCACCACTGTCTCCCTTGCACAGGCAGATGGAGCAAGGCTGAGGACTTGCAAGAGCTAAAAATGGCTAATATATCACCTAGCGTAATTAGCAACTACTGACCCATTGGTTGGCCTTTTTTTGGGGGGTTACCTTAATATGGATTTCCACATTTGTAGGAAAAAAATTAGTGCTTTAAGTCTCCTTTGCTGATGTGGGAGTACACCTGGCTGGTTGGACTGTCCAGTTAGAAGTTACATCCTCTATTCAACTAGTTGTCGAATAAATCTAAGTCATAGTCACAGGAAGGAACATTATTATAATTTCTGGTTTTGCCAACTGAAACCCATAAAGTTACAATTTCAAAACACCTGACTCCTTAAATCTAAATTCCTTTGCCAAGCTCTCTGCAACATGGTTGCCTCCTCTGCGGCATCCCTGTGACCATCCAACACCAAGGTTATGCCTCCCTCCCTTCCATCTCACTTTTCATTCTGCCACCTGCCTCCTCACTCAAGGAAATCCTACCCACTTTGAAGGGTCTGATCCTCTTCCATGGAACCTTTTGTTCAGGTCCATCTTTGATAGTCCCTTCCTACCCTAACTCTTCTTGCCTCACTTTCTACAACTTGGCTCATATCCTATCGGGTCCCATCATGCTTCACACATGGCGAGCCCATGTAGCTGCCCCTTGAATACTATTTTTCTAACAGCTGTATTAATATATAATTCATATGCCATAACATTCACCTGTTTTGAGAATATGATTCGATAATTCTTAGTAAAAACTTACAGGGTTGTACAATCATTACCACATTCCAATTTTAGAACATTTTCATCACCCCCAAAATCTCTTGTACCACCTGTATTTACTCCCTATTCCCATCCCTATGTCCAGACAACCAATAGTCTGCTTTCTGCCTCTATAGATTGCAAGAAATATTTTTTAAGCTCTTCCTATGGAACATTCTTTACATTTTCCAATGACCACCATCACTCACTATTGAGTTCCCTTTGCAAATAATCCAAAGTAGACATTTGAATAATTAGAACTTATTAAATAAAATGGCATTGAAAACCCCCTCCTCACTAACAAATTGAGAGCATTTACTTCTCATTACAATCAAACAAGGTGTCATTTTTAGGTAAAATCTAAATTCCTAAATTTATCTTTAACTCAATGTTGATTCAGCTGGAATTTGTTTTGAAAGTGAAAAACAGGAAGAAAATAGAGTGAACAGATAATATGATGGCACCTTGAGAGCAGTCAAACAAGTCACTTTGCTCTTGGAAATTAAATAGGTCAGACAAACATCCTTTCTGCACTTCCCTTGTTTGGAACCCCAGGGACAAGGACTCCCCCTGAGAACAATTATAAAGGACAGCTTACAGAAGTTCAGGATGTTTCTTCCTGTGTAGGTCAAACACAAGTCAAGGCTCACACCTTTTATTAGCTTGATTTATATTCAGTTAAATGGGCCATCTCTTGTGCATCTCCTCATCTATTCAACAACTTCAAGAAAATTACATTTGAACTCAATTTAAATTGTGGCCATTTGATCAACTATCTTATAGGCAAATAAGTAAGAGAATGAAAGCCTTTTCACAACTGATGAAACATTAATTCATAATAAAAATTCACTTAGAAATATTTTAATGAACTTGAGACCATTGATACATAGATAACATACAAAGCACATCAAGAAAAATAGTCATTGTGAATCTTATTTTGGCATCATAAAAATATAATTTAATTAATTTATTTATTTGCTTGTTTGTTTATAGTTTATCATGCCAAAATAGAACAAGATTATTTCACGGGCAATAAACACATTTTAACAAAAAAAAGCTATAAAACAAGTGTCTCGTGGGCAAGGCTGATGTATAATGGGAAAGTGAAAATGAGTCCTCCGCACATTCACATTGTTGAGAGATATAGACTCTTTCGGAACCAACAATGCAGTGAATATTATTTCTTGCAGAGTTCTGTGAGCTTAGCCCTGAGAATATTGAACAATTTCAATCAAAGTTCCAAAATGTGACACCTCAAATATTCCCTAAATTTAGCAAAGAGGTGCTTCTAATATAGGAATTAACTCAGCTTTATCATTTCAACCCTTTCTTATATTTAAATACCAGAACTATAAAAGTTTTAGAAAGCACTGCTTGTCTATTTCCATAATTAGATTCTTTTCATTGTAAGACAAAAATAAAATTTAAAATAATAGTCTTTCTAGAGAAGGACTAACATGTACACAGCATATTTTACAAGATAATATATTTCATGTGAATGTACTATACCATGGTCATTATTAATTATATGGGATTATATAAGATTTTGTTTATCATCATTATTTTCAAGATCAGGAGTCAAAGAATCTCACTGGGACCAAATGATTCGACCAGGGCCATCTCCTGAGTCTGTGACTAAGAGAAAAGAATATTTTATTTCCATAAAGCCAATCTACTAATTAATGTTCAGGAAACAAGCCTTTCTGTAATCCTTTTTTTTTTTTTTTTTTTTTTTTTTGGGTACTACTTCTAAATAAGAGAATTGTTTCTTCTAACACCTATGGCAGAAGCCCAAATATCAGGAAAATATAAATAAGTGTTTATTAAAATATTTATTTTACTAAGTGATCAAAATGCACTGCAAATGTTTTCTGACCATGAATCTGTATATTAAAATGGGATTTAAAACTTCACAAAATCGACAGTGAGACAGGCACCACTAAAATAAAAGCCTTCCAATTGAAAAAATACTACACCTAAGCTTTCAAAAATTGGGGTATGTATATTAAATGTACTCTTTTCAGTTGAAATAATATTGTATCCACTAAAACCATTATCTCTTATTCTACTATGAGTGCATCCAAAAAAAATCCAAATGTAATGGTCAGAAACCTTCTCATAATTCTATATTTTCTTTAAATGAGGAATGTTTTAAAACTTTTTAAAGTTGTCTTAGACCTCAGTAACCAACTGTGCATTCACTTGTAGAAGATATTCTTATATGTTTATTTTGGGTCCAATTAACTCAGCTGGTGATAAAAGACCGGCAATAGAGAGAGAGAAGAGACAGAATCGTGGGACAATACTCTCTAAAAATGAATAAACAGTTCAACATTATTTTCAAATAAAACCTAAATTGACCGCAAAACTTTTTAAGTTAGGAAAGTTACTCCTCTGTTACCTTAGTCTTGAAATAAATTTAATGTGTTGAATTTCTGGATCCAAGTGCTACTTGCAATTTATGATGAAAGGCGTTTACCCGTTCTTTCTGAACTGGCCAGTTCAAGATGCAGTGAGATTTAAACATCCCTCTTCGCAAACAGAGTGCGTGGTTCAGTTTATAATCTGGAATTTCCTCAAGAAAGATCAATATAATGGAATCCAGATTTTGTTCAATAGCTTGTTGAACTGCCTGGTGCACCTTGAATCTAGGAAAAAAATTATTAAAATATGTTATATATCAGTATACAGATTTTAACAGCCCAAAGCACGCATATCCTCCTTAAATTTGTTTTCATCTGTCCCTAATAATCAGCTTATTTTTAAAAGAAATTTATTTTTAAAATTCTTTGAGTTGTGAGTCATAATGTAAGTAATATTTAAAAGCTCTATCAAAAAAATAAGTACACACTTAAAAGTTCACAATGTTCACCTACCTTTTGCATAATGGATCTTTTAATAGATTCTGTGTTATAACAAAAATAGTTTTTCTGCTTCTTTTGATGCTATTAACAATTGATTCAAGTTCAAGGACACCTGCCTTAAAGTCCCTCTCTTCGAGACAAAATTTGAGAGTTCGATCTTTTTCCTCCATTGGAGAGAAGTGTTCCCAGACCCAATCCCGATCTTTATAGGCATGAATTATATAAGCTGCATATTCAAACTGCTCTGGCTGTCTGTCTATTTCTTTGAAACCAAGAATTCGATGCACTAAAACATTCCAATAAAAAGATATCCTCCAGCCTTCAAAATGGATGAGCAGTACAATGAAGATAAAAATCAATGAGACACTGGTATTTATTATGAAAAAGAGTTCAAAGGGGGCACTGTCTTTGCAGGGTGATACATCAAAAAGCATGACGGGGAAACCATGATATTGAGGGGGAGTATTGCAGAGGTAATGGCTTGATAGCTCAGAAATGTTGGTATGGGTCTTGTTAATCCAATTGACGAACCAGGCGATACTTTCACAGGTACAATCAAATGGATTAAAGCTCATATCTAAATTACTTAGGTTCCTGAAGACTGGCCCAAAGACGTTCTTCTCAACTGATGTTATGAGATTCTTCTGAAGGTTCAATGACTTTAGAGATGCCTGATCATCAAAGACAGATGGTGGAAATATGTTTAAGTTATTCAATCCTAAATCAATTCTCTTTAATTCAAGCAAGTCCTTGAATGCCTCTGCTGGGATCTCATCAAAGCCATTAGACTCTAAGTTAAGAATGTGGAGGTGAGAAAGACCCTTTAGAAAATGAACAGGACCACTGGGGTTTGCATGTTTCCATAGCCTTGCTAAGTTGTTATGCTGCAAATCCAGAACTTCTAGTTTCTCAAGACCCTCCAACAGTTCAGCATTTATGTTGGCTATATTGTTGTTGCTTAGATCCAGGATAGTCAAGTTCCGAAGAGGATGAAAAGGTGAAGGGGAGCTGTCCGCATTTCTAAGGGCCACTCTTCGGAGCATCAGTTGTCGGAGGCTTGGGACCAAGGCAAAAGAGTTGCTAGTCAGTTGCAGGCATTTGTTGTAGGAAAGGTAGATTTCAACAATATTTTCTAGACCTCTCCATTCTTGGCCCGTGAGCTCTTGTCCGATTTCATTAAGGCCAAGGTCGAGCACCTGTAGGTGACCCAACCAAGAAAAAGCACCACTCTCTATTTTTGAGATTTTGTTTTTGGTTAGATTGAGTGTGACTAAAGGAGACGGAGCGAGGGACAAAAATGTTTCATTGGTTAAAGTTCGCAAACTTGCGAAGGAGTTGGAGAGACTTAAGTGCTTTAGCTTGATCAATCCTGTGAACATATTGCTTTTGATGCCTGGAAGGTTGTTGTCCCCTATGTTAAGATACTCCAAACGTTCTAGCCACTGAAAGGAAAAATCATCAATCTTGGGCTGCGACGCAAGGGAAATGCTTTGTTTAGCAAAAGAGTGTCGCAAATCCAGGTATCTCACGTTGAGAAGCCCATAAAAGGAATGAGAAAACAAATGTTCTATATTATTATACTCCAGGAAGAAATGTTCTAGATGTGGAAGCCAAGCCAGGGAATCGTTCTCAATCACTTTTAAGTTGTTGTGGGAAAGATCAAGCAAGGTGAGATTCGTGTGCTTTAGTCCAAAGAAAGTCATATTGCTGGTTCTGTACAGCTGGGTGTTGCTCAGGGATAGATTCTGAATGCTTGTGTTTGACAGTTCCAAACAAAGCTTCTCTGTGAGGCTGGGGGTCAGCTGAGCATTGTTCAGAGAGAGGCCAAATAATTTTCCAATTGCATGAAAACACCCTGGAGAGAACTAAAGGTGGGGCAGGGGGAGGAAAGGAGGTTAATAACCAAAACTCAGGGGCATCTGCATGACTCTTGAAAAGCTTAAACAGTTCTTTACTTAGTCCCTTTCCCCTTCACCGTCTTCTCTGCATTCTTCCCTAGCCCTCCACCGCACAGCTCCTTACTCTCTGCCTGCAACACCTGCCTCCTGTCCAGCCCTTACCTTTGTGGGCCACTGCTTACCTTCCACCCATCACGTAAGGGCCTTTTCTTTAGGGGGCCTTCCCTGACCTCCCAGTCTAGGTGAGGTTCCTAGTGCTTTCACTTGATCTCACTGAGTGTAAATGTGAGTAATAAGCTATTTGTAAAGTCACTGCTGTTTCGGTCTTGTTCTCATGAACACATGATACAAACAGGTAGATTGTATTATGAAACAGTGACACACATACATACCCTTCTGTGACTCTGAGTTCCAGCCTTGCTTTTTGTCTTTCCCCTGTGGTTTTTCCTCCTGACTTTACTTCATGATAGTGCCTCCAGCTCCCTCCTGCCCTGTCCCCACTTCCTCACCAGAAGCCTTGGCTGCTGTGGGACTCAGCACCAGAACAGAGAACAGAAGGCAGGAGAGAAGGAATCCAGAGAGGGAAGTAGCCAGTGCTGGGTGGTAGTTCGACACCAGGAGAGCAGAGGCTCTAACGCCTACCATGTCATTTGTGAGATGTTAGGGCTAATGGAAGAAAAGGCAAAAATGGGGAAGAAAGGGTACTGTACCATAAGAAAAGGGAATTGGACAATGAAGCAGGAAGTTATTATATTAATTAGGATGAACTTACATGATAGCACTATTTTAAAGTAATCAACATTGAGTTTTTGAATCATCCTTAATGATATGGAGAATGTTCATTATACGATATTACTGTTAAACAGCAGGATACACTGTTACACAGGGAGGTGATACAGAACAGAAAAGTTGTCAAGAGCATGGACTCTGATCTAACACTGCCAGAAACACAGTTCCGTCACCAGATGATCACTGGTGAGGCCTTGGGCAAGTTCCTCAACACTTCCTCAACTCAATGAGTTAGTTAAGAAAAAATAAAAATAAAAAAATAAATTATTAGATTTTGGAAAAGAACCAGTAGTGCAATGGTTTAAGCAAGAAAGGCCTGGGACAAACAAGGTAGACACACAGATTTAGAATCACTATTCTAGATAATAAAAATCAATTTGATGTGCCATACTTTCCATAAATGTTATTTGCCTTTATTTTTGCCCTAGTATCAATATATAAAAAGATTATTTCAATGAAAATAAAAATTTCTATGCACACAAAAAGAATAAGTTAGTTTGGGATTATATAAATAAATATATAGACACACAGGGTATTTTGAATTTGTACTCTGAAATCCACTTGCTGTTGTTTTTTTCTTATTATCACTTGGAGAAAAGCTGGAGATAAAAATACCCAAATGCTGGTGCACCTGGGTGGCTCAGGAGGTTAAGCCTCTGCCTTTGGCTCAGGTCGTGATCTCAGGGTCCTGGGATCGAGCCCTGCATCGGGTTCTCTGCTAAGTGGGGAGCCTGCTTCCCTCCTTTCTCTGCCTGCCTCTCTGCCTACTTGTGATCTCTCTGTCTGTCAAATAAATAAATAAAATCTTTAAAAAAAAATACCCAAATGCTAACATTGGCTGTCTCTGGACTGTGGACTTTTAGATGATTTTTATCCCCCCCATTATTTACATATTTTATAAAACTTCTACAATAAATGTTCTAAATAAAAAAAAAATGCGGTTCAAAACTTAGTATGAGTATTGCACAAAATGTTCATTTGTTGTATGTTTATATTTTATTATCTCAGAACCAATACACAGTCCATTTTTATTCTGAAAATTAATACAGCTTTTAAAAATCTGACTTAGTTTATGGCTTCCAATATTCTTATTCTCAGCCTCTAAAGGAATAAAATACAGATATATCTGTATATGAAAGTAGTTAATGAATTGAATATCATGGATCAAAGAGAAGGTCAGTTAGTTATATTCCATTATAAGAGGATTTTTATAATAATCTAATGCTAGTTATCATTTATGGAGCACTTACATGCCAGGTACTGCTAAATTCATTACCATACAGCCTATGATGTAGTGTTATTATTATACCAGTTCTACAGCTGGGGAACTGGAGCATAAAGAACTTGAATAATTTGTCTGATTACACAATTATTAGGACAGAAAGCCCAGCTGTGGAGCTAGCTAACCCAACTCTAAAGACTGTGCTCTTAACCATCATGCTATTTTAATTCTTTCAGAGATTTTGTGGGATAAATAGTACCGTTTCCACTTTACAAATGAGGAAAGTAAGACCCAGAGAGGTTAAGTAGGTTCTCGAAGATCCAAGTACTGGTGTGTAATTGGAACAGGGGTTGTAACCCACTTCTGTTAGACAGCAGAGCCCCAGCTCCTAACTGCTACCAGAGTCTCTCGTTTTGTGACCATGACATCAATGGCCCCAAGCAGGAAGTATGAAGGATTTCTGGGAGACGTGGCAAACATTATCACTCCTTTCTCTAGGGAATCTTTAAATTCGTATCCACGTGACACAGTTAGGGACTGTCCACACTTAAAGGTAGAACACAAAATAATTTTACCTTACGTCTTACCTCTTTAATTGGATTTGAGGACAACTCTAATTTTTTTAAAGAAGAATTACTGAGGAAATCAAGTTCTTCAGGTCTCAGTACTTTAATTTTATTATTTGATAACAGAAGCTCTTGGAGATTTTCCAGTTGGAGCTGACTTCCTAATTTGGTAGACGACAAACCATTATGAGATAGATCTAATTTGATTAAATTCTGAGAAAGAAAAAAGATGGATATAAGTTAGAGTCTGGCCTCCAAAAATAGCTCCTTTAAGTGTACCTGAATCTTAGAAATAACTTAGAAGTAACAGCAAAATGTCACCTATTATTCTATAGAAAACTGACAGTAGGAGTAATAAAAAATCTTTGTTCCTTCCATGTCGATGCAAGTGGTGGGTATTCATCCTTTCTGATGGCTGGGTAAAGCAGAGAAAGACAATTATCACATGGTTTCGCTCATATGTGGACCATAAGGAATAGCACAGAGGACATTAGGGGAAGGAAGGGAAAACTGAAGGGGGAGAAATCAAAGGGAGAGATGAACCGTGAAAGACTACGGACTCTGGGAAACAAAGTGAGGGTTTCAGAGGGGAGGGAGGTAGGGGGATGGGGTCGCCCGGTGATGGGTATTAAGGAGGGCACATGTTCTGATGAGCACTGGATGTTATACACAAATAATGAATCATTGAACACTACATCAAAAACTAATGATGGGGCGCCTGGGTGGCTCAGCAGGTTAAGGCCTCTGCCTTCGGCTCAGGTCATGATCCCAGAGTCCTGGGATCGAGCCCGGCATTGGGCTCTCTGCTCAGCAGGGAGCCTGCTTCTTCCTCTCTCTCTGCCTGCCTCTCTGCCTACTTGTGATCTCTCTCTGTCAAA
Source organism: Enhydra lutris kenyoni (assembly GCF_002288905.1). Lineage (NCBI taxonomy): Eukaryota > Metazoa > Chordata > Mammalia > Carnivora > Mustelidae > Enhydra > Enhydra lutris. The sequence continues at coordinate 16,469,758 of NW_019154095.1, read as the reverse complement.
TAAATAAATAAAATCTGTAAAAAAAAAAAACTAATGACGTACTGTATGGTGACTACCATAACACTAAAAAAAAAAAAAAAAAAGAAAAAAATCTCTGTTGTGATTGAAAATACCATTGTTACAAAAGCTTTGTTTCTTACTGCAAGAATCATTTAAAAAAGAATCATTTTATTTCTCTTACCAAAATAAAAGGACTCAAGCTCATTTATTCATGATATAAGGAGTATTCATAATAATAATTTCTTTACGATGTAAGGAATAGTCATGTGGCTTACCAAGCACAGAGTGTCATGCATCAGACTTGAAACTAAACAGAAAAAAAAAGAAGAAAAAATTTTCTTCTTAAAGAACTATGAGTAGAACTTTGCTGTCCATGAAATCCTAAAAAGATTTTTATGTTGAGAAAGATTGGTAGTTATGTAAGTTTTGTATCATGACTAGTACAGAATATTCATTTTTGTTTGTTTAGTGGGTGCTGTGGGACATTTTACCACCCTTGTGCTACATTTTAACACATAAAGTTCTACTCAGGTGAAGGTAATGAAAAGCTGATATATATTAGGGCAGAATCTTATGTAACACATAATAAACAGAGTAAGAGTTTTTTTTATGTTTTAAAAATAAAAGAACATTTTGCCAAAGATTACTCTAACCAGATTTTGAGGACTTGGTGTACATGACAAATTATCCACTTCAGCATCTAAGGAGGCACAAGAAAGAATTTTCAGATCACTAGCAAGCAAGTCATTTTATAAATGTTTCTAAGCATATCTAAGTTTGTACACTAATTTTGGGACATGAGGTCAAAGAATACCAAATTTTTTCTAGGTCCATAAAATGAATGAGACCGAGTTTTAAAAATGGCTTTGGTTTAAGAAAAGTGCTTAATAATTGTCTCAGATTGAGAGACAATAACATACATTTTCCCAGGCACAAAAGTCAAGTAAAGTACTGGGAAAAAAAAAAAAAAAGATGGTGGCCTTTGGTAAAGCAATATTGTAAAGAGATTTCGTAAATCAAGAGTACATAATTTTTTATTGAACAATTTGCTTTATCATCCATCAATTTGTTAACTTCATTTAAGTCAGAATTTGGATATGGCATTTTTTTTTTTATTACTTCAGGTACTCAATCAGCAGCATTGACAGTTTTATTTGTTGTGTTCCTCGTGGTATATTCTAATTCTTTTCTGGTTATGACAGATCAGATTCTTTTTTCATCTCTACCTCTTGTACCTAAGTTGAATTTTTAATGGGAGGGAGCAAGAGAGGCAAAGTTCCTTAAAATTAAGACTGAAATTGATTTAAGATGCTATTTTCCCTTTTGAAAACATTTTCAAACATAAACGGCCATACTTTCATGGGAGGTCCCCCTCTTCCCACATGAGTGAGATTGGTTTTCTTACTCTTCACCTTGATATTGAGATAACATATTTTAAATTTCTTATAGGGAGATGAACCTTTCCATCTTACCTTCAGGCTTTGAAAGGGATTGTTTTGAATTTCCTTGATGGAATTGGACATTAGGTGGAGTTCTGTCAAGTTCATGCAGAAGACAAAAGTTTGGTCGGAAAGGTGAGATAGCTCATTGTGTTGGAGGTTCAAAATTTCCAGCAGGGGGAGTTTTTGGCACAATTCTGACTCCAGTTTTGAGATGGAGTTGTAGCCTCCATCCAAGATAGTAAGTTGTCTGTATCTTGTAAAGTTGGCAGCTGGTAATCTTCGGAGCTGATTATGGGTGAGATTCAACACTGTTATGTTTGCCGGGAGGTCATCAGGCACTTGAGTCAACTTCAGATGACTGCAGTCAGCCACTTCATGTCTAATAACACATTTATGGGTAGAGGATGTACAGAGAACCCACAGGGACAGCAGTCCCCAAAAGAAGTAGATATGAAAAGATGAACTCTGGTTCATGTTTCTCCCCTCTAAAAGAAATGTAAACAAGTAAGAGACAACATTAGTAACATAGGCTTTCATAGGTATTGGTGTATTCCTTGCAAAACAGATAACCAAAAGTGACTATATATGATCTTTTTACTCACAACTTCTACGGAATACAAGCATCTATTATATAATCAATATGTCAAATGGAAATAATTCTAATAGCACAGAAGTACAAAAATGGAGCATACAAACTCCCTCTTCACTTTTCACCTTTACCCCAGTTTCAATGCAGCGTCTTTTAAAAATTTTTTTAAAATTTAAATTCAGTTAATTAATATATAATGTGTTATTGGTTTCAGAGATAGAGGTCAATGATGCATCAGTCTCACATAACACCCAGTGCTCACTACATCACGTGCCCTCCTTAATGTCCATCAGCCAATTACTCCATTCTCCATTCCCATCCTCTCCAGCAACCCTCAGTTTGTTTCCTGTGATTAAGAGTCTCCTACATTTGTCTCCTTCTCTGGTTTTGTCTTGTTTTATTTTTTCCTCTTTTCTCCTGTGAACTTCTGTTTTGTTTTAAATTCCACATACGAGTGAGATCATATAATAATCGTCTTTCTCTGATCGACATATTTCACTAAGCATAATACCCTCTAGTTCCATCCACATCGTTGCAACTCAATGCAGTGTCTTGTTGAAAGAAGCACGATACGTGATTTCATTTCTATAACACCAAGATCAATTAGCTTCTTAATCATACTCTTGGGTAAATGGCCGGTTTGGAGGGATATCTCTGACACCTTCTTTTGGGTTATCATCTTGGAATCCATTCCACCATGTTCCTGGGTTAATGTCACTATGGTGGATTTCAGTACCTTCTTTCTTGAAATATTTTTGTTTTGACCAAAGTATCTGCTTGAGTAGCTCTTCTCCCTCTTTCCCCAAAATATTTACAGGAGGTTTTATTTTTCTTTCTTTCTTTCTTTTTTTTAAAGACTTTTAAATTTATTTATTTGACAGAGAGAGAGAGAGACATCACAAGTAGGCAGAGAGACAGGCAGAGAGAGAAGAGGAAGCAGGCTCCCTGCTGAGCAGAGAGCCCAACTCAGGGCTTAATCCCAGGACCCTGAGACGATGACCTGAGCTGAAGGCAGAGGTTTAACTCACTGAGCCACCCAGGTGCCCTGAGGTTTTATCTTTCAGCTTCTGGAATACCTGTTTTTGTTCTTTTGTCATATGATTTTGATGTGTAGGCTATTTGAGGCTTGGAATACTTTTTTATAAATTAAGTGTTTTTGTTTTATTTTGTTTTTTGACAGACAGAGATCACAAATAGGCAGAGAGGCAGGCAGAGACAGAGGGAAAGGGAAGCAGGCTACTCGATAAGCAGAGAGCCCGAAGTGGGGCTTGATCCCAGGACCCTGGGATCATGACCTGAGCCGAAGGCAGAGGCTTTAACCCACTTAGCCACCCAGGCACCGCTCGAAATACTTTTTATGCAAAATCATTAAGGCATTATTCCATTGTCTTCAATGTCTTCAGTATCCACTGTTGCTAAAAAGAAATCATGCCCATCTGGTTTTCTTTTCTTTATAAAAAGATACCTTTACTTTACTCTCTGTTTTCTCTTTGAACGTATCTTTTTCTTTATCCTCAGTATGTAAAATTTCACAAGGATATTTCATGCTAAATCTTTCCTCTAAAATGTAGCTATATACTCTTAGGCATTTTCAGTCCGAGGATTCATGTCTTCTTACATTTTTAGCTTTTTTTTTTTTTAAAGATTTTATTTATTTATTTGACAGACAGAGATCACAAGTAGGCAGAGAGGCAGGCAGAGAGAGAGAGGGGGAAGCAGGCTCCCTGCTGAGCAGAGAGCCCAACTAGGGGCTTGATCCCAGGACCCTGAGACCATGACTTGAGCCGAAGGCAGAGGCTTAACCCACTGAGCCATCCAGGCGCCCTGTCAGTTCTATGCCAATACCCCATTGTTTTTATCACCATGGCCAATAGTAAACCTTGAATTCGGAAATGTATATCTTTCCATTTGTTATTCTTTTCCTAGATTGTTTTTTTTTTTCCCGTGCCATGGTTGATGGGAATTATCTGAAATAGTTTTACTTATTATTTAATTAATTATTCCTCCTAACTGGAGTATACAATTACAACAGTAGAGGACATGTTGTCTTTACTCTGTACTGCTTTACCTGTGTCTAGAAAAGTGACTGGACCATATAGAATGTTGGATAAATACATGTTGACTGAATAGCTTTCCCTGGGCAGTTAATCAGCTCGAGAAAACCTCTCTTACCTCCGTCAATGGTCCCAACTTTATTTTGGTGGGATATATGCCTAATGTGACAGTCTCTGGTATGATCATTTACCTAGTTTCACTTTCAGATATTTAAAAATATCAAATACATCTTCAATGTATGGAGCTGGATCAATAAAAATGATAATTAAATTAAGTTAGTTTTCCGTACGATCTAAAAGTCATGTCACAAGAAGAATTCCAGAAAAGTTTTAAAGAATAAAATCATTTTAGAGGATTAATTGTAAGAAAATAGAACTAGAGCAAGTATTTATAATTGTTCTAATCGGCTTTTAAAATATAGTGGTTTTCCTTTTTTTTTTTTTAAAGATTTTATTTATTTATTTGACACACAGAGAGAGATCACAAGTAGGCAGAGAGGCAGGCAGAGAGAGAGAAAGGGAAGCAGGCTCCCTGCCGAGCAGAGAGTCTGATGCAGAACTTGATCCCAGGACCCTGAGATCATGACCTGAGCCGAAGGCAGAGGCTTAACCCACTGAGCCACCCAGGTGCCCAATAGTGGTTTTACTTTACTTTTATTTTAATCTAGTTCTCAGAGATAGAAGAAAAGTCAGTTTCTGTTAATTATTTTATGGGCTTTATAATACTGGCATTAAGTATTGTGAAAGCCATACCCAATTTTTATATTTATAGGCTATGACAAAGATCACAGCCCAAGTAGGAGGCCCCTCACCCAAACTGCTCAGGTACATGAAAAATTTAGAGCTGAAAATGAATACATTCTGGAAATCAGGGACTAACTTCCCAATTCTGACCTCTCTGAAATCCTCCCAAACCTCTCTTCCTTATACTATAAGTGCTTCTACTTCTACTTACAACTCACACAAACAGTACTGCAATATATTCTCCTCCTTGTCTGGGTGACATTTCTCTGTTTTAGAAGGGAAATAGAGATCAGAATTACTGAAAAGGACTAATCTATTTACAAAGAATATCCCTGAAGGACTGAAAGACATTCCCAGATCTGAAAATACATTCATCACATGGAAAAGTACATCACCAAATGGTAGGTAGGAGGAGTGAAAAAGGAAAATCCACAGAGTGAATCTTACGAAACTTCAGAGTTGTGACCATTCGAAAGAAAAAAAAAATCTTAAAACCTTCAAAAGGGAACATATGATCAATTACTTCCAAAAGAAGAAGATCCTGAATGGTGGAAAACTTTTCATTAGCAACATCAGCCACTAGAAAACAATAGTGATGAGCTTTCAAAATGATCAGGGGAAACAATTTTGAACCTAAAATTTCATTTCTTCCTGAACAACTCAAGATAAAGGGCAAAGCATTTTGAATTATGCAAAGATTCAGTAAGTTTATAACTATGCAAACTGCATGCAAAAATTATTCTGGAATTTGCTTCAGGGAAATAAATGAGAATACAGTTAGAGGATGAAACAGATGGGAAAAAATTGCTATTGTATGAGACAGAAGCAAAGAAAGCTAAAAGGATGGAAAATAGACACTCAGTGGGTCTTGCAGTTTTAGACAGGCCTTTCAAGGTGCATAGAATTACATGTGTCTGTCCAAGTGAGACATAATATTGCATCATGATGAAGACATTTGGTCTGGAGCCAGACTGGATGGGAGTTAGAGCTAATCCCTGCTTAGTTTGGGTTCTCCATTTTGGTTCGTACACTTCACAATATTTTCTCCCCGTGAATGTATACAGGTAACACGTAACTGCAGACACACACCAACACACAATCCTATCGTGAAATTTCGAGGTAACTTCCTGAGCTACTACTGCTCCAGGCTGACTCGGATTTCCTCCGACTCACCTGCATTTGCAAGTGCTGTGGGAAATGATCCTTCTGATTTTCCTATACATCTCAACGCCTATCCACTTGTCACTTTCCTCTACTTTCCTTTATGAGGTCAAAGAAAACCACTTTTGTACTCCCAGGAACACCTGAAGTGTTTTCTCCTTTTCAAGCACAATATCACAAAATACCAGCTCCTGTCTCCTTTCTGGCCAACAAAACTGAGAAAAGGAGAGAAACTCTTTCAAGCTCACAGGGCTCTGTAACTTTAAGACAAAGATATGATTTAATTAATTAATTAATTTATTTATTTGAGAGAGAAAGGGCACCTGAGCAGGGGGTTGGGGAGGGGAGGCAGAGAGACAGAGGGAAAAGCAGACTCCCCACTGAGCAAGGAGTCCCAAACCGGGCTTGATCCCAGAACCTGATCTGGGATCATGGCCTGAGCCAAAGGTAGACGCTTAACCAACTGAGTCACCCAGGCCCCCCAAAGATATGATGTTTTTTTAAAAAAAGGCTATTGCAAAATGATCTCCATAAATTTCCTAACGTGCTTTTCCAGGTCCGGAAATCCACAAAGGAAAAAAAAAACCTCATTATTGTACAAAGTATTGGATTATGTTAATTATAAATTCCTGCTATTACATGTACTCTGAGTTATGATACACTTCTCCCCACACCTCTGTCATCTCTCTTTCCTTCTGTTCTCCTTGTTGATTCTGACTCGATTTCAAGCACCAGATCAAAGAAAGACCAAAGAATGCTAAAACCGACGCGCAGTCCCAGCTCTAGCCAACAGGACAGACCCGATCCCAGTAAGAATTTTAAAGATCTACCTTCATTTACTCTGATAACAGCTGACCGTTCCTTTTTTCATTAGTCCAAATCCAGTCGTTTCCTCCAGGGACGGGCGGCATATTTGCTGCAATCTCGAAAGTGAAACTAAAAAGGGGAAAAAAAAAAAAAAGGCAAGCTTCTTACAGTTCTTGGATTCTAACAAGGGCAAAAGGAAAAAAGCACATATCACATATCAGCAAGAGAAATACTAAACTGCTTCTCAAAAAATATCTTGCTTTTCTGCTTTGGGTACAGTCCCTTGGGTTTTACTAAAAGGGTCACAGATTTAGCAACAGAGAAGTTGAAAAAAGTGGGAGCTCCCTTGGTGTGGGCAGGGCTAGTACTCTACAGGTTAGCAGGTATCTGCGAATGAATTCCTCTATTTTTTCGGAAGACTGATGCAGAACTGTCAGAACCTAGTAGAGTGTGGTCAGAGTGAGAAAAAACCTCAATCCCTAATCAAAGCTGAATACTTTCACCTCCCTTATCTTCTTAGCAACCCAGGAAGATAAGTAATGTGAACGTTAGCCTTTTGATTCAAGTAGACACCTAGTTCACAACAAAGGAACTGCTCAAAGGTGCAAAGCCAAAAGCCAGTCCTAACTCATGCTGCTCGGTTCCATAATCAGAGCCTGTTAGGGAACAAACACGAACCCAGAGAAGTCCATTTTCACCAGTTAGTTCTCAATAAGCTTTCCTGACTAGTTAAAGGAATGTGCTTGTCAGGGAAAGGACACATTTCTTGTTATTGATATAATAGGATATAATGTTACCAACCATATTGTTATATAGCAATTAGAACACTTAGAAGGAACTGTAGAGACCACCTAATTTAACTCCCTTGTTTGAGAAATGAGGAAATAGCACGATGAGGGATTTGCCAAAGGCTATACCGAAGTTACCATAATGCTTCGTTATTCAAACAAGTTTAGAAATAAAACAGCTTGGATCAGTTAAAACATGCCCGGAGCTTGACTTGATTGAAGAACTGAGGGCAAGAAAATAGGTCTGTATCATGATGCAAAATATCTTCTCCTTGGGTCTTAGTCTTAGTTGGAACTATCTGGTGGTCACTGGGCTCATGGTCATGCTTTTCTGATTTTTCACTTATCTATAATATAATACCATAAGCAAACAATTACCCTGAGTAAACCATGGTCCCTCACATCTACCTATTGCAACATGTGGTAAAACATTAATAGTATTCCAAAAGTTTCTTCTCTGTGAGCTCCTTGAAGCTGAACATGGTATGATCTCTGTATTACAACTCTCCAGCCACTCTTCCATGGTAGGCTGGTTCTCTGGCCTCCAATGAACCAGGCTCCTCTTCAGTATTCACACTTCCGCATGTTTTTTTCCCACATTGACGTTGGGCTTGACCATGTGACTAGAGTTGGCCAATAGGACATCATTAAACATGAAGTGAGCCAAGACTTGATAAGCATTTGTACATGGGCACTCACCCTCTTCCTTTCGGAACTCGGTTGCTGTGTGGTAAGAAGCCCAACCTAGCCATCTGCAAAGGCAACATGGAGGAGAACTAAGAGTCTGGCCAACAACTCCACTGAGCACCTAGGAGACAACCAGCCTCAACTTGCTGTCCAGTAAGTAATGAGTGAGCCATATTGGGAGTAGATCTTCTAATCCCAGTTGACTCACATGGAGAAGATGCCACACAGAGCAGAAATGAGTTTTCCCCAGGTCCTGCCAAAATTATGGAAGAGTAAACAAATAAATGACTGTTGTCCCCAAATTTGAGTGTTTATGTTATGTATCATTAGATAAATGAAACACATTCCCTCTATAATCTGACACACCCATCTCTTATGCTTTATGACTCCATGAGCATACTAAATTTTCCATAATGTTGATTGAACTAATGAATGGATTTTTCCAAATACTTATTGATCATCCCATAATGCAACAGTTTACATCCAGATATTCCTAGTCCTTAATTCTTGCTAGCTTCTGAATACATCACAAGTCAGTTTCTCTCCACTGTACATTCCTTGGTTATGCATTAATTTATTTAGCTATTATGGTGGTAGGTGCTATAGTGACAAAGCTCATTTTTCCCCTTTTAAGAGAATTAAATCAAAGTTGTGAGCTACATCCATAAATACAAGTCCAGTATTTACTGGTGTTTTGTAGTATGCTAGATCAGCAAATCTCAGAATATAAATGAAGCTGCATTATTCCCAGGGGAGCCAAGATCTATAGAATTCTAGAAGCCAAAGTCCTTTAAATTTACTAAATTTTTATTGATTTTACTAAAATCTATATATTTTATAGTTTCTTCCTTCAACTTGAGTGAGCACTTGTTAATGAAAATTGAGTAAGATAGTATATGCAAAGAGCCTGAAAGAATGGTTTGAAAAAACAGCAAATTTCAGAGTCTGGCAGTTATAAGCCAAAAGTAACCAGTAACTTATTATTTACAAATTTATGGAACTAAAGACCCTCTGTCCTTCTCTGCCTGCTCCTAGTAATAATTCTTAATAAAGTAGACATTGTTTTTAAAGGACAATTGCAGCCTTTTTAATGCTAGGCAAAGAATTTTTTGATGATTGAAGAAAATGTATAATCACTAGGAAATCTGTTCACTTTATCTTAAGATTTGTAAAGGAAGGTTTAATTATGGTTTTCATAATCATCAGCATCTATAAAACTAGACTATTGAAGGCTATATGAGACACTGTCTATAATTTTCCATATAAATTAATTTAGACATGAAGATAGCATCATTGCATTTCTGACAACATATCTAGAGAGCTGAAATTATGGGGAAAACAGACTATGTGAAAAGACAAGCTAATATTAGACAAAATAATTATACTATTGCCAGATTCTACAAGGTCCAAATAGAGAACTAATTATTGAGGAATATTTAAACTTGGGTCAGCACCAAATAGCCAATTGCCAGGGAGCTGTTGGGAATTTAAGAGTCCATATCATGCACAGGTTTTATTTCACATGGTTCTTAAGAATTTCTGCAATAAATTGGACTTATCAGTCTTCCCTGTGTCAACAGGAAGCCAAAGTAAGGCTATACCTTTTCATCAGTAAAACTTCTCGTGGGTTTGTAATGTGATTAATGTACTATGGACCCAGATAAAGAGTTAAGTTTGCCTCAGAGCACTAGGTAAACAGGCATTTTAAATTGTGCTCACTGGTCTCCCTTCATAGCCTCCTTTTGGAAAGGACATGATGCTACTTTGTATCATCAGAAATTCTAGCGGGCATTTCTTGCTCTTCTTTTGGTTTCTGAACTCTTTCTCTAGCATAAAGGTACAGTTCCTCTTACCAATGTCATTTCCATTTCTGCTCATTGACTTCAGCTGTTTTAAATTAAGCTCATCCAGACAACAAATTCAGCAAGAACTTTGACAAGGGAGGAAATCACACTATGTCCTTTCCTCTACTCTAACACGTACTGAATAAAATTAAACTTGAACTTCCCTTCTGAAAAAGGAAATTAGCATCTGACACATGGAGCTTCTGGTTTAACCTAAACTTACTTATTTAGTAATTTTTCAAGGCAGTTGAAAAGTGGTGATAGCTTTAAGTCTCTTATAAATCTGTGAAGTCCTTTAGAATGAATGGGGGGCTCACTCTCCTTTATCGACAGTCTCATGATATGGCTAAGGGCTCTTCAAACCCTATGCCTTGAATTTAATATTCATGTATTAAGATAAAAAATAAAATTCTAGACCCAATTTCATTTTCATTCTACACTTTAAATATCTTAATTAAATTTGATAAGCTGCTGTCTCCTGGGCATCCAAGGAATGGTGTCATAAATGACAGACAAAACCAATCACACTTAACATTTAAGAAATTTCGAAGTATCAACAGCAATTAATAACTTACTATAATCAAATTGAACTGGTCTTTGGTGAGAACTAATGCTCATGTAATTGATCCCCATTTTATAATGCAAAATTTGAATCAACAGGGAAAATTAAAAAGAAAGCTCAGAGTTGGAAAGGCTGGGCAATTGTTTTTGACCACACTTCTTGATTCCCACCTAAGAGGAAGCTTAATCTGTTTCATGAGATGGTTTATAATAAGAATATGGGAACTGGTCCTTAAAAAGTGAGAAGTAAAAGTGGAAGAAACGTGGGGCAAGGAAAAGTTTCCTGTGATAAAGATATGGAGCTAAGATACACAAACCTAACAAAGTTTAGAAGGCTCCAATACAGAGTTTATGGCCAATATAAAATACTAGTCTTAGTCTTTACTTTATCTAGAAATAAGCCCATATAAGAGTTGAGTATACGCTTTAACTTCATCAAAAGAAATTTTTTGCCTGACATGTTGTTTAATTTTTCAAATTATCTTAACCACACCAAAGCTCCTCAAGGGTGTGATATCAGCAAAATGCCTAACTAGAAAGTTTTAATCCTTTATTTCATGAAAATATCAAAAAACAAGAAACTAACTTAATTAATGTTACAGTAGCTGTGAAAAAACAGCCAAAGATCTATAGTAACCAAGCGAATTCCCTATCAATAAAAATTTACCTTAAAAATGATAGGAAATTTCATGGAAATTTTACTCACCATTTCCCTACTCCCTCCTGGCTCAGCACAGTCTTCATCTAGAAGGGGCAGCAGCCAAATTCCCAGCTGCAGATCAAACCTCCTGGCAATGTTATACCCATTTTGGGAGCTTCCTAAAGGACTAGTTTTCTCATCTAACTCGAATCTCAGTCTAGGGAAAAAGTAGGAGTCAGTGTTTGTGAAAGCTTCAGAAAGATTGTATATACAGAGCACCTGAGGCAAAAGATGACACAATAAACCATGTAGGTCCCTCAGGAAAAGCTGGAATGAGACTCTTTGGGATTTTAAGACATTCAAAAATAGCCATATTTATGGAGGAATTGAGAGAGCCACACATAAGCCCAAGCAAGGGGTATTCTCAGAAAAGACTTGAGTGGACTTTGAGCTTTTATCTTGGGCATATCCTTCAGCTCAGAACACACAGACTCAATTGGTGAAGCACTGCCCCATACAGAGCTGGTTTCCAAGGACTGGGAGAGGTTGCTATTTTTTTCAAATGCCTGATTTTCAAATAAAAGTCATAAGGCATACAAAGAAACAAGAAAACACGGCCCATTCAAAGAAACAATATAAATCTCCAGACATTCTCCTTAAGAAAACACAGACATTGGATTTACTAGGCAAAGACTTTAAACCAGCTTTCTTAAATATGCTCAAAGAGCTAAAGGTATGGGAGGAGAGGAAGATAGGGGCACAGTGGGAGAAACCTAGGCTCATCTCACCTCACAAACACAACTGGATAATGACCATATTGTCCTAAATACATCAGAAGTCAACCTGAAGACTGACAGAACAAACTCTGCAACTAAGGGAGAGAAGAGCCACGCTGGTGAAGGTAGGAAGTGCAGGGATATAGTTTAGGAGAGAAATGGATCAGTGATACTTCAGAGGGGAGGGAGCCATGGTCACAGTGAAGGGTAAGAGGGAGAGAAAGAGAGAGAGAGGAACACACAGGGGAATGTACAAGGAGAACATTTCCCCAAAGCTATTATTTTAGAAAATGAGAGGGGTTGAATTTCCTGAGTTCTTGCAAGCAGCAGAGCCTAAAGTCTGGAGTTTTAGAGGTCAGCAGGTTTGGCTGAGAGGGAGCCCTGATGGCACAGCACCGCTCCTAGAGAGACGGCAACTGAACAATCCAAGGGCATATGGCTTGGGAGCACTGAACTGAGAAGCACCTAAGGCACACAGCAGAGAGAGTATTCATTATTCTAGGAGGGCTTCCCTAAGAGGCAACTTTCACAGAGACTCCTCCCCAGGAACAAAGGGGCTGGCTGGTGTCAATTCCTTCCCCCACACGTCAGCATAAACACAGAACCACATGACAGAAGCAGCTCGGTGGCAACAATTGCTGCCTAACTTGGTTTCACTAAACCCCAGACCTCCGTGTTCTTCTGGAACTGCCTTTCTCAGTCAAGCTTGTCTCATTCCCAGTATGGTAGTCCCCTCCCCTAGAAGATTATCACAAACCCTTACCCACACCATCTCTCCCAGCCAGAGAGTTCTGTAGGGCCTCAGTTCTGGTGGAGTTAGTGTTAGGTCTCATTTCACAAGCAAACCAGAGTATACCTCATTAAAACTGGCCATATTTAGGCCAAGGAGCAAATGCCCACTGTGGGCAAAGAGAACCTCTGCAGATGACTTCTCTGAAGGATAGAACAGCCAGACACAATAGCATAGTTCACACACACAGTGGAGACGCTCCCTGAAGAGCTAGGCCCTGGGAAATACATGACTTCTTCATTAGGCCATTACTTTCAGGAGCAGGAGACATAACTAGCTTTTCTAACAGAATAAGGCAGAGACTTAGACAAAATGCCAAAATGGAGAAATTTACCCCAAATGAAAGAACAAAAATAAGGCCACAGCCAGAGATCTAAAAGAGACAGATGGAAGTAACATGCCTGAAGGGAATTTAAAGAACCAATCACCAGCACCTGAGTGGCTGAGTCGATTAAGCATCTGCGTTTAGTTCAGGTCATGATCCTGGGGTCCTGGGGATTAAGTCCTGCATCAGGGTCTCTGCTCAGTGGGGGGTCTGCTTCTCCCTCTCCCTCTGCTGCTCTCTCCTTGTCAAATAAATAAATAAAATCTTAACAAAAAATAAAGCAACAGTTGTAAAGATACACACTGGGTTTGATAAAAGAGTAGAAGACATCTTGTACCACAGAGATAAAAGAGTTAAAAAAGAATCAGTCATAAGTGAAGAATGCAGTAGATGAGATTGGAAACAGCTCAATATAATGAACAACAGGGTGGAAGAAGCAGAGGAATGAATTAGTGATATAGAGGAAAAAATAATGGAAAATAATGAAGCTGAACAAAAGAGAGAAAGAATAAGGAACACAAAAATAAACTTAGGGAACTCAGTGATTCCATCAAATGTAATAATAATTGTATTATAGGACTCTCAGAAGAAAAAGAGAGGAAAGGGGGAAGAAAATTTATTTCACAGAATAATAGCAGAAAACTTCCCTACTCTTGGGAGGGAAACATACATCTAGAGAATTCCCATCAAAATCAACAAAAGCAGGACAACAACAAGACATATTGTAATTAAACTTGCAAAATATTGTGGTAAAGAAAAAAAAAATCTTAAAAGTAGTAACACAAAAGAAGACAGTAACATACAAGGGGAAAACCCATAAGGCTAGCTGGAGATTTCCTAACAAAAACATGGCAAGTCAGAAGAGAGCAGCATGTCATACTCAAAGTGCTGACTGGGAAAAACCTGTAGCCAAGAACAATCTATCCAGCAAGGCTCTTATTCAGAGTAGAAGGAGAGGTAAAGAGTTTCCCAGAGAAACAAAAACTAAAGGAGTTCATGACCACTAAACCAGCCCTGCAGGAAAATTAAATATTAAAGGGAACTCATTGAGTGCTAAGGAGAGACCAAAAATGACTAAGACAAAGAATCAGAGAAAAGCTCCAGAAACAACTACAAAACAAGTAATACAATGTCAATAAATAATCTATCAATAATTTGAATGTAAATAGACCAAACACTCCAATCAAAAGACATAGGGTGCCAGAATGGATAAAAACAAACAAACAAACAAACAAAAAACCCCCCAAAGGACCTATCTATATGCTGCCTACAAGAGACTCATTTTAGACCTAAAGACACCTGCAGATGGAAAGTGAGGGGGCAGAGAAATATTTATCATATAAATGGATGCCCAAAGGAAGCTGAAGTAGCAACATTTATATTAGACAAACTAGACTTTAAAACAAAGATTATAAAAAGAGTCAAAGAAGGACATTATATAATCATAAAGAGGACAATCCAACAAAAACATATAACAATTGGCCTCCATCAGAAAGGATGAATACCCAACTTTTGTAGCAACATGGACAGGACTGGAATAAATTATGCTGAGTGAAATAAGTCAAGCAGAGAGAGTCAATTATCATATGGTTTCACTTATTTGTGGAGCATAACAAATAGCATGGAGGACAAAGGGAGTTAGAGAGGAGAAGGGAGTTGGGGGAAATTGGAAGGGGAGGTGAACCGTGATAGACTATGGACTCTCAAAAACAATCTGAGGGGTTTGAAGGGGTGGGGGGTGGGAGGTTGGAGGAACCAGGTGGTGGGTATTAGAGAGGGCACTGATTGCATGGAGCACTGGGTGTGGTGCAAAAACAATGAATACTGTTATGCTGAAAAACAACAAATAAAAAGCCATATAACAATTGTAAATACTTATGCACCCAACTTGGGAGCACCTAAACATATAAAACAATTAATAACAAACATGAAGGAACTAATTGATAAAAATAGAATAGTAGTAGGTGTCTTTAATGCCCTACCTACACCAATGGACAGATCATCCAAACAGGAAATCAACAAGGAAACAATGGCTTTGAATGACACACAGGACTAGAGGGACTTAACAGATATATTCAGAATGTCCCATTCTAAAACAGCAGAACACACATTTTTTTCAAGTGGACATGGAACATTCTCTAGAATTGATCACATATTAGGTCACAAAATAGGCCTCAACAATTACAAAGAGACCGAAGTCATACCATGCAACTTTTCTGACCACAGCACTATGAAACTAGAAGTCAGCCACAAGAAAAACATCAGAAAGAGCACAAATACATGAAGACTAAACAGCATGCTACTAAACAATGAATGAGTCAACCAAAAAATCAAAGAAGAAATTTAAAAATTCATGGAAACAAATGAAAATGAAAACAACAGACCAAACCCTTTGGGATGATACAAAAGTGGTCCTTAGAGGGAAGTATATAGCAATACAGGCTTACCTCATGAAGCAAGAAAAATCTCAAATAAACAACCTAACCATACACCTAAAGGAGCTAGAAAAAGAGCAACAAATGCAGCCCCAAACCAACAGAATTAATGAAATAATAAAGAGGACAGCAGAAATTAATAACATAGAAGCTAAAAACAAACAAACAAATAATAGATCGGATTCATGAAACCAGGTACTGCTTCTTTGGAAAAATAAACAAATAAAAACTTAACAAAATGATAAACCTGTAGCCAGATTTATCAAAAAGAAAAGGACCCAAATAAATAACATCACAAATGAGAGAGAAGCAACAACCAATACCACAGAAATGCAAACATTCATAAGAGATTATGAAAAACTATATGTCAACAAATTAGACAACCTGGAAGAAATGGACTAATTTCTAAACACAGATAAACTACCAAAACTGAACCAGGAAGAAATAGAAAACTTGAACAGACCAATAACCAGCAAAGAAATAGATGGGGCACCTGGTGGCTCAGTTGGTTAAGCTTCTGCCTTCAGCTCAGGTCATGATCCTACGGTTCTGGGATGGAGCCTCACATCAGGCCCCCTGCTTCTCCCTTTCCCACTCCCCCTGCTTGTATTCCCTCTCTCCCTGTCTCTGTCTCTGTCAAATAAATCAATAATAAAATCTTAAAAAAAAAAACAGCCAAGAAATTGAATCAATACTCAAGAAACTCCCAACAAATGTAAGTTCAGGACCCAATGTCTTCACAGGTCAATTCTATCAAACATTTATTTTATTTTATTTTATTTTTAAAGATTTTATTTATTTATTTGACAGGCAGAGATCACAAGTAGGCAGAGAGGCAGGCAGAGAGAGAGGCTCCCTGATGAGCAGAGAAGCAGGCTCCCTGATGAGCAGAGAGCCCAATGCGGAACTCGATCCCAGGACCCTGGGATCATGACCTGAGCCAAAGGCAAAGGCTTTAACCCACTGAGCCACCCAGGTGCCCCAATTCTACCAAACATTTAAAGAAGTTAAATTAAAGAGTTAATATTTATTCTTCTCAAACTCTTCCACAAAATAGAAAAGGAAGGAAAACTTCCAAATTCATTCTATGAGGCCAGAATTATTCTGATACCAAAACCAGATAAAGCCTCCACTAAAAAAGAGAACTACAGGCCAATATCCCTGACCAACATGGATGCAAAAACTCTCAATAAAATACTAGCAAGCTAAATCCAACAATACATTTAAAAAAATCATTCACCACAATAAAGTGGAATTTCTTCCAGGGTTACAAACATGGTTCAATATTTGTAAATCAATCAGTGTGATATACCACATTAATAAAAGAAAGGATAAGAACCATATAATAATTACAATAGATGCAGAAAAAGCATTTGAGAAAGTACAATAGCCATTCATGATAAAAATCCTCTGCAAAGTAGGTTTAGAGGGAACATAACTCAACATTATAAAGTCCATACATGAAAATCCCACAGATAATATCATCCTCAATGGGAAAAACTGAGAACATTTCTTCTGTGATTAGGAGCAAGATAGGGATGTCCACTCACACCAATTTTATTCAACATACACTGAAATTCCAAGCCACAGCAATTAGACAACAAAAAGAAATAAAATGCATCCAGATGGGCAAGGAAGAAATGAAACTCACTTTTTGTAGATGACATGATACTCTATACAGAAACCCTGAACAAACCCACCAAAAAACCTGCTATACTGATGATTGATAGTATTGATAAATGAATTCAGCAAAGTTGCAGAATACAAAATCAATGTACAGAAATCTGTTACATTTCTAGGGGCACCTGGGTGGCACTGTTGGTTAAGCATCCAACTCTTGGTTTTGGCTCAAGTTGTGATCTTGGGCGTCCGGGATTGAGCCCCTCACTGGGCTCTGCACTCAGCATAGAGTCTGCTTGGATTCTCTCTTCCTCTTCCTCTGTCCCTCCCCCTCCTCCTTCTCTAAAATAAATAAATAAAACTTTAAAAAACAAACAAACAAACAAAAAAGAAATCGATTACATTTCTATACATCAACAAAGAAGCAGCAGAAAGAGAAATCAAGGAATTGATCCTATTTACAATTGCACCCAAACCCCTAAGATACCTAGGAATAAAACCAACTAAAGAGGTGAAAGACATGTACTCTTTTTTTAAAAAAATTTTTATTTCTTTTCAGTGTAACAGTATTCATTGTTTTTGCACCACACCCAGTACTCCATGCAATCCGTGTCCTCTCTAATACCCACCACCTGGTTCCCCCAACCTCCCACCCCCTGCCCCTTCAAAACCCTCAGATTGTTTTTCAGAGTCCATAGTCTCTCATGGTTTACCTCCAAGACATGTACTCTTAAAACTATAAAACTCTGATGAAAAAAATTGAAGAGGACACAAAGAAATGGAAAGACATTCCATGCTCATGGGTTGGAAGAAAAAATATTGTTAAAATGTCTATACTACCCCAAGCAATCTACACATTTAACACAATTTCTATCAAAATACCAACAGCATTTTTCACAGGACTAGAACAAACAACTCTAAAATTTGCATGGAACTACAAAAGACCCCAAATAGCCAAATCATTCATGAAAAAGCAAAGCTGGAGACATCACATTTTGGCATTTCAAGCTGTATTACAAAGCTAGTCATCAAAACAGTATAGTACTGGCCCCAAAATCTGACACATAGATCAAGAGAACAGAATAGAAAACCCAGAAATAAGCTTGCAACTGTATGATCATATAACCTTCAAAAAAACAGGAGAGAATATTCAATGCGAAAAAGACAGTCTCTTCAAAAAATGTTGTTGGGGAAACTGGACAGCAACATGCAAAAGAATGAAACTGGACTACTTTCTTATACCACACACAAAAATAAATTCAAAATGGGTTAAAGACCTAAATGTGAGACCTAAAATGATAAAAACCCTGGCAAAGGACACAGGCAGTAACCTTTTTGATAAAAGCCGTCTATGAAAAACCCACAGCAAATGTCATTCTCAATGGGGAAAAACTGAGAGCTTTTCCCCTAAGGTCAGGAACATGGCAGGGCTGTCCACTATCACTACTGCTATTCCACATAGTACTAGAAGTCCTAGCCTCAGCAATCAGACAACAAAAAGAAATAAAAGGCATCTGAATCAGCAAAGAAGTCAAACTCTCAATCTTTGCAGATGATATGATACTTTATGTGGAAAACGCAAAAGATTCCACTCCAAAACTGCTTGAACTCATATAGGAATTCAGTAAAGTGTCAGGATATAAAATCAATGCACAGAAATCTGTTGTGTTTCTATACACCAACAACAAGACAGAAGGAAGAGAAATTAAGGAGTCAATCCCATTCACAATTGCATCCCAAACCATAAGATACCTAGGAATAAATCTAACCAAAGAGGCAAAGAATCTGTACTCAGAGGACTATAGAATACTCATGAAAGAAATTGAAGAAGACATGAAGAAATGGAAAAATGTTCCATGCTCATCTATTGGAAGAACAAATACTGTCAAAATGTCTACGCTACCTAGAGCAATCTATACGTTTAATGCAATCCCTATCAAAAGACCATCAACTTTTTTCAAAGAAATGGAATAAATAATCCTAAAATTTATATGGAATCAGAAAAGACCCCAAATAGCCAGAGGAATGTTGGAAAAGAAAACCAAAGCTGGTGGCATCACAATTCCAGACTTCACGCTCTATTACAAAGCTGTCATCATCAAGACACTATGGTACTGGCACAAAAAGAGACATTTATATCAATGGAGCTAAATAGAGAACCCAGAAATGGACCCTCAACTCTATGGCCAACTAGTCTTCCACAAAGCAGGAAAGAATGTCCAATGGAAAAAAGACAGTCTCTTCAACAAATGGTGTTGGGAAAATTGGACAGCCACATGCAGAAGAATGAAACTGGACCATTTCCTTACACCACACAGAAGAATAGACTCAAAATGGATGAAAGACCTCAATGCGAGACAGGAATCCCTCCAAATCCTTGAGGAGAACACAGGCAGCAACCTCTTCAACTTCAGCCACAGCAACTTCTTCCTAGAAACATCGTCAAAAGCAAGGGAAGCAAGGGCAAAAATGAACTCTTGGGACTTCATCAAGATCAAAAGCTTTTGCACAGCAAAGGAAACAGTCAACAAAACCAAAAGACAACTGATGGAATGGGAGAAGATATTTGCAAATGATATATCAGATAAAGGGCTAGTATCCAAAATCTATAAAGAACTTAAACTCAACACTGAAAGAACAAATAATCTAATCAAGAAACGGGCAGAAGACATGAACAGACATTTCTGCAAAGAAGACATCCAAATGGCTAACAGATACATGAAAAAGTGCTCAACATCACTCAACATCAGGGAAAAACAAATCAAAACTACAGTGAGATACCACCTCACACCAGTCAGAATGGCTAAAATTAGCAAGTCAGGTAATGACAAGTGTTGGTGAGGATGCAGAGAAAGGGGAACATTCCTTCATTGTTGGTGGCAATGCAAGTTGGTGCAGCCACTCTGGAACACAGTATGGAGTTCCTCAGAAAGTTGAAAATAGAGCTACCCTATGACCCAGCAATTGCACTACCCAGCAATTGCAATACTGGGTATTTACCCTAAAGACTCAAATGTAATGATCCGAAGGGGGACATGCATCCCAATGTTTACAGAAGCAATGTCTGCAATAGCCAAACTATAGAAAGAGCCTAGATGTCCATCAACAGATAAATGGGTAAGGAAGATGTGACACATATATACAATGGAATATTATGCAGCCATCAAAAAACCCTAAAATCTTGCCATTTGCCATGGCATGTATGGAACTAGAAGGTATTACACTAAGCGAAATAAGTCAATCAGAGAAAAACAATTATATGATCTCACTGATATGAGGAATTTGAGAAAGAAGACAGAGGATCATAGGGGAAGGGAGGAAAAAATGAGACAAGAGGAAACCAGAGAGGGAGAAAAACCATAAGAGACTCTTAATCTCAGGAAACAAACTGCATTGCTGTGTGGGGTGGTAGGGATAGGGTGGCTGGGTGATGGACATTGCGGTGGGTATGTGCTATGGTGAGTGCTGTGAATTGTGTAAGACTGATGAATCACAGACCTGTAACAACATAACCTGAAACAAATAACAAATTATATGTTAATTTAAAAAAATTTAAAATAAAAAGAAATAAGGAAATAGAGAACTTTAACAATATTATGAACCAATTAAATCTAGCAGGCATATACAGAACACTCCACCCAACAAAAGCAGAATACATCTTTTTCAAGTGCACATGGAACACTTTCCAGGATAGACCATATGTTAGGCCATAAGACAAATCTTAATAAACTAAAAGAGACTGAAATCATACAAAATATCTTTTCTGGTCACAACTGAATGAAAAGAAATCAATAACAAAAGGGAAACTGGTAATTTCACCCATATATAGAAATTAAACAACACAGTCTTAATGCAACCAATTGGTCAGATAAGAAATCAAAAAGAAAATTAGAAAATATCTTGAGACAAATGAAAATGAAAGCACAACATATCAAAACATATGGCATGTAGCAAGACCAGTGTTAAGCAAATTGATAGTTGTCAATACTTAGAGTAAGGAAGAAGAAAGTTCTCAAATCAAAGTCTAACTTTACATCTTAAGGAAACAGAAAAAGAAGAGAAAATTAAACCCAAATTTAGAAAAAGGAAGGCAATAATAAAGATTAGAGCAGGTATAAATGAAATATAGAATAAGAAAACAATAGAGAAAAATCAATGAAATCAAGAGTTGTGTCCTTGAAAAGGTGAACAAAATTGGCAAACCTTCAGCTACACTGATTAAGAAAAAAAAAATCAGTCAAATTATTGAAATTAGAAATGAAAGTGGGGACATTACCACCACTTTCACAAAAATGAAACAGATTATAAGAGAGTTATTATAAATAATTGCACATCAACTGATGGATAACATAACGAGTGGCCAAATTCCTAGAAAAGACACAACTATCAAGACTGAATCATAAAGAAATAGAAATAAATAGACCTATAGCTGGTAATAGTTATCGAATCAGTAATAAAAAACCACCCAACAAAATAAAAAGCTCTAGACCAGATGGCATCACTAGTGAATTCTACCAAATCTTAAAGAATCAAGCTCTTAATCAAGCTCTTCCAAAAAAATTAATGAGGAGGGAGCATTTCTAACTCATTTATTGAGGCCAGCATTACTCTGATGCCAAAGCCAGACACCGTAAGAAAAGAAAACTACAGGCCAATATCCCTCATGAATATCAATGCAAAAATCTTCAATAAAATATTAGCAAACTGAAGTCAACAGCATATGAAAGGGATCATACACCATGACCTAGTAGGATTTATTCTTGGAATTTAAGAATGGCTCAACATAAAAAAATTAAACAACATCATATACCACATTAACAGATTGAAGGAAAAAACCATAGGATCATCTCCATTGATGCAGAAAAAAGCATTATAAAAACTAAACACATTTTCATGATAAAGCACTCAGCTGTTTAATAAGATTTAAGGATTCTTTGGAGGCCTACCTGGGCAGGGCACAGTCAATTAGGGGTCCAACTCTTGGTTTCGGCTCAGGTCATGATCTCAGGGTTGTAAGACTTAGCCCTGGATTGGGGCTCAGCGCTCAGTAGAGGCTGATTGTAAGTCTCTCCATCTCCGTCTGCCCCTCTCCCTCCATCTCTTTCTCTCTAAAATAAATAAATAAAGCTTAAAAAAAAGATTCTTTTGATGAAAGAAGACAACACAATGTCATGCAGAGGAAGGCTAAAGTCTGTTACTTACAGCTGCAAATGAGAGAAGGCTTCCAGACCTCATCACACAAAGAATTACCTCAACACAGGATACTGGACCCATAGTTGGCAGGTTATGTATGGCAAGCTGAGTGTCATTAGCTAGGTTTGGCAAGTTCCCTGGGGACTGACTAATTTGAGTAATTTCAGTAAGCTCTAGTGTATAAGGGCTTTTTCTAGTGGTCTGAAACTTACTCCCAGGGCAATTAGTCTGAGTGTATAGTGGCCTAGAGTGTGAGAACCTGATAAAGGAAGTGAGTTGTAATTAACTCTTCAAGAAGGAGAGCTGACCAGCCCGTGGCCAAGGACTTCAAAACTGGGTCAAGACAGCATTTTTTAAAAACTATGTTACAATTGACCCCTTGATGTCTTGACATCAGTTTTGAGCTAGTTTTTTTGGGGGGTGGTGGTGGTGGGGAGTTATTTGAATGTCCTAAATGATAAAGGAGACTTCCAAAGATTGAGCATAGTTACCCTAAACAGCATAGAAAACATTTTATCGTAAGAGCAGAAAAGAAAAAAAGGAGAAGTAGAAGTTTTTGCAGGCCCTCCCATAGCCCAGTTCCTCATTTATGTGGTATTAACCAGATCTGAAATTGCTGGGCTTCTAATAATATTTTGGCGGAGCTGTAAAGTGTGTTAAAAGCACGCATTATATTTTTCGTGACAATAGTCTCTTGGTGTATTTCTTGGGTCAAACCGCCAGTTCTAGCAGTTATATTGTTGGAAGATAGAAATTAACTGTTTAATATGGTATATGTATGTAAAGGCTAATAGTATTTTTTTATAACCGATGAGAAGGGGTGGTTGTAGGGGACATGGTCAGAGGACAAAGTGGGAGATTGTGATAGAGGGCTGGAGTAGGGGAGTAAGAGAAGGCAATGGAAAGTGGGAGGTTCTCTCCCCAGGGGGCTGAGGGCTGGAATAATAATTGTCATTAATTTTTAGAATGACATAGTAGCAAGCCCTCTACGATTTCCCTTTAAGCATGCAAGCAGAGGGGTTTTGGCCAAGAGCAAGGTATAGACTAGAATCATGGACTAAGCAGACAGTGAACTCAGGAATCTCTAATATCTCTAATCTCTCTATCTCTAATATCAAAGAAAGAAAAGCAAAACATGTCCCATGTCGTTCGTCAGTGCCTTAGGAGAAGCAGCCTGTGGGCATTACTGGGGCAGGAGTCTGAGAATCAGGGGGGAAGCTATCTCTGATGAAAAGAATAATGTCATCTTCAGTATCAAGTCTTGGGCCAGGGTGATGTTGTCTGTGATATGGGACTGGGACATTCTTCCCAAGGGATATCTACTGGGGTTGATGTGGCCCAAATTGTAAGGCTTAGCTTTTGCAGAAGTTGAAGGCAATGTAGGCCCTGGGAGCTTGCAATATCTTTTAAGTCAAGGGGCTTTCTGGGACACAGCTAGCAAACGTGAGGCCAGCATCCATGATAGTGTTGTAATTGAACCAAAGCTCTGGAACCCGACTAGCACATCTAATGGCCTACTTTATGGTGGCAAAATCTAAAAGCTCCAGGGATCTAAACTTTTGCTCAGATGGATGCTGAGCGAGGTTTATTGCAAATAGGATTTAAATCTTATGGCCTGATTTGAGAGCATGTGGTTAATAGGGTGTGGGATTATTAGTCATCTAAATTGTCTGTGGCTGAGATTGAAACCGGCATTAGTCTGTTAGTAGGTTCTCTAAACCAATGACTAATACGCCCTTTGGGTCTGTCCTCAGTTCTGTTGGTGACGGGCAATCAATCAGGTCTTAGAGCTGCTGGGATTGCATTAGCCAAACTGGACGGCATGTGGACATCAGCATTTGCCATGTGTGGTTGAAACAATGGCTTCCTTGGAGGGTTTCAGCTTCCAGATCACAGATTTAAAAAAAAACTCCATGAGCAATGGCAATAAGACTAAGAGACAGTTGAATGTCTATTGTTGCCTGAAGTTGATTTTCTCTTGGCATGTAGCATCACCAGGGAAGAGTTATCTAGTTTTATCATTATGGGATATGATGATTCCATTATTATCCCTGAATGTAATTTTTATTTACTAAGTGGAACTTTTTTTAAAATTTATTTTTTATTTTTTTAAAAGATTTTATTTATGTACCTGACAGGGATCACAGGTAGGCAGAGAGGCAGGCAGAGAGAGAGGAAGGGAAGCAGGCTCCCCGCCGAGCAGAGAGCCCGACGTGGGGCTAGATCCCAGGACCGTGGAATCATGACCTGATCCAAAGGCAGAGGCTTTAACCCACTGAGCCACCCAGGTGCCCCTAAGTGGAACTTTTGATCTCCCTTCTTGGTAGTCTATATTATTCTGGAAAAGGACCTGGAAAACTAATTTTAATTTTTTGGAGAGGATCAGAATGAGAGACAGATTAATGAACTGTCCCTTAATGACCTGAATATAGGAGAAGGTTTTAGATGGTGGAAATTTAGGCTCAAATGGGCCCCATATCATAGGTGCAGGTATCTGGCCCATGGGACAATCTGGTCTAATGCATCCCAGAAGAATATTTACCATTGATCTGGCCCCAGCCTGTATAGGATGGGAAGACTAGAAAATGGATAAAGATAGGGGAGACACTATTAAAGGGCCTCATGTATAAGTCTTTGTATGCATGGAGAGAGACACCTCCCCCTTTACATTAAAGGATGATGGGAAAGATTATTAAAGTTGGTATGAAGTGTGAGGAAGACAAAGGGCCTTGAATTAAGACAGATTAAGACCTGGGAAAGTTATAGATCCATTTAATGGCTCATCCATCATTTTGTAACTGTAATAGAATGAGGAGCCCTTTAGGCTTCTCAATTAAACCTATTGCCAGGAGGCTAAAGTTTCTATTAAATGTCATCTATAGGAGCCTAGCGCTGTTTATTTTGAAAAGTGAAATGTGTGTCTTGGTCAATATCAGCAATGTCTGGAATTCCAAAGGGGATAAGGAGTGTCCTGATAAAGCGTGGTATTGTGGCCTTTGCATATATAGAAACATGTATAACTTTGATTTATATTTGGGTGTTAGGAGGCAAGAGATTTCAACAGTTCTTAACCCTGAAAGGCACAATGATCCAAAGGCGATGGTCCAAGAGTTTGTAAAAACATGCGGATGGAACCATTTGCTGATTAGAGTCTCCAGGGCTAAGATGACTACCTGAAGTTTAGCCAATTGTGCTGAGCCTTGGACTCCATCCTTTACCAGGAACAGCCTAGTTAAGAGATGGAAAGTAGCAGCATTCCACTGAGCTCCATCACATACGATGGTGGCAATTCCATCTGTACAGTCTAACCTAAAGGGGCTCCCCAAATAGCCAAGGAGTCTGCGGGAAGGGTGACCTGCTCTCGACCATAGCATCTGGCAAGAAACTGGAGACAAGGGAGGACACCCCCTGCTGCAAACAGAAGATGCTAGAGGGTTCAGTTATTGACTAGAGGCCCATGGGGTTCCATTCTGTCAAGCTGATTTATGAATGTCAAAGACTTGATTTAATTTTAATTTATCGATCATTGTGCAGAGTGCTCATGTGCACAATGGGATATTTCCCTGACTTAAATTTGAGCAGGATCCCCAGGACGTAGCCAACAATTATAGTTTGAGCCTCAATATTGATTAAAAGTCCATGAAGCTTTACGAATTGGTGGACTTTGCAAATGTTTATGTTATCTTAGAACCTATGCTGTAGAAGGACAACAAGACTCTCACACCCTTTTGCCTTTTTGTTATATACATTTTAAAGTAAATTATGGATTTCCAGTTGGGTCAAATTATGGACCTCTGTTTTAATTCAAATATATATGCTTGATAATATATAAAAATATGTAATTTTAAAACTTCTTCCCCCTGCAATCTTATGTTCCTATTAATGGGGCAGGGGACATGGGGGTACTTCTGTCTGCTTAAAGTCCTGGTGTTAGTTTCTATCTCTGTCTGAAAAGGAACTGGGGGATCTTCTAAACGGTTACAGGAAATATGGGGGAAGGGCCTGTGACGTACTTCAAAGGCAGCTGTCTCTCCTTCCCAGGCTTTCCAGTCTACCTCCCACGGACTAAGTTTGTACTTAGAGGGCTATGGCAGCCTGACTTGGGACAGGGGAGTTAGCCCCCTTCACCCAAGTATCAGCCCTTTGGCCTGTTGATACTGGCGCGAAGCACCCTGCTTGATTCCAAGCACCCTGGACCCGGGTTCTATATTATTTAAGCAATTGGTTAACTCAGGTAGGTGTTGTGGGGAGGCTGAGATATTCGTGCTATTGCCCCAGGGGCCCCCTTGGGATTAAACATTGGACTACTGGTCTCTGAGGATGCAACTTACGATTCTCCTGGGAGTCTGGGGAGCACGGTACTCACTGGCAAGAGCAGCAAGCCAGGCAGCTGCAAGGGAGAGGTTCATACCCCCACCTGAGTGACACTGATGTAAAGACCGGGGCAGCAATACTCACAGGAAATAAGGGGACAAACCAGGGTTTGCCCTGAATAATAATAAAGAAACACCAATGCCAAAAAAGTGATGGGTCCCTGGGACAGATCTCTGCCCAAACACAGGGTGTGACCCCAAACACACCAGAACATGTCACCCTGGAAAGTGTAGCTCTAGTGTCTTCTCACTCCTATTGCCCTAAGGTGGGTTCCCACCTGGGCTAATGGTTAGCATCCCAGTTTAACCAATTGGCACTGTTTGTTTTTAAAACTCCCACACTGGGGACATTTGGTAAGGAGAGCTATGCCAGTCATGGGCTGACACAGCAGCAGGTAGCAAGCCTAAAATTCAACAGGTGGCAATTTTGTCCTAAGGTGCTTTCACAGTCATTTGGAGCCAACTCGTAAGACAAGAGCAGCCCCTTCATGAAACTACTCCAGAATCAGCAATCCGGCTCAGAGCACCAATTGTTTTATAAGACTTAAAGATTCTTTTTTTTTTTTAAGGGGGGAGAGAGAGAGCTCGAGGGGGCCAGAGGAGGGTCTGAGGGGAGAGAGAGAGAGAGAGAGAGTGAGAGAGAGAGAGAGAGAGACTCTTAAGCAGCCTCCATGCCCAGCACGGAGCCCGATGCAGGGCTTGATCTCACCACCCTGAAATCATGACCTGAGCTGAAATCAAGAGTCAGGCACTTAACCACTTAACCGACCAAGCCACCCATGTGCCCGTAAGATCCTTTTGATCATAGGCTAGAACACAGAGATGCTCAGATGGATGAAAGGCAATAGGAGAAGGCTTCCAGGCTGACCCACACAGGGGTTTGCAACTGAGGACAGGGTAACAGCAAGCTGGACTGCAGGGGGCAGTTTATGTAAGGCAAGCTGGATGGAGTTAGCCAGTTTTTTGTGGGCTCCCTGTGGATTCACTAATTTAAATAATTTCAGTGGGCTCTGGGGCACAGGGACTCTCCGTAGAGGTCTGGTACCTGGCTGTGGGCCATTAGGCAGATGTATAGCTGTCTAAAGCGTGAAAGTTTAATAATGGAAGTGTCTGGGATTGTGTTTATAATCAGCTGCTCAAGAAAAGGAGCTGACTGGCCTCTAGCTAGTTCCTCAAAACTGGGTCCAGACAATATTAAAATAAACATCACCACATTAACAAACTGTGGAGAGAGAAAGCTTTCTCAACATCATAGAAGTTATTATGAAAACCCCACACCTAACATCATACTCAAGAACAATCTGAAAAGAAAGTAAGAAAATAATTGTATTTATAATACTACCCCAAACAATCTATAGATCCAGTGTATACCTACCAAAATCCCAACCACCATCTTTGTGGAAATAGAAAAATTTATCCTAAAATTCATGTGGAATCTCAAGAGAGACCAATAGCCAAATTAATCTTGAAAAAGAACAAAGTTGGAGGATTCACACCTCAGATTTAAAAACTTATTACAAAATCATCAAAACCGTGTGTTACTGGCAAAAAGACGGACATATGGATCAAAGAAATAGAATTGCCCAGAACTAAATCCATATATAAACCCACATATATGTTTGGCTGGTTTTTGACAAGGGTGCCAAGATCATGAAGTGGAAAAAGAACAGTTTTCTGACCAGCAGTGCTTGGAAAGCTGGATATCCATGTGAGAAAGAATAAAGTTGGACCCCTTTCTTATGCCATATCCAAAAATTAACTCAAAATCGATCAAAGACCTAGATGTAAGAGCTAAACTGTAAAACTCTTAGAAGAAGATATAAAGGATAGCCTTCATGACATCGGGTTTGGCAGGGCTTCTTGCATATGACACCAAAAGCAAAGGCAAACAAAGGAAAAATAAATAAATTGGAAGTATTCAAAATTAAAACTTTTGTGCATCACAGAAAACTATAAGAGTAAAAAGGTAACCCACAGAATGGGAGAAAATATTAAAAAATATTTAATAATGGATTAATAATATCCAGAATATACAAAGAACTACAATTCAACCACAAGAATAAAAAGAAAAGAAATAGACAAAGAGGTGTGCCTGGGTGGCTCAGTGGGTTAAAGCCTCTGCCTTTGGCTCAGGTCATGATCCCAGGGTCCTGGGATCGAGCCCTGCATTGGGCTCTCTGCTCAGCAGGGAGCCTGCTTCCCCCTCTCTCTCTGGCTACCTCTCTGCCTACTTGTGATCTCTGTCTGTCAAATAAATAAAAAATCTTTAAAAAAAAAAAGAAAAAGAAAAGAAATGGACAAAGAACTTGAATAGATATTTTTCTAAAGAAGATATATAAATGTCCAATAAATACACTAAAAGATACTCAATATCATTAATTATTAGGGAAATGAAAATCAAACTCAAAATACAATACACCCATTAAGGTGGCTATTATAAAAATTATATGAAAAACAGAAAATGATAAGTGTTAGGATATGCAGATATTGAAATCCTCATGCATACCTGATGAGAAAGTAAAATAGTATAATTGTTCTGGAAAACAATATGGTGGTTTCTAAAAAAATTAAACACAGAAATATCATGTGATCCAGCAATTCCACTTCTAGACATATGCCAAAATAAAGTTAAAGCAGGGACTTGAACAAATAGTTGTACACCCATGTTAAACACAGCATTTTTGATGATAGCAAAAAAATGGAAACGACTCATGTGTCCGTTGACAGAAGAACAGAGAAACAAAATGGGATATACACATATAATGGAATATTCTTAAGCCTTAAAAGGAAATTCTGACACATGGCACAACATGGATGAACCCTGAAAACATTCACTGAGCATAGTGAAGTAAGCCAGACCCAAAAGGACAAATGTATGGGTCCACTTAGTCACTAAGATAGGTCAAAGCCGTAGAGATGGAAAGAAGAAGAGTGGTTACTAAGGGTCTGAGAAGTAGGGGTAAAGGGGGAGTTCGTTAGTAGAGTTTTAGTTTGAGATATTAAAACAGTGGTGATGGTTGCACAAAGGTTTGAATGTAATTAATGTTACTAACTTGTATACTTAAAAGTGGTTAAAAAAGTAAATTTAATGTTATATACATTTACCAATTTTTTTAAGTAAGAAAAAACTTATCAAATAATGGTGCTTCATTCTGAGAATGATCACCGTACGGTACTGGTCATAACAGAATTGAGGGCACATTATCCAATGTTTTAAGGTATAGTCCCAAATATCCTTATTATTTACATGAACTTGGAAGTTCATTAGTCCAATTTGGAATTCACTTAGTAGAATATCATGTTTAGCTTTCTTCAATAATACTTATTGCAAGAATAAATTTGCAATTTTTCAATGGTAAAAGCAGGATATCCTTCTGTTCTAAAACATATTTGAGTTCTAAAATACATTTCTGAGCTATTGAGAAAGACAGATGCAGTGTTAGAAATCGTGTGAACTTGGAGCTCACCAAACTTAGATTCAAATCATGACTCAGTCACTTTAAGCTGTTTGACCTTTGGTAAATTACTTAATCTCTCTGACCATGAATTTCCTCTTCTGTCAGTTGGAGACAATGTACCCAACTTGGAGAATTTCTGTGAGGATTAAGGATAATAAAATTAAATGTTTAGCACCTAGCATGTACTTAATAAATTACCGCTATTGCTTTTACTCTTCAAGAAATTCTTTTTTTTTTTTAAAGATTTTATTTATTTATTTGACAGAGAGAGAGATCACAAGTAGGCAGAGAGAGGCAGAGAGAGGAAGGGAAGCAGGCTCCCTGCCTAGCAGAGAGCCCGATGTGGGGCTCGATTCCAGTTCCCTGGGATCATGACCCGAGCCGAAGGCAGAGGCTTTAACGCACTGAGCCACCCAGGTGCCCCTCTTCAAGAAATTCTTATAAGAAAACTAGAGAGGCGGTAGGTAACTCTGAATTTTGAACACTCAAAAAACATGAATTGTATACAACAGCTTGTTAGCGTGTAAGAAGGATTGCATCAGATTAACAATGTAGTTTTTCTCAAGGAGTAACCATAGATACAGTCTAAAGAAAATAGTACCTGTTTTTATCTGTAAAATCACCATCTGGTGGCTCTCAGATACTCTTCCAGCCTGGTTTCCATATGTCCCCGGGACATACTGCCAGCACATCAAAGGGAAGACTGGTTAAAGAGAGATCATCCATAAAGACTCTATATGAAGATAGAAGAGACTTAAAAGTGTGTGTTCTAAAAATAAGGCTGTATTTTTAAGTTGTGATAGCTTTTCCAATCTTTGTCCAAAATTTTATGCCCATTACCAAACGACATTCCCCCCAAATAGTTCTTTTTTTTTTTTCTTAAAGATTTTATCTATTTATTTGACAGAAAGATCATAAGTAGGCAGAGAGGGAGGGAAAGCAGGAGGCAGGCAGAGAGACAGGGGGAAGCAGCCTCCCCACTGAGCAGAGGATTCCATCACACGACCCTGAAACCATGACCTGAGCTGAAGGCAGAGGCTTAACCCACTGAGCCACCCAGCTGCCGGTGCCAGGGCCCCCCCCCCCCCCCCCCCCACCAAATAGTTCTTGAGAACATACTTAAACTTTGACAAGTTGATCATTAGTAAACAGAATCTCCTGTTTGATGGTATATTTTAAATGTTGAGTGAAGATGAGCTTTTTTTTTTTTTTCATATTATTTTGGTTTACTTGTATTTCTTTTTTACTGAAGTGTCTGAATATGTAATTTCCCAGCTTTTCTGGTTTTGTATTTTTTTCTTATTACTTGTAAGAAGTTTTTGAATATTAAGAAAATTAAACTTTCATCATATAAACTGCCATTTCTACCTGGTTTGCTATGTGTCCTTTCTTTCTTTCTTTTTTTTTTTAGTGTTGTTTTAACTATGAGGAAGTTTAATATAATCACATTTTACCCATCTGCTCATAATGTCTGAATTTTGTTTCTAGTTTAGAAAGTCCTTCCCAACCTACACCCTTTAATTTAGTAAGTCCATTTCAGAGCATTTGTCTCATAAATATACTTTCCAAAATGAATTGAAAATTATGTTCAAAAACATACTGCACCAATAGGGGATTGGTCAATAACATATGCTAATTCCATAAAGAGAAAATGTGTGGAGTAGTTTAAAAATGACTATACAGGGGGAACTGGATGGCTCAGTGGGTTAAGCCTCTGCCCTCGGCTCAGGTCATGATCCCAGGATCTTGGGATTGAGCCCTGCTTTGGGTTCTCTGCTCAGCAGGGAGCCTGCTTCCCCCCCCCCCGACCCACGCCTGCCTGCCTCTCTGCCTACTTGTGATCTGTCAAATAAATAAATAAAGTCTTTGAAAAAAATGAGTATATGTATATATATACACACACAGACACACATATATACATATATATATGTATAGCTATATATATATATACACATATATAAGCATATATGTATATATATATATAGCTTTTTCCAATATTATTGGAAAGATTTGGATTTTGGAATTTTGGAAAGATTTTCAAGTTATATTGTTAAATGATATATTGTTAAATGATATAATAGAATTATAAGACAATATATAGTATGACTCCATTTGTGTAAAAAGAAAAAAGAAAAAGACTTAAACCTAAATCATATTCTTTTATATTCTTAGAAATGGTCTGGAAAGTTACATAAAAATGTGTGAACAGTGGTTACTTTTAAAAAGTTGGGCTGGAAAACTCCAGGTATGTGTGGGAAGGAGGATTTAATTTTCATAGTAAACTCTCCTATGTTGGTTGAATTTGTATCTTGCCTGTGTGCTGTTTTTATAATAAAGAATGAATAAATGAATATTAGACAAAATTAGAGGATAAAGAATGAATATTAAGATAGATACACTTTGAAGATATGAGAGTAGCAGCAGATAGTCTCTGAATCTCCCTGAATCACCACAGTAAAGGCAGACCAACTAGACTTAAAAACCCAAATCCATGGACCCCATAAAAAAATAACACAAGTTGACAAAGTATTCTCAAGAACCTTAAAATATCAGAGAGTGTGGATAAGCTGTCAACAGCCATAAGACCAGCATCATATCAGCATGTGTGTGTGAGAAATCAGAGGGATGTGGCATTTGACAAACCTAAGTACAAGAGAACACCAAAATAGTTAACAGGTGTGCTGTGGAAGGCATGGTGGGTGAATATGAGACCAGCATCTAAACTGCAGAAGTGGCGCCTGAGTAGTTCAGTTGGGTAAGCGTCAGACTCTTGACTTTGGCTCAGGTCATGATCTCAGGGTCATGAGACTGAGCCCCATGTCGGGTTCCACGCTCAGCATGGAGTCCACTTATCCTCTCTCTGCTCCTCCCTCCTCCCCCACTCTGTCTCTCTCTCAAATAAGTGAATAAATAAAATCTTAAAAAAAAAAACCATCTTCAGAAGATTCTGGTCAAGCCAATAGTTGGTCACTAGAAGAGGTCAGCCATAAGGTCTGAAGAGACTGAGAAATATTACAACTAAGAACGCTCAAAACTGACCAGTCAGAGCTGAAGCCCAGAACACGTTCTCATACTGAGAAGAAATTCCTAGAAGTGGAGCCAAAATGGAGATAAGAAAGGAGAAGGTCAAGATAAAAGTGAAAAAGGAGAGCAGGCACAAGAAATCTCAAAAAACAAAGCCATGAGGTTTTTGAATCCTACATGAAAACAACAGAAGATAAAGATCTGTGAGTTTAGAAAGACTTTGTAGAAAATGCTTCCTTTCAAAAACTGAGCACCAAAAAAAAAACCCACCCCAAAAAACAAAAACAAAAAACCAAAACTGAGATAAAATCCTATCCAAAGTTGTTCTAAGAAAAAAATTACAAGGAAAGAATAAAGTTCCTAGAGACAATGAGAACATGCCAGGAAACCATGCCCATAAGGAAAATCAAAACTGCAAACTACTATGTCAAAATTTGTTATAAGACATCAGGAAAATAATAAGATGTGATAAAACAACTAACCGGAAGTAGAAAAACTTAGAAGTGAAGTCACAGAGCCCAGGAAACAATCAGAATGGAAAGAAAAAAAATCCCTTCAGAAATGAATTCTAAACTTGAAGGAAAAAAAGAACAAGTAAACACAATGGATAGTGTCTTAAGAGAAATAGAAGTTAAAGGAGAAAACTTTTCAAAAAATTGAAGAATTTTTTCTCATTTTCTCATAAAGATATGAGAAAACAACAATTGTTCAAGACAGGAAAACAGTATTGGCATTTGAACGATCAGAACTCCTGAAGAAGAAAACTAACACAAGTGCCCAAGCCTTTCAAGAAAGATATTTCTGGAAAGCAAAAATCATAATTTGAAACCATGTAGTAAAAGCCCCCTGCACCTGGGAATATTGACACAGAGGAATCAAAACCAAATCTTGTTCTAGAAAAACTAGCGGAATTTAAAGACAAAAACCTTTTGTCACCTAGGCAAGAAGCACAGATGACTTACAAGAGAAAGATTACACTATCTGACTTTTAACAGCAAAGTTTTATGCCAAAGAAAACAGAAGGACACCTTTAATATATTTGAGGGAAAAAAATGTGAGCCAAAGCTTTTTTACCCATGAAAACGATCAAATATAAAACACACTAGCTATTATCAGCATGCCAAAGTTTTGAGACTATCGTTCACATGAAACCCTTCCTAAAGAACCAATGAATGAATTTCAGACAACCCGTATGACTAGAAATAATCATCAACATACAGGCTAGTGGGACCATTTAATATACAGTTACTGTAGGAATAATACTAACTGAAAATTAAAAGAAGAATACAGTTTGCAATGTTCTAACCATACAGTATAGTTACTTTTAAAAATGAGATGATAGAAATAAATTTTCTATTAAAATTTTTAACTGTTTTCTGGAATCACTCACAATGGTAGTATTACTATTAGTATTTTGAAACTGTCTACTATATATAATGTGGGATAAGTATGCAAGTAATTATTGAATATTTCAATACAGCATCCTGAAATCTGACATCTTCTTGAAGAAGAAAGAAGATATAGATGAAATATGGAAGAGTTAAATAAAAATAGGTAGCTCTGACCTTGGATGGGGAATACTAGTATAAAATTTGTCTAGTGACAGACTTAGCATTCTCAGTACTAAGTTACGGTTGATATACTATTTCCCACTAAAAGAAACAACAGTACAAGAATGATCCTGGGACATTGTATCATTCATTCCTTGTAGTAAGAAAGTTACCAAAGGCCACTGGATCAAGAAATTTATATGGAAATCGTTTTCTCTCATCCTGTTTCAGCAAACTACTTTATTTAGTGAAATGTAGAAAAATGAATGAATTCCAGGAAAGTACAGTCAGGAATTCATTCATTGGTTCTTGGGTAAGTCATTTTGTGATCTAGGTTTTCATTTTTCTAAGGTAAGTACCTAGGATTGAAATTGTTGGTAGGTATATCTTTCATTTTAAAAGGAAATGCCAGACCTTTTGTTAAAGCATCTTATGATTTTACACTCCCACCAAAAATGCATGAGTTCCAACAGCTCTGTATCTTTGCCCACACTTGCTTGGCTGGTCTTTATAATCTTAGCTACTCTGGTCAGTTGTGTGGTGGTATCTCATTAAGGCTTTCATTTGCATTTCCCTGATAACTAATGTCGTTGAGTACTTTTCCACATGACCATATGTATGTCTTTTTTGGTGAGATGTCTGTTAAATTACTTTCTTCATTTTAACGATTAGGTTGTAAGAGCCTATTCAGCCAGAGCGATTCCATCCTGTTAAACAATGACTTTGAATGACTTTGTTGTTTATACAGTAAAACTTAAACTGTCCCTGCCCCCCCCCCCCCCCCCCCCCCGCCCACCCAGGGGACTTGTAAAAACACCCAGGATTTGTAAAAACAAATCCTGGAAACCAGTCCCAGGTAACAAAGCCCAAATACAAGGTTGGGTCAGGCCAGGTGGAGACATCCAATCAGTGGGGGCGCATGCTGTCTCCCTAGCTACCAAGGAGTATGGGCCCCACCCTTTGGGCACCTTTTGGGCACCAATTCTGACCAAGGTGATAGGCTAGTTCAAATATCTACTATAGGGTAAAATGTAATTCAATTGATTCAATTGGTCACTTATGTGGGACCTAGCATGACTGCGCAGCTTTCTCTGTGTGTTACAATCTCATTGGCCACCTGTGCGTGGCCAGGCCCAAACACATGGCCTTTGCCCTTAAAAGCTAGTCTGTAAGGCAGAGGGAGGTCACCTCTTTGTAAGAGACAACCCTGGCCAGTCACTTTGATTCTTGATGCTTGGCACGAAATAAAGCTTTGCTTGACCTTCGCTTTGTATCAGTCTCACTCCTTTGATTATGGACCCAACAAGGTTACTTCTCTTTTCTCTGCAGCTGGCTTATGTGGTGTTCACAGCTGGTCTTCGTGAAACCAGCACTCTGCTTCAAGAGAGACTCCGTTGCCCTGGCCTCTTGCCCAGACATCCTGTGGAGGTCCTTCCAGAAAGCACCTTCTGGACTTCAGTTGGCCTATTGTTAGCCTCATGCCACATCATTGGGCCAATAAGAATCTTCCTGGAAACGGGGCCAACGTACCCTATCTCTTGTTGCGTTTTTGACTTTTGAAAGTACAGGTTTATATCCGGCCTGATCCCCCAAATTCTCCCTTATATAAATTCGGTAGAATTAAGGAAATAAATCTTCATTTTCATGCTGGCTTCAATTGACTAATGACATCATGTTTGAAGTATGAGAAAAATCACTACAAAGTCAGAGAAGGGATAGGTAATAACTTTCACATTTCCCCACATAATTGCTTTACTATCAAGCTTAACCACTTTTGGAAATAAAATGTACTTTATTTTTTATTTTTATTTTTTTTTAAGATTTTACTTATTTACTTGACAGAGATCACAAGTAGGCAGAGAGGCAGACAGAGAGAGAGGAGGAAGCAGGCTCTCCGCAGAGCAGAGAAGCTCGATCCCAGGACTCTGAGATCATGACCTGAGCCGAAGGCAGAGGCTTTAACCCACTGAGCCACCCAGGCGCCCCTAAAACGTACTTTAGTCCTAAGTCAGACTATTCTAGATGCTTTGGAGACAAAAAAAAAAAAAAAAAAAAAAAAAAAAAAGATGCTACTTTGGCCTAACATTTCTTCATGTCCATTCATAAAGAAAATGTTTCTTTTTTGTTCCCAACTTGCAGAGTTTGATGACCCAGAGCATTATGGGATGGTTTGGTGCTTGTATAGAACAGAATTCTCAGCAGGAACATAATTAACCAACTTTAGGACAGTTTAAAGAGTGCTGTGGAAAAAACCCAATGCAAGTGGAAAGAGCATTTCCCCCCATTTTTGGTTTATGTTTTGGGAAGCTCTAGACGTGGCCGAGCAGGGGGCACAGACTCTAGGAATTGGTTTATTTGCTAAGCCAGGAGAGGGCTTGACAATTTTCCCTTTTTCTGAGACTGCCAATCTGCTGTGGCTTCATTAAGTCATCGAGGCCAGGCTTCTGCCGAAAAGACTGTCATTTGCACGGTATTGGTTCTCACAAGATAAGTGTGTTGATAATGTTAGGTCTTGATACCGAGAGCCCATCAGATGGAGATTTCTGTGCCTTGGCATCTGGAAATGCCGTAGGAACTTAAAGCCCCCTTCCTTTGCCTCCTAATTTGGGCATATTCCAAGTTTCAAATGATCGTTTCATCCAGGCTCCATAACTTGCAACAGCAAGTGGTTATTTCTGGATATAGTTCGAAACTATTCTGAGGAAAATGACAGGAAACAGATTGGGGGTCATAAACAAAGAGGGAATTCAGCTTTCAGACTGATGGCTGGCCATGAATTTGAAGCATTTCTGGCAGGAAGAGGCAATGTGGCACAGCGGGGGGAAAAGCAGGTTGTCATCAGGAAGACTGAGTTTCACATCGTTGTTCTGCCCCTTAATGACCATGTGTGACCTTGAGTGACCTCAGTTTCCACATCTGAATAGCGGTCATAGGGATACCTACTTTAGAGGACTATTGTAAGGGTTAAATGAAAAAACACAGGCACACATCTGGCGTGTAGTTTACTCAATTAACGGTTATTACTGTTATTAGTAATTTTCAGCAATCGTTTAACTTTCCTATCAATATGCTTATTACAATCACATAGCCTTATAACAGTGTATTTTACTTTTCATATCATTTATTTTCACCAGATATGATTGTGGAGGTATGATAAGCTCTGTCTCTTCCCTCCCTCCCTCCCTTCCTTCCTTCCACTTAGAATTGCATACACCCTTCTGTATTCTGTGATGTAACTGTCAAAGAGCTGATGTTAAAGTCAAACCATAGAGGTTACATTCTTGGTTGTTTTTAATCTCTTCATATTGGGAGCTAGAATTGTGTCCTGAATCTGAACTTCTAAGTACGTCAGCGACTGGGTCATAATTATCACCTCGCCTTGGATCTAGGGATTTCCTTGGAGACCTTCCAGAAAATTCATTTGGTGCCAGAAATGCATAATCTGCCTTGCAGGGTGATGCAACAGAAGAGGCTCTTCCTACCTTGTCCTTCATTAAATTTCCTTTTATGTAACGTTACGGTTGCTTTAGGTTTTGAGAGGTGCCAAGGAGCATGTCATTTCAAGACACGACACTAGATGGAGCAAAAGATCAATTTTTGTTCATGTCTTGAAATTCTATAAATTCCCACAAAATAAAATTTCGTTTTACCGTTGGGTGACTAAATAGGCTACTTGGAGATTAATCAGACACTTGAGTTTGCTCTTTGTTCCTCCCTTTCCTGTCCTTTGTCTTCTCTATTCCCTTGCTGGGATGTGCAGCATGGCTTGAGAATTGGGTTCCCTTGCCATGGTGGGCAAAGGCGGTATGTGTGTGTGGGGTGTTCCCACTGGTTATCTAGGTGTAGGTAAAAGATATATGGGCCCGGTTTTCCTGTCTTTGCAAACACAGGAAAATGGCATCTGTATTCCTGTTACATCCACGTGTTGTGCTGTTTATCTGCTGGATTCTGGAAGGTGGTATGTTGGGCTTAGGACCAACCTCTGTCCTTAGAATCTTCCACCCCCTCATCTGGTCAAGTTCAACAGTGCACCTACCTGTGTGTATAACAGCTGTGGCTCCCGCCCATCATCTCCTGGCCTTCCCTGTAGCATCTCTCCCTCTTCTACAACTTCATCTCTGTTCTCTACATCCCTGCAACAAAGACCTACTTTTCATCAGTTCCCCACTGTGTGCAATAAACCAGTTGAATTATGTTAAACTACAGCCACTTACCCAATAGACAGAGTTTATAATGCTTGACCAAGACCAGATTATTCCTTTGTTCTTCTTCTCTTCTATTTCCTGTGTTTCACCTCTTGCACAACCGTCCACAAAATTTATTCCAAATAAGCACTTGTTCAGGTAATGAGTGA
Source organism: Enhydra lutris kenyoni (assembly GCF_002288905.1). Taxonomy (NCBI): domain Eukaryota; kingdom Metazoa; phylum Chordata; class Mammalia; order Carnivora; family Mustelidae; genus Enhydra; species Enhydra lutris. Next base: position 16,430,543 of record NW_019154095.1, on the reverse strand, counting down.
ATTGCCAAGTGAATGAATGACTAGCTCCCTTGGCCTCATCCATCCATCTCTAGCACTTCTTTTCCTGTTCTCTTCCCCACACCACCCCCTACTTCCCTTTCTATTTACCAGTCCTTATTATTCAATTGTCCTTTGTTGGTAATCCCATGTAGAGCCCTCGTTGAATTGCTCCCTTTCAAAGTGAATTCATTCATTGTAGTCTTTTCTGTTGCTTTCCAGTGGATTCCGTCATTTTAATTCCTAGTGTTTTGCATTCTGTTTCCTACCTTTATTCTGGTTCATAGGCATTAGATTTCTGTTCACTAAAAGAGGCAGAGGTATTTATAGAAATGGCAGACTTGGATTCACCTCAGCTTGCAAATGAAATTTGAATTATAGATTATAAAATTAAAACTGAATTGGTTCCACGACTAGCTGGAGAGTATCAGGCAAATAAAAAGCAAATTAGTGTTAATTCTTTGGAGGATAGTCAAAAGTCTTAGAGGCAAATAAAAATATTTACAGAGTTGAGAATGGTGGTCATCTCTACTTAGGCAATTCCCAGTCTTTACCAACAGATAACTGATTTCCTGTAATGCAGAGAACACATTTATCTACCTACACATTTATCTATTTATCTATAGGTAGATAAATTATTTATATTATTTATATTAATTTCTTATTTATAAATAAGAAATTATTTATATTTATATTTACATTATATTATTTTTATTACATTTTATATTTTTATATTGTATTTTAAAATTCTATTTTATCCATTATTTATATTAAAGTCAGGAGCAAAGTTTCTCCCAGTATGTGCCATGCCATTAAAATAGCCATTGAATATGTATACTAAAGCATATTTACTCTTCATATTTGAAATGAAGAATGACTGAGATCTTGATAGGTAAGTGTATATTTAAGAATTATTTATCAAAAAGTTGATATATATAAAAACAAGTTTTTTAATCACCATAAAACATTTCATAACAATTTAATTTTAATTGTAATAACATGTAGGGGATCAGAACGAATTGCCCCAAAATGTGCTACTTTGGCATGTGGATTATTTTGAACTAAAAACAATCAACGACCAAGGACTCAAGAAAAAATGCTGACCTTCCCCCTAACTACCTAAAAGAATTTGGGTATAGGAGCTGCTTCAGGAAGGGAGCTATTATCATAGATACCTACAGTATAATATGGACTAGGTGTGGTAGACAGAGCGGAACATAGCAAAGTCTGTTAAAATTTCTCTCTACATTCTGTTGTTTTTGTATGGCCAGCAAATATTTGTTTACTAAATACTTACTCTTTTCATCTCCCTATGAACTCTTTTCTTCCTCTTTGAAGTCCCAGACTCCTACTCTCTTCTCCTTAGTTCAGGATGACATATGTACCTCTTTTTGCCTGACTGTCTTCAGAATCTCTCATGTTTCTATGAATTTTCAATATGTGCAATTAAATATGATTTTCTTCTATTAATCTGCCTCATGTCAACTTAATTCTTATACCAGCCAGAAGAACCTTAAAGGGTATAGAACAATTTTCACCCCCCAATGCACAAGTGGGTAGATGCTTAGATGTTAATTAAGAAAAATAGCTAGAAATATTTTTTTTCAAAATTATAATCACAAATCTTTAGAAGTATTTCCCTACCTCTGGGGGTGGGGAATGAAAGGGGAAATGTACCACAATGTTACAGCAAGGGGACTGGGAATCCATATGTGCATCCAGAATTATCTATGCACTGAATATGTAATAACTCTTGTATGTATGTAACAATCTTTATGTATATAGATACTGTTTTAATGAATAAAATAAAATTTGTTTAAAAGGAATGATAGGTTTTTGGTTTTTTGTTTGCTTGCTCTTTGCTTGTTCAAGTAGAGACAATTTCACTGGCTTTCTTCACCATGTATTTCTGTTCTTTAGAGAATACTAGAAGCTTTGCTTTTGGTAGTTACTTGGTTTCCCTCAGAATATGTTAAATGTCTTTTTGAATTTCCTGTTTTTGTTTTCTTGAATATCTTCTAGTTTTTGTGGTAGCCTGCAAGTCACAGCAAAGAAGTCAATTATGAACTGATTGCCAATTCTTCTATTGGTTAATATAAGACTGGGGATTCGCCAAAAAGAGAAACTGAAGTTGACCATCCGCCCTTCCAAAGCAGTCATTTTAGATCGTGGCTGAAAATGACTCAGGATGCTAACCTGACCTGGGTTTGACTGGTGTTCAGACTGATAAAAAGCTCTGCCTTTTCATGGGGGATTATGGATTAGGGAGAAATTGATGCACCCAATATCTTTTTTTTTTTTTTTAAAGTTTACTGCCTTATAGCAATAGCACAAAGAAAGGACTTTGTCATCAATGTGACTTCAGGCGTCATTTTATTTTTTTTCAAAGGTCCCTTTTTGGCTCTCCAAAATAGACATGCGGTCACTGGCTAGCTTTAACTATGTGACTGGGCAGCAAACTTACTCATATTTGCATTCAGATATGTAAAACAAAGGTAGCTTCTCCATTTCTCTAGAGTTGATCCTATCTCACTCCTGAGCATCAACCTGCTGAGGTTGATGATGGGGCAAGATTGTAAATCAAGATTTAGTTCAACCTGATTTATTAATTTAAAATCCCCCTCTTCAGTAGATGCTCAGTTTCCTAGATTTCCTCTCTCTCCTTCCTGCCCTCTCCCAACACAAAGGGAACAGCCTTTAGCCCTTAGCTCCCCTCCCTCAAAACTCCTCACATCCTGGGCGCCTGGGTGGCTCAGTGGGTTAAAGCCTCTGCCTTCAGCTCAGGTCATGATCCCGGGGTCCTGGGATTAAGCCCCGCTTTGGGCTCTCTGCTTAGCATCCATCACATCCATTACAACCTCCTATTCCAGATCAGGATGGATCTCTGGTCCCTGCCCTCCTAGGTGCAAGGTTAACTTCCCCACCACTATGGCAGAAACACTCTGATCTCTGACATCCAAGCTGGTTCTCTATATGCTTAGAAGATTCAGAAAATTCTCTCTCTCTCTCTCTCTCCCTCTCCCTCTGTCTCTCTCTCTCCATTTCTCTCACTCACTCTTGCTTGTTTTCTCTTTCTCTTCCTTCCGAGGTCTGGCCTTGGGTTTTATGTTCTTGCTGCTGACAGCAACAAAAATCACCTTTGATTATTAAAGCATTAGAGCTCCACTATGAATCTACATTTCCCGTGAAACCTTTCGCTTCAATGTCTGAGGTGCCCAGACATTTAAGATTTACCAGAAATGGAAATATCTGAAAGGAAATACGTCAGAAAATACATTTTCAAAAAAACTGTGCTCAAGTGTGCTTAAATGAATGTCACCATATTTCACATGGGGGGAAAATCATGCATGGGTTTCTAAGTTGGCCAAATTATATAGCTTCAGGAGGGTAGGTCATAAGGAAGAATTCCCTTTGAAAAAAGAAAACTAATGCAGAAACTGATGTCACCAGGAAGTTTAGAACTTTTTTGTTAATTTCCTCCATTTTTTTTTTTTTTTTGCTTGTTCATTGCGATTTGCCTTTGAAATGTGGAAGTCTGACAAATTAATCACTTGAAAGGAAGAGTGTCTCCTTGCCAAGAGCAGGTTTCTCCAGAGCATTGCCTGTTCTCCCTGGGTAGCCAGATGAGAGCAAACAGGCCTCCTCTTTATTGTCCCATAGCAGCAATAGGTGTTCCCAACCAGGCCCCTGGCCTCATTATTTTGGGGTGGGGCTGGGAGGTCCTGTGAGCGTGACTGACCTTCATTTCGATCCCTTCCTAGTTAAAAAAAAAAAAAAAAAAAAAAAAAAGAGAGAGAAAGAGAAAGAGAGAGAGAAGCAAAGGGGGTTCCTGAACTAAGCAGTGGGAGATACCAAAATATTAGGAATTTGAATGCACAGACACAGAGCACCAAATTCCTCTCATACCAAAACTGAGAAAAATGACCCAGCTTTCTGAAATCTGCATAACTTCCCTTCTGGTTAATCTCCCTTTCTGGCTATTATTCAATAACCGAATCCTTTCTCAGGCTTTTAGCCAGCTTTAAGCTTGTAGAAAGAGGATGAAAAAAGTGCCCCCGAAGACCTTGGATCTTTTTTCTTCCTATTCTGTTGTCCGTGAATTGATTTAAAAAGCGAGCTGGCGTAGGTTCCAGGAATTTGTGTAAATGCCTTACCGAGGGACACAGCGCAGTTGCTTGGGTGGTTCAGGCATTTCCAAACATGGTTCTAGCTGATGGCCTGCACTACTAGGGGAGGGACTTACCAGCGACACGTGTTTTCTTACCTGCAGGGAGGTTTGCAACATTTCACTATTTCCTTTCTATTTCTTGGGGGGTTTAGGGGCAGAGGGGGTGTTGGGGAGGGCACACATTTTACTAGTTCCATAATCAGAACTGCTGCATTTAATTTTTTTTTTAAGATTTTATTTATTTATTTGACAGAGAGAGAGAGCACAAGTAGGCAGAGAGGCAGGCAGAGAGAGAGAGAGGGGGAAGCAGGCTCCTCGCTGAGCAAAGAGCCCGATGCAGGGCTCGATCCCAGGACCCTGAGATCATGACCTGAGCTGAAGGCAGAGCCACTGAGCCACCCAGGCGCCCCCAGAACTGCTGCGTTTAAAGCAAGGTAACAAAAGCACATGTGATCTCCATCTCCTTACTGCACTTTCTTTCAGGGATGGCAGAAAGTTGAATGGAAAGGTTGTGCCTATATTTTTCCATGGAAAGGGCAATCACTTTCATTTCTGTCTTTTGTTCAATTCTCAAAGGGCCTGCTGATTTATTCAACAATATTTACAGAGGGTCAGGTGTCTGCTAGACCTTGTAATGTATGGGGAGGATAGAGCACAGGACAGGTGGACAGGATCCCTGCATGACTGGACCTCATAAATGAAAGGAGAGGAGGGAGACATTAAGCAAATAAAAGTAAACAAACAACCACGTGAGTTTTGTCTTGTTCGAAATGCTCTGGCCACTATGAAGGAAATAACTAGTGTGATGTCATGGTAGCTAGCTGGGGGGCAGGTGCGGTAGATACTGGACTGGTTTTTCCAACTTCTCTTTTGTTCCATGTACAGGACCCCTTCCCGAACTGCAGAAGCAGAAAAGCCAAAAATTTGTCTTTAAATGGACACTTCCAAGACTCCCTTGTCCTGTCACACAGCAGCCCGTGTGAGGCAGGTGAGGGAAATGAGCAGTGCCAGGCAGTGGGCACTGGTGAGAAGGTGAGTTTGGGGGCCCGTCTGCTGGGAGAAGCATTAGAGAGTCACCCAGTGCTCAGCCTGGTCTCCAGAGCTGGAGGTGTTGGGAGGCAGGCGGCGGTGGCAAGATTTCCACAGAGACATGTCTAGGGCCTGTCAGGCCTCCTGGCCGCTGCTCCTGACTGAAAAGCTTCTAGGAACCCTGGGCAGGACAGCTTCCTGCCCCTTTTCCTGTGGAAACAGTCTTTCATTTGTATCCAGCGCAAGACCCTCAGGGGCAGACCTGGGCATTTTCCAGGCTCTCCCCCAAGGGTAACAGATCTGCTTCTCCTCCTCCCTTGGCCGTGGAGCACCTTTGTCAGGGACTGTTTCCTGCTCTGCTGTAAATCTTTCTCACATGGACGCTGTGCAAAACTGGGGGAAAGGCACCCTATCCTCGAGTCTGAGCTTCCTGGGGTTCCAAGTGATCCTACCTGTCTGCCCTCCACCTTTAAGAATTCCTTCACATTTTAGCTGTTTTCTTCTAACCTCCTTTTGTGGTGGCTCCCCTCCTCCCGTGCGTTGCCTGAGGTGAAACAGCCCTCGTCACCCATTTCCCTTCCACTAATTTGTTGCCCTCCAGAACAGAGTTTACTTGGTTGCCTGACAGCCTAGGCTCTCTGATGTGCTCAAGTTATAAATTTGCAGATCACCTGGCTTCCTCTCATTGTTAAAGTGGGAGTGGCATCCTCTTGAAGCATCTTAAGCAGGAGCAGAATTGTCTTTCCGTGTAGAGATCCCACATTGGGGGAGGGGCGCATGTCTGGAGTTTGGGTCTTTTCCTGGCAAGTGATGAAGTACCCACGCTGCTGAAAGCTTCAGGTGTGAAACATTTGCGAATTCACTGGGTATTTATTCAATGTCTACTATTGGCTCATCACTAATAAAGAGCTAAGGATACAAAACAATGAGGCAAACCCTCTATCCCACAGTTGCTCACAATCCAGAGAGAGTGAGTGCACGCAAACAGATGTTATAAAGTGGGGTGATGAATGCCCTAACAGGAGTGGAACAAAACACTATCGGGATAAATAGGACATGGGTCACTGAAGAGGTAAAACTGAGTCATTTCTGGAATTTTCAGTAAGAGTTTTCCAGACAGAAAGGTGAGGAGACATCCACAGAAGATGACTCCTTCAATTCTTCATTCACTAATAAGAACTCCATTTCCTGGGGGCGCCTGGGTGCCTCAGTGGGTGAAGCGTCCAACTTTTGATCTTGACTCAGGTCATGATCTCAGGGTGGTGAGATCGAGCCCCGCGTTGGGCTCTGTACTCAGCTCAGAGTCTGCTTGAGATTCTCCCCCTTTCCCTCTGCTCCGTCCCTGCTCATGTGCACACTCACTCACTCTCTCCCTCTCTGTTTCTCAAATAAAATAAGTAAACAAAACCTAACAACAACAACAAAAAAGAACTCCATTTCCTGGCAGTGTTAGCTGAGATCAGAATTCTTTTCTCGAGGTCCAACTGGTCAGCCCACCCTCAACCACGGTCAGCTCTGTGCCTGTGTCCTCCAGGTAAAACTCAACATATCTGCACAGTTAGAAGTTTCCTGGTCAACAGGACTAATAACAGAAACTCTAGTAGGTTATATTTGACTAAAACCAGTATTTTCTTCTAAAAAAACCCCAACAACACAGGAATTTGATACTGATTTCTAATATACTATCTTTCACTGTGGCCCTCTATATATTTTTATTAATCTCTAGATTTCTTGTACGCTGCATGGGTGGATTTGGGCCATTAGGAGCAGACATCAGTCAGCATTGTTCTAAAAGGAGAAGTGAGGCCATATAGTTGCCAATGTTCTCCTGTTTGGGGTCTTTCACCCAGCTAGGACGGCACAAAATGTCAGGGACCACACAGGAATAGTGGAGCCAGATAAGGAGTCAGATGCCCACAGGAACATGGGGCATAGGCCAATATTTTGTCCTCGATACGAAAGCTGAATCTGTGGCAGGCTGGGTTTAGACAGAGTATTAGTGGAGCAAAGGATGTCATCTCCCAGGCATGAGAGTACAGTGACCGCTCTGTGGACAAATCCAAGGTCAGAAGGTGGCGACAAGACAGAATCAGGAAGCAGGACAGGAAGCTAGATTGTTTGGGTGGCCTCACGAGGCCGCTAAGCAGGTGTGCCAGACCCTACCTGGATGCCTTCAGGCTCAGCCCTCTCGTTCAGTCTCCACCAGCCTTTGAACATCATTTTCTGAAAGACACGCACAGTACACACCCCAAAACATGCAGACGATAACTTCAAGAGTAGGACGATACGGAGCAAGAAACATATAGGCAACGGGCAGGTGAGTCTGTGTGCTCGTGATGCTGTAGGATTGACTTCAAAATATTCAACTCGATAGCAATACACTAAAGGTAACTTGAAGCATATTTAAAAAGTTATATAAAACGGGGCACCTGGGTGGCTCAGTGGGTTAAGCCTCTGCCTTCAGTTCAGGTCACAATCTCAGAGTCCTGGGATCGAGCCCCGCATCGGGCTCTTTGCTCAGCGAGGAGCCTGCTTCCCCCTCTCTCTCTGTCTGCCTCTCTGCCTACTTGTGATCTCTCTCTCTCTCTCTCTCTCTGTAAAATAAATAAATAAAATCTTTAAAAAAAAGTTATATAAAAGGCACAAGTTATTATTCTAAGAAACAGAGAAAAATATTTCAGTGCTTGTGACGTTTCCCTTTTCTTTAACTACTGACTGATGAAGAGAGAGGATATCAGACTGCTGAAGGGGACAAAAACGTGATGTTGCAGAAAATTCCAGACTTTGGCACTGCTTGTGCTAGCTCATCAATGTCCTTATTTCTTAGTATTTCAGGCAGAGCTGGTGGCTGAGTCCTGCACTGGGGAAATTAATTCCCCTTTGGAGATTAAACAGCTAGCCCTTTCTCGGTTGTGTCAGCATCCCTCCCTCTTGTTATTTTGAACTTTCAAAGAAGTCTGAAGTTAAAATAGCTGTCAACATTTGCCAGACATGGTCTTAGATATAGCGAGGGTCATTACAAGAGAACCAGGGAATAATTATTCTAAGTCATTGTTTCCCTCCTTGGAAGTGTGCCTTCACATTCGAACTTCCCAGCACAGTGTATGAGAATGTTCCTTCTTGTTTGGCTTCTGAGTCTGAGATTTCACTGAGAATTTTTTTCAGACTTAGAATTACTCTCTCCACTGTCCGTGATTTCCTTCCAGAGCAAACACATGCATGCTTGTAATAAGGGTTGGGCAAGGGCACTAGATTGTGTGGGTGCTCTGGGGATATGGGTTAAAAAAAATCCTTAAAAAAATCCTTGTGAGTAAATCATAAAAGGATAGGGATATATATCTTCCAAAGTTTAAAGTTACTAATAAAGCATTTTCTTCATGGTGAGATGTTCATCAGGGGGGCTAGAGGAGAGCTGACTGCACAATACATAAATTAGTTTTCTACTAATTGTATAATTTTTTATATTGGTATATATAAATTTATATACAGAAATATATGTAAATAATGATATGTGAGATATCATTATTATGTTGTATTTCTCTGTGAAAAATACTAAAACAGCAAATTGAATTAAGGAACTGTCTTATTTTATATTATTTTTTTAAGTAGCCTCCATGCCCAGTGTGGACCCCAAGGTGGGGCTTGAACTCACAACTCTGAGACTCTGAGATCAAGACCTGAGCTGCTATCAAGAGCCGAACACTTAACCAACTGACCCCCAAGGAAGTGTTTTAAATGATAATAGATGAACATGTATTTTCCTCAGTAATGACATTTGTTCAGAACTTTATACTTCTAAACTGTTTTCATATACTATTACTTAACCCCCACTATAAACCTATGAAGTGGCCAAGGAGACATTATTTCCTCATTTAAGTGGTGAAAAACTAGATACATATTTAACGGGAATAGAAACATCTTGAATTTGCCATTAGAGAAGCTGAACTATGAATAGAATTGGATACATGACTCACTATCCCAAAGGCAGGATCAGACCATGCAGCCATCATTACCCAGACAAGTCAGACAAAACCAGGATTGTTTGGGCTTGGATTTTATCCAGTAAATTGTATCCGTTGTTCCCTTCCCTTTGGTAGCAGTAGATTGCTCTGGGAATTACTGATTGTCTCAGGCAAAAAAAATAAGAATAAAAGCAAGCATCTTGACTTCCAGTTCTGACTCCTGACCACGAGAGGGCAGTATTATTCTCTGAATGGCTTGTCCAGATCCGTTCCAAGAGAAAAGATTGGAACCTTGAAATCAATTTATCCCACGTCTTCACAGGGTGTACCTAAGCCATAAATATCAGCGATATGGCTTTGAATCTCCAGTTCTAGAAAGTGTCTCATTTTCCAGCCCTAAGCACTGATCATTGGCCGCTACATAAGTTAAGTGTTGTTTGGATGGAGGCAAGAAAATAGTCTTTCTTTGATTAACTACTCTCTGATTTGGGACTCCAACTAAAGCTATAGAACCCAGGGCCCTTTTCCTAAGTGTTAAGCTATCAATGAGCAGTTGTTATCCCAGGATCATATATTTTCAGCCTGATTCATTTCCTAGAGAAAGGAAAACCATGAATAGACTGCTTGATCATGGTATCAGGTATCAAAAATTGTAAGGGGCACAGGAGGAGGAGAGAAAAAAATTCTCTGCACCTATGATTAACTCCTATATAAAAGGTATACTATATAAAACACTACATAAAAATATATATTGTGTAACCTAAACTATAATGTGCTTTCACTGATGTTCAAAATGCTTCCCCGGGTGTGTGCAGCTGGAAGGATGTTTCTGGTACATGACACTCAAGTGTTTCTATGGGAATATAGAAATAGCCTGTAAAAGTTTTTACTGTGGAAAATAATGATCCCTAGCTTTGTCTGGCTTCATAGCCAGTATGACTCATGCCCTTTATAAGGCTGACAGAATAGCTACTGATCTACAAAACTTCTGCGACAAGGTGAAGCCACACGCGGCCACACACCTCACCTCACAGGTGACGACTTCGCTCCTATTTTGGTTTCCAAGTTTCTCCCTGCTCTGAACTAAATATCTGTATTCCTCCGGCACTCACCTTCTGCTACCTTGTGTTTTAAGTCAATTTCCAGAGAGATTAGATTGAGAATTCATTTCAACTCAATGAAGATTTCCTACGAATGTCTTACGCAGTGCTGTGCTATGTATGAAAATCCATGTGCGTAGGACACTGGTTTCTACAGGGCTAACCAGTCTTTGAAATCTGCCAACATCCCATTCATGATTATCTGTTTTGCCTGTCCTGACTCCTTCCCAAAGACGCACACTCTCCAGGCACCTCATCCTGCTTTGATCAGATTGCCGGGAATCCTTGTGATGTCTCACCAACACCCTCTTACGTTCTGCCTTGCACACCCACCCTGTTCATGTGTGTTACCCTCAAAGGCCCATAACAGCAATGTCCTCCTGGTATGGCTGCTATCCGTGTTACACAGAAGAGGACAGTGCCAAGGCATTCCCCTCAACTGACCTTCCCCGGGGTCTTCAATAAACTGGGGACCTCCTCTCCCACACCTTCCGTATACACCTTCGTACATCCAGGCCGAGGGGCCAACAAATCAGAGCTAACCTTCTCCCCTCCCCTCTCCTATCCAGCTCACAGCTGTGACAACCCCGGGTTCACTCCCTTCAGGCCCAAAACTTCCCTCTAGCAGTCATCTCAGGTAGTGCGAATTCCTCTGGGGCTTTATGTGAGCCTTCCCTAAAAAGGGGCAGATCACAGAGGATGATGTTCCCCGTAGGAAGTGCACGTTCATGGCCCGGCCTATTCTGACACTCAGTGGAGTGAACTGTACATAGCAGACGCGGAGAACTGGTTAGTGAGAGCTGTGATGGTGAGCGTGGGAATCTGCTATAATTGTCAGGGTCACCAAGCCTGTCATCCAGGTAAGGTGTATTCTGGCAAGCCCCAAGATGCCTGTCTTTAATATTTAACACCAAATTGACTTGCTTGCGTGAACCATACAACAGAACGCATCTTTAATTACCCACTTCCTATGATTTCACTGTCATAAAACTCATCTCCCCAATGAGACCATAACATTGGAGAGGACAGGGAACTGATCTTCTATTTCTCCTATTTTTTTCTTTCATCGCGGTCACATACCCTCTGCGTAATCTTCATGCCCGGCGTCCCCAGTCCTGATGGCCACCTCTTCTATTTCCAGCTCATTCCCTCGAGCTACCTATCAACCTACCACCCTCAAACCCGTCCTTCAGGTTTTAGCTAAAACATCAACTCCAGAGACCGCTTCTGACCTCCTTACTCAAAAATCACAAGCCCCCCTCTCCCTTCTCTGCTTCATTTTACTCCCCAGCACCGATCACCGCTGACATGCCATCAAGTTTTGCTTTGCTTACTACCAGCCCTCTAAGGACAAAATAAGCTCCACAAAGGTTCTTTTGTCTATTTTGTTCATTCCTGGAGCCTCAAGGCCCACGGAAGTGTCCAGCACATAATCAACACTCCATAAATATGTGTTTAAGAAATTGATAAATCAAGGATTTAACACAGCATTTTCCCCAGAGTGGGCAGTTAAACAATGCTTGCTTGCTGATGTTAACACAGGTATATTTTCATGAGTTTAGGAAAATGGAAGGTCAAGGGTCACTTACAGATGGTGTCACCAGAGCCAGAGGAAGCTCACCAGCTGTTAAAATCTGCAGACACTGTTTCCATGGGCTCTTTCCTTCGGTAGCAGAACAAGCGAAGAATGCTTTGAGAGGAAGACTTTGCGACTAAACTCATGGAAGTCCCTGGGTAAGCTTCTAGGGTGGTCAGTTCAGGATATCAGCACGATCCGCACAGCTGTAGCCTTTCCATCGATAACGTGATTGGCAAGGCTCTGTGTTGCAGGAAATGGAGAGTGTTTAGCAGATAACACTTTGCAATGTTAACTGTCCCTAATATTTCCCTTTTCCTTCCAATTAGGGAGACTAGAAATGAATTTTCCATTGCTCTGAGTGTTATCTGGCACTGGAGAAGGCAGGTGTACTAATCATGTCCTTTTCTTTTTTGTTTTGTTTTGTTTTATTTTATTTTATTTCTTTTCAGTGTTCCAGAATTCATTGTTTATGAACCACACCCAGTTCTCCATGCAATACGTGCCCTCCATAATACCCACCACCAGGCTCACCCAACCCCCCACCTCCTCCCCTCCCAAACCCTCAGTTTGTTTCTCAGAGTCCACAGTCTCTCATGGTTCGTCTCCCCCTCTGACTTCCCCCAACTCACTCCTCCTCTCCGTCTCCCAATGTCCTCCGTGTTATACTTTACGCTCCATTGACATATAACATTATGTAAGTTTAGGGTGTAGTATAGTGTGATGATAAGATATGTGTGTATATTGCAAAATGGTTACCACAATAAGGTTAATGAACACATTCTTCACCTCACATAATCATTATTTTGTTGTTGTGGTGAGAACATTTGAGATTCACTCTCTCAGCAACTTGCAAATGTATAATACACTACTGTTAACTGTAGTCATCATGTTGTACATGGAATGCCCAGAACTTACTCATATAAAGGGAAAGTTGTACCCTTTGAATTTTCTGTATTTTGATGCTTTACATCTGGGGGCTTCTTGATCCTAGGGGCACTGACCCCGTCAAGACTAGCCAGTTCCTGCAGATATAAGTGACCTGACCTCAGACTCTTAGAGACTTTACCTTTCAAAAGCAAACCAATCATTTCAGACCCACACCCCCACTAGCCACCTGCTTTATTGGGTTCTCAAACTCAGGGCCATTATTCCCTGCCCTAGTTGCCCCAGAGGTTTGCAGAAACGTTGGGACAGCCCTCGGCCCAGGAGCCCAGTGATATTGTTCAAACTAGCCAGTCTTGAGCCTGTTTACCCTGCCTAGCCTCCTTCCCATGAAGGGCACAATAAAATCTCTTACTCCCATTTTCCCCATGCCCCCTCTGCCTCCTGACTGACCCTGTTTCCCTGTGTGGCTCCATGCCCTGTGGCGCGTCCTCTCCTCATTGAAAACTATCTTTTCAATGAAAACTATTTCCTGGTCTGTTGCTTTTGCTGCACCTAAGTAATTACAAAACCTGTATTTCAAAACACTAGAATAAAATAAGTTAATCTGTGGCTTGTAAGGGCTTCTCTAGCTTTGCTTCTGGCATATACATAAACAACTACTATATGAACAAAATTAGGTTTGAAAGGATGAAAGTTCCATAATTTAGAAAAGAGGAGAAGACAAGAGAATGGATCACAACAAAGATGTTGGACTCTGAGGACGGTCCCAGACTCTGCCTTTCTAGCAGCCCACCTTCGCCTCTCTGCAGCTCAGCCTGACTGAGGAGTTTATCCAGAGCTGAAGGACAGGTTTGGAGAAACAAAATGGAGACGAACATTTACCCGACTTCTTCTCTGGAGCTCTAGTGTTTGGCCGTCCTCAGATCTCACTAATACACACAAGAGTTCTTTAAGGCAGGTCTTAAGAATTTACAGATGAGAAAAATGAGATTTAAAGAGATGAAGACCACACGAGTATCAAATTTATGGTATTGAATTATAATAACAATGGCTGTCATGTGTTAGTTGCCTCCTATAAGACAAGCTTATATAGACTAATGACGCTCTTTTATTTTATCTACTTGACGACATATCATGGTGCGGTACAAATGCGAAGCGCATGGACCCTGATTCATGTACACTGTTCTGATGCTGATTGTGCTACGCAGTAGCAAAAGATTTCTTCTCTCCCTAGGTCACAGGTCAATTTCATTAAGGTCTATTTTTTTCATTTTATTTTATTTTTTACATTTTTGCCTTTAAAACTTATTAAAGCAATTGATGGAAAAAGATTTTGTTTGTTTGTAAAGGTGAATAGTCCTAAAGGCTTTTTTTTTTAAAAGATTTTATTTATTTATTTATTTGAGAGCGAGACTGTGAGAGAGAGCATGAGGGAGGAGAAGGTCAGAGGGAGAAGCAGACTCCCCATGGAGCTGGGAGCCCGATGTGGGACTCCATCCCGGGACCCCGGGATCATGACCTGAGCCGAAGGCAGTCGTCCAACCAACTGAGCCACCCAGGCGTCCCGTCCTAAAGGCTTTTAATGCAGAAACAGCAATCCCCAGCCTACTCTTCATGACCACCCTACTCCCCAGGGCCAAGCACTTTTTACTTTTTTAGATGATGGCTCTATGCTGCTAGTTTTGATTAACCAGTTTTATTTTTTTTTCAAGATTTTATTTATTTGAGGGAGAAAGAATGAGCAGGGGAGAGGGAGGAGCAGACTCCCTGCTGAGCGAGAAGCCTGACACGGGGCTCAATCCCAGGACACAGGGATCGGGAGCCGAGGCTCAACCCACTGAGCCACCCAGGCGCCCCTGCTGAGTCAATTTTAGACAATGTCCATCACCTCACAGTTACAGAAGATGAGGATTTAGGTGCTAGATGTGGATTAGCTGTCTAATGCCACACCATGCCTTTGCATCCCCAATGCCCCCTCGTAATACCTATTTAATACTCATTAATTCTAGAAACACTGTTTATATTATCATGACTGTAGCTTTGGCTTATTACAGAAATAAGTCATGTTCTGTGATTACATTTCTTCCCCACTGCCAAAAGAATCTCTTCTAGGATTTACCTATAACTCTTCCCTGTTCCATTTACCTCCATGGTGCTTCACACATTCCAACATTCAGTCTATCATTTTCTAGGTTTTTAGTCACCTGTTTTTCTGTCTCATCTACCCGGAATGCAAGTGCACAGAGGCAGGAATAGCCGTCTGTAGGAGTCACTGCTGGGATGCTGGAACAGAGAATTAAGTGCCCAGCACACAGTAGGACATCCATAAACACTAGTGAATGGATGAGGATCTCTGAGAAAGGACTTACTAGTGTGGAGGTAACAGACCTGTTACCAATTAATGGTTGAGAAAAACAGAAATATTGTGTGATCACCCTGAGAGTACAGAGACGAGGAGATGGTGCTAAGAGGGAGTCAAATAGGTCCATGCACCGACCTCTGCGCAGCTCTGTGAGCCCAAGGTAGGAGCTAGCGTGAGTCTGACGGGCAAGAACGATGACGGCCATCTAGCCGCGCTGTGGTGATGTTGCTTGCATCCAGGTGAGCTGGAGAGACAGCAGAAGAGGAAAAACAGGCAAAAGGAAAAAAGTTTGTTTCTGGTTGTTTGCTTATCTGAGACATCCATGAATTAGATGTAGTAGGTTAATACCTGTTGTCTTGCCTGTGATGAATCAAACTTCAAATAATGGGAATAGTTTAGAGGCAAATGTTCAGGTGAATTGATTTTTCTACTTAACATAGTATTGCCAGAAAAAATCCATTTTAATTACGTCCTTGTTAAAAAATAGTTTAAGGGTGCCTGAGTGGTTCAGTCAATTGGGGGGTTGGCTCTTGATTTCAGCTCAGGTCATGATCTTGGGGTCCTGGGATCGAGCCCAGTATTGGGGGCTGTGCTTATTGGGGAGGCTGCTTAAGGATTCGCTCTCTCCCTCTGCCTTTGCCTCACCCCTCTGTGCACACACATTCTCTCTCTCTCTCTCTCTCTCTCAAATAAATAAATAAATCTTTTAAAAATGTTTTAAAATATCTAAGTAGACTTCTTTCCTTAAAAAAATAATGTGTGGAGTATGATTAATTTGTATTTGGATAAGATGGTAGTTTTCATTAGGATTAATGAAAGATTAACTGTGGTCAGATAACGTGATGTGGAAGAAGTAATTCTGTCGTGAAGATCTTCCTTCCTTGTCCTCATTTGACCCTATCTAGCTGACAGTTACCTTTCCTATACAGTTTTATTCTAGTCTCTTTTATTTTGCCTCTAAAGAAGGGTTTGGAACTAAGTGACCTGACTTTCATTAGATTTTAACAGACCATTATTCTGCAACAGTTTAGATATAGAATATGACGGAAGAAGGGATTTTTACATGCTGCTCAAATCAAATATTTGGGAAATAGTGGGTTTAAAATATTCTTCAAAGAAATCCCTTATCATTCATTATTATGATTCTTTTAATCAATAAATGAAGAGAAAAAATTCTAGGTATTTGGTAAATTCAGTAGTATGGTCCCCAATAAATGAAGCTTTATTGTGCTACACTCTATTATTTCCAATAAGGGTGGAATTTACATCTGGTCATTATCAGTGATCAGTGATACATTTCATAAAAACATAGACCCTCAGAGTTAGTCTCATAGTTCTAAACACCACTTGGTCTATTTTTTATATCTTTACATACAGGAGAAAAGGAGCTAAAAGTGTGTGTGTGAGGGAGAGAGAGAGGAGAAAAGAAAATAAAAACCTTTTTTTTAAATTTTGAATTAATCTAACTCATAGCCATCCAATCTAGCAAGTTCTAGTCCCTGAATTAAAAAAAAAAAAAAAGCATTGAAGAACATTAAGTTCTTGGTTTTCCCAGTTGGTCGGCACATGGAATCTTCACATGTAACCTTGGAAAGAAATAGCAATGGAGGTGTTGGCAAATCTGTGTGGAATCCATATGAATTTGTAGATGGTGAAAATATTAGTGGGCCTTGAGACCTGAAGAGCTAGTGAGCCATCTTCATGAACTCTGATAAAAACTTTTTAATGAGTTTTAACAGGGCATGCAATTGATCTTGTGGCAAGAATGGGAAAGATGGGGTTGTCAGTTAATAGGGAAACAAAGTAAATCCATTTTCTTTGTTGTGTGAAATAGTTTTTTTCTAAGTGCTTAAGTATTTTTCCTTAATAAAGGAAATCTCATGATAAAATATGTGAGTGTATGTTTTCCCAGCTCAACACCAGGCCCGGCATACCTGGAGTGGTTAATCCCAAATGTGTTACTTTATAAACTTGATGTTTTAAGTTATAAAACTTTAAAGCTTCTTACAGAATTTATTTCTCCTAAAAATGTCTCAAAGGAGGTGCATATTTAACTATGAATCTTTTTCCGCATTTATAACCAGTAAAACCTAGATGGGAAGACCAAAGTTTCTGATAGTGCAGTTTAGGAAGAAACATAGAATTAACATCTTTTGCAATGGGAGAGGAACTTTCAGAAAGTATTTAACAGTAAAGTGTCTTTCTTCTCACCACAATTTAGGACCATGTACATATAGTTATGCCTTATCACCATTTACATGGGGGACAAGGCATTTCTGGCTAACCATCAACTTTGAGAGGCATTTGTTCTGTAGAGTACTCTAGAAGGTGGAGATCTACTTTGGTCTCAGCATCACACAGAAGCAGGTAGAGGTGCTGTTAGTGGGAATGCAAGCTGGTGCAGCCACTCTGGAAAACAGTATGGAGGTTCCTCAAAAAGTTGAAAATAGAACTACCCTATGACCCAGCAATTGCACTCCTGGGTATTTACCCTAAAAATACAAATGTAGTGATCCGAAGGGGCATGTGCATCCCAATGTTTATAGCAGCAATATCCACAACAGCCAAAATATGGAAAGAGCCTAGATGTCCATCAATAGATGAATGAATAAATAAGATATGAGATACACACACACACACACACACACATATACATACAATGGAATACTATGCAGCCATCAAAAAACCTGAAATCTTGCCATTTGCAATGATGTGGATGGAACTAGAAGGTATTACGCTAAGTGAAATAAGTCAATCAGAGAAAGACAATTATCATGTGATCTCACTGATATGAGGAATTTGAGAAACAAGACAGAGGATCATAGGGGAAGGGAGAGAAAAAATTAAACAAGATGAAACCAGAGAGGGAGACAAACCATAAGAGACTCAATCTCAGGATACAAACTGAGGGTTGCTGGAGGGGAGGGAGGTGGGAGAGATAGGGTGGCTGGGTAATGGACATTGGGGAGGGTATGTGCTATGGTGAGTGCTGTGAATTGTGTAAGACTGATGAGTCACAGACCCGTAGCCCTAAAACAAATAACACATTATATGTTAAAAAAAGAAAAAAAAAAGAAGTGGGTAGACCCAAACCCATGAGGTGTTCAGTGCTTAAAGTGTGACTTATTCGCTAAAGACAGTTACTAGATTTTTCAGTAGCTATAATAAATGCAGTTAATCAAGATAACAGCTAGGCCATTGTAGACAGATTAAAAACAGAAAAAGAAAAAAGGTATATCATATAAAATTATTTATATGTATTAAATATATATTATTATATGACCCATAGTTGGATAGTGTGTGTGTGTGTGTGTGTGTGTGTGTTTACATGCAGTATGAGATATAACTTGGTGTTGGTGTTGCACACTTGGCCCATTTTGATGGGATAAGATTTCTTATGGTTGCAGAAGGGACAGATGCAGGTCTGTAGGGAGCCCATCATCTTCTCCTTGGGAGGTAGCTTCCATCTTGACTTTCTGCTTCCCGTGTCCCCAGGAGTATGAATGTGCACTCCCCTTCCCATGTAATGATGGCGCTGTATGTGTTGTCTGTGTGTGTGTGCGTGTGTGTGCATGTGTGTGCGTGTCTATGTGAGTATATGTACGTGTGTGTGTGTTATACATATATTGGTCTGTAAATGTATGTACGTGTGCACGCGCTTCTCCAGGTCTCACTAACCTGAAGAAAGAGATAGAGCCCCACTAAGTAACACCAGCACTGTCACTAGCCTTTCCTTAACTCTACCTGATCACACAGGACATGAGCAACCTGCCAGATTCTTTCCAGACACTTCTAAAAAGCTCACCAAGTATGTTTCTGAGGGGGAATCGGCAGAGCAGTGGGTCTCCTTGTCCAGTCAGATGCCCAGAGACTTCTACCAGGCACATTTTGCTAATTCTACAATGTCCTAAGAGCTGTGGCCATTTTCCCATCCAGACACCACTGCAGTACCCCGATGGCTTCCTTGTGCAAAAGCCCAATAAAAGGTCATCTGTGGAGAAGTAGGGAGAACATCTCTCTTGTTGTTGGTGTTTCTGTTCTGTTGCATGGGACAACCAGAAATAGCCCCTCCCTTGTTTGTTTTTCCTTTAAAGTCTTCCTCTCATAGAACCAAGCCTGCAGAACTAGGGCAGGGACAAAGCTGAATGGTGGACATCCTGCTGCCCTCAGACTCCCTCAGCCCTTAAGTTGTGGAGGTTTTTTTGTTTTTTGTTTTTTTTTTTTAAGATTTATTTATTTATTTTAGAAAGAGAGAGCATGTGCATGCATGTGAGCAGGGGGAGGGCCAAAGGGAGAAGGAGAGAGAGAGATTGAGAGAGAGAGAGAGAGAATCTCAAACAGATTCCTCCCTGAGCCTGGGGCCAGACCAGCTCTTCAGTGCGGGACTTGATATCAGGACCCCGAGATCATGACCTGAGCCAAAATCAAGAGTGGATCGCTCAACCACTGAGGCCCCTAGATGCCCTGGTTTGTGTATTTTATAGGGAAATTATTACTGGGTATTTTTTGTGTTCCAAGAACGGGGGCTAGATGATGGGGAGGCAGCAGTATGCAAATCACAATTCCCTGACTTCATGGAGTATATGATTTAGCGGAGGAAACAAACACTAAAAGAATATTTACAAAGTAATTGTGAATATGTAAAGTACGGAGAAGGGGAGGTACTAGGTATGCGATTGCTACCAAAGAACCTAATCAACTCAGGGGAATAAGGGTGTTTTTCCAAACACAAAGAATAGATAGGAGCTAGATTATTTTGGTTGCAGAAATCCAATTAGAAATTGCTCTAATGAACCAACCACATATACAAGGAAAATGTCTCACATATTTTAAATTCCAAGAGTAAATATTTCTTTAGGCAAACCAAGATTAAACACTGTTGCAAGCAGCCTGTCTTTGTATCTTAGCTCTGGTTTTCGAACTGTGGGCTTCATTCTAGGGAAGGTTCTGTTGACATGATAGCAAGGTGTCTTTTACATCCCCAGAGGTACAATATAACAGTTCAGCAGCCCCACCGGAAAAAGAATTCTGTTCCCCCCACAATAGTTAAAAAAAAAAAAATCCTATGGTCAATTCTCTTTAGAAAGCTTATGTTATGTGACCATTCTTTTTCTTTTTTTTGCTTTTATTTATTTATTTTACAGAGATCACAAGTAGCCAGAAAGTCAGAGAGAGACAGAGAGAGAGAGAGAGAAGCAGGCTCCCTGCTGAGCAGAGAGCCCGATGTGGGACTCGATCCCAGGACCCTGAGATCATGACCTGAGCTGAAGGCAGAGGCTTTAACCCACTGAGCCACCTAGGCGCCCATCATGTGACCATCCTTAATGCAACCATTGTAGCCAGAAGTGTGGGATATGCCAATGGTCCCGACCAGAATTATCCCCATATTTGAAGCCTGGGGATGGTACCAGGAACCTCGAAACCATGGAGAATGAGAGTAAAGAGGAATGTCAAGGCTTTCCAAAAAATATCAGAACACTGTTATCAAAGGAAGGTGATTGAATCGTGGGCAGCAAAACCAACAGATCTTTCAACCCAGCTTGAAATTCTTCTCAACCACTGAAAAGTCATTCTTTTTAGGGTATTTGGACTTAGGCTCAGTTCACCTACAATTAATCATACTAATACGCTACTGTAAGCTTAACAGAAAACTCAAAATGTCTCGTAAGTCACTGTATGATACTTTGTTTTCTACAATGATACATAAGGCAGATTTTATAGGCCAAAGTCAACATTATAATGTTGTAAGTAATGAAGCTAAAAAGTCAACATATTTAATTGGAAGTCTGAATGTGTTACTGACCTGGAGAAGAAGGGAAAACATATTTAAGACTTTTATGGGCATGAAGAGAAGTGGTTGAGAAATGGCTCCTAGGGTTTATACATCAGTGCAAATAAAACAGCTTTGTAAATCATAAATACAGGCCATCACAAGGAACCTTAACCTGAACATGCCTTAGTGCTTGATTGGGTTGGCAAAATTATGCTACATGCGATTCAGCCTAAACATTTCTGTGGAGATGGTTATTCTGATAAAAGGGAATGTGAGCGACCAAGAAACTCTGAAACCTGGCAATTCCCCCAATATTACCACAACCGGGGAAAAATTCAGACAGAGCATGAAATCTTGTGTTTATGAGTGACCAATTTGTCTGAATCCTTGTTTTTTCAGGCTCTAAGCAATTATGCTGTCAGCTCAGCAAATGTGGCTTCTGAAATCCTAAAATCAGCAATAGTTATAGTCCCATTGTTACCAGATTAGAGTATGTGACTCTGCTGAGTTATAATGTAACATTCATTCATTCCTGTGGTCCATCTTTAACAAATGAATAAGGGGTTGACCTATGACCTGAACTCAGAATGAGCTAGTTGAAAGTGTTGGAAACATAGTAGAGACAAGCAAAAATGTTATGAGTAGTACTTGTTTCTAAGTCATTTGCAAAGCATTGGAAAATTTCCGACTTGTGATAATGTCATAGTTTGAGGAGTCAAATCTGTGAACAAGTAGTAGAAAGTGACATACAATTGAAATGTAAATTTACATCCCATAAATTTTTTTCAAACCACAAAACTATGGTTGTTAAAAATATTACAGGCCACTAATGAATGGCAGTGGACTTATAAAGTTTTACCCTGCTAGCAAAACAGGTATTGGATGCCAAAACTTATTCTACCATATGCAACAAATATAACAAGAGTAGAAAAGGCGACATTCCTACTGAATGCCAAGAACTTCTCATCTCATTTTATTACCAACCCCATTACACAGATGAGGAAATTGAGGACCAGGAAAATTAATAAATTTACATTTTTAAAAAAATATATGTTTGACACAGAGAGAGAAAGAACAAACAGGGAAAGCAGCAGAGAGAGAGGGAGAAGCAGATTCCCTGCTGAACAAGGAGCCTGAAGCAAGGTTCGATCCCAGAGTCCTAGGATCATGACCTGAGCTGAAGGCAGACGCTTAAAGGATGGAGCCACACAGATGCCCCAAGAAATTTACATTTAGAAATTTACACATTGCATTTAGAAAATTACACACTGAACCAAGGTCCAGCTGGATCACCAATGTCACTTTTGCTACACCATGTCACTCTTGCTACACCATGTCACTCCAAGGAGCATCAAGCACCACTTTTTCATTGTTTTTTTGCAAGGAGTAAACTCAGTTTCTGTATGCTGATATATGTTACTGTAAAAATTTATCTCCGATTTGTGACTTTTTCCATATATACATACATATATATATATATATGCTTCAGATTCATTTGTTACATTTTTTGTATGTATGTATGTCTGTGTTTAACAACAGTGAAGTATTCAAATAAATTGATCCTTTAAATGTGACAATTCTAACTCTGCAGGAGACATCACATGATAAAGCCTATTACAATTGAGACGCTATAATTCTGGGATATTCCAGGATATAATTTACTCTTGTCTTTTAATTAAGCCAACATATCAGTGACATTTTTGAAGTTTATTTTACCTACAGATGTTGTGGAAATTTGTTGCAAATATATTCAAGTAGAACATGATGCAAGTCTTATGTATGTTCTGCCACATCTAAATGACCACTCTATGGGAAATTGGATTGTCCTTAGAGTTAAATTCATTCGTCTTATAGCTCACCAAATCTAACACTCCTGTATTTGGTGAATTCTTTTTCTAACCCATCTACCAGGAACTGTACCACCGTTATTTCATCCTAAAAAGGGATGCCAGATTTAATCCCAAGACAATCATTTTTTTTATTTGTTCAGTCCACAATCTCTCTGACTTATAGTGCAGTCTCCATATTCCCTTTCCCTCCAAGCCATTTCCATTTTGCAGAATTTAATTTCTGGCTTAAGCCCATGTTTCAAAGGAATGAGGTCACCCAAATATCATTTGCCAAATCTCTCCACTGAAGGACAATAATCAAGGACTAAATGGAAAATCTCACACAAAGCCAGATTAGAATTTGCGCTAATGAGACCATGGTATTGGTTACAACGATGCTATCTCTCAAAGGCAGCATAGTTACCATAAATGCTCCAGTCATCTTCCTCTCCTCTTCAAGCTCTCTTGGGCAGACCCAGAGACTCCAAGTCTCGATGTGATCTTATTTTCCAAGAGCTTTGTTTTCCTTACCATGTGAAGTGGCCAGTGGAGGTTCTAAAAATTAAGGCATAGCTTTAGAATAAAGTGGAGGTCTCTGACCCAATTATATTAACTGCAACCCATTGTTTTATTTTTATTTTTTTGTAGTTTTACTACAATTGTGGCATATTGTGTAGGTATTTCAGTAGTCAGAAAATAATTGGACTTGGATATGGAAATCTGAATTTTTGTTCCATTTGCTTGCTATGTGATTTTGCTTAAATCACTGTAGTTCTCTGTGTTTTCCTTTCTTCATTGTTAAAGATTGGAAAAGAAATCATAATCGTACCTGCCAAACTGGCCTCAGACATGTCAAAGTATTACATAAACATATAAATGATAAAGATTTATAAAATGTAAATCATTGGTATGTTTAATGTTAAACTAGAAAAAATAAAACACTTCAATCATCTAATGACAAAAACTGCAGTAATGCTACACATGGTAATATGAACAGTATAATAAACCAAATTGATTTTTCATTGATGTGCATATCAAAAAGGAATACTAAGTTGGTATTTTTTGTACACATCTGAACAGGTATAACCCCCATGAAATTATGCTTTTCATGGAAACTTTGACCATATTAATCTTGGCAGAGTTTGGGTAATATTTTTGGAACTCTGAAAGGACTCTTTCATTTTAATTCCCATGAAGGGCTTTATTTTTATATACTGTGGGAGGTAAATCCAAAAAGAAAAAAAAAGGCACCATCATATTTCTGATATTTCATGGCAATAAAACAGCAGGGTCAGAAGAGTACCCTCCGATGTCACCTTTACCATAATTATAACCTACATACAAAAATGAACCTTTCAACATTCATTCATTAGTTGTTCATTTCACACTTAGTAATTTCATAAGTTCACGTTTGCATAACCTATTAATAAATGGGCATTTTTGCCTTTAAGCAGTTTTTCTGCAAAGTGATTTTATCTCTAGCACGACAGGGAGTCAGTCTCCCTCCCCACACCCCTGGTTTTTTTCTACTTCTAAAACTCCTAACCTTCGTATAGTACAACGAGTCTTTCAGGCAGCTGTAGCACACCTAGTCTGAGTACTGGGCCGGCTTGCTGGAATTGTTAACTGACTTCAAGGCCAGCAAATGTGCCCAAAAAAGCTAAAAGACTTGAGAAAAATCATCTCACAGGACTTGATTAGTTTACATTTACTATTCTACACAAAGGGAGATTTCACTACTCGTAATGCTAGAAATGGAAGAGGGGATGTTGAAGGGTTAAGAAGTACTAAGGACTCAGACTCAGCACTCTCAGAATATGATGAAAGCTAAGTCATCCTTCTCCCATGAAAACTGCCTTTAAGTGGTTTTGCCAAAACAAGTCTCTAACAGTAGGTGATTGTCAAGACTCCAATTAGTAAATCCCTAAGCCCCAAAGTTAATTATTTGAGTAATGAAAAGTGGTGGAAAACTCTCATTCCATTCCATTCCATTCTCATTCCAGGGAAAGCAAAGAATCCAATCAGCCATTAGCCCCCTTGGGTGTGTGGAATTAGAGTCCCCCACAAAAAGAAATGTTCATGGTCTCCACTAAAATGGAATAAAAACTCTTTAATGATTATTATTGCTAGATAAATATCGGGAATTTTTTTAAAAGACAGCAAAGGACGCTTGGATGGTATCTTCTCTGATGATGGTTCCTCAACTCTTACACACTGTAAGGGAAAATATAAAATCTGTTTAAGATAGCAGGGAAAAGGGAATGGTATATTTTAAAAAGGATTTTCCTTCGGTAGGCAAAGCCAGGAATCTCTTAAATAATGTAATAATCAAGATTCTGTTATTTCATGATTGAGAGTAATTATCAACCTCCACAAAAAAGGGGGGATCAATATATATCAAAGGGAGATAGTATGCTATCACAATATTATAAAACTAAGCACAAGCATGAAAAATAATGGTGAAAGAACACCTATGTCAATAAGTTTGGATAAGGCTTTAGGCCCACCCAAGATACCTCCAAACCAGGATGTTTAGTAAATGAACTGGAGTTAATAAACTCAAGAAGATACTATCTCAAAGAACTTATGAAAGCCTACAGACACTGAGAATTTTACCTTCAAAGTGCAAATGAGCTAATGATTCCTTTTAAGAAAGGTTACGGTTTTGGTGGAGGCTGCTTGAAATCCAGCAAAATCTCTCTTTCATTCTTCCATAGCACCAGAGTTTTTGCTGTGCTCATAACTGTCTGCCCAGATAGCAAAATTGCCCAATCTCCCTTACTATACAGGTATAGGCGTATGACTAAGTTGTCATCAATGCAATGACAATGAAGTGACCGTTTGCTACCCTGGGTCTTGGCCTTAAGCATGTTTCCACACTTCTTCCCTTTCTCTCAAGCTAAAACGCCCGGTATCACTGACCAGATGAGGCAAACTCTCTATGGGAAGGAGGGGAAAGAAGATGGAAGAAATCTGGTTCCCTGAAAGCCCACCCAGGGAGGAGCCACTCCCCCAGCAGACCACTCACTTTGGTACTGTCAAAAGAGAGGGAGACAGACTTTTAAACTTTAAATATTTAAACTTTAAGTAGAGTGAAATAGTCTCAATTTGCTTGGGAGAGTCTTGTCTTACGTCTGTTGTCTGAGGATAGTTATAGATAGGATCCTCTTTCGCTACCCAAATAAGTTACATGGTAACCCTATTTTAAGTCAATATACCACGCTATCTCTTTCCATCAACAGCCTAACTTCTCTGTGACCAGTATAGAAATCGGCACCCGGAACCTGCATGCTAACAGACCTGAAATATGTGTGATTAGCAGGCCATGCGGTGGGAGGTGAGGGTATGTGTACGCCAGGTTAGGAGACTAGAGATCCTGGCCCTATGCTGTTAAAATATTTGATAACAATATCTCCTGTGATAACGTGAAAGGCAGACCCAAATGTATGTATCAAAACTATAGCCATGGTTCCAGAATGTTAATTCATTTTGGTTAGTCCTTGGTGGATTTAGCAAGGTATTACAAGAAAGAAATAAGCATAGGCGAGAATTGGCACATTTAAAAGCGGAGACAAAATGTAACAGATGGGGTTGGAAATACCTCCTCCTGCTTCTACACTTCAAACAGCAGTAGACTCATAACTATTGCTTCTCAAAGAACTACCATTAAGTAAAAGCAAAGAAAAAAAAAAGAAAGAAAGAAAAGAAAATAGACAAGATAAAGAATGTTACCTTTACAGATAAACTCGCTGTTTCAGATCTCCTTAAAATAGGTGCAGAGTGGGTGGTGGGATTATGGACATTGGGGAAGTTATGTGCTATGGTGAGTGCTGTGAAGTGTGTAAACCTGGCGATCCACAGACCTGTACCCCTGGGGCTAATAATACATTATATGTTAATAAAAAAAAAAAGGTGTGGAGAAGAATGGATCTCAGAAGCCAGGAATCAAAGCTAGCCTAAGAGCTATGTGCAGAAAAGGGTTTTGTGATGGTGGCTGGAACCCAGGACTGACTGGAAGAAATACAACAATTAGGAAACCTACTATGCAGCACCTGGCTGACTTAGTTGCTGGAATATGTGATTCTTGATCTTGGGGTCATGAGTTCAAGCCCCACGTTGGGTATAGAGATTACGTAAATAAATAAATTAACTTCAGAAAAAAAAATCTGCATTCCAAGAATATACAATGGGGAATTTGTAAATGTTCATAAATTGGAGGAGCTTCAGAAGACACAAAAACGAAACACAATGCAAGATTGTAGATGACATCAAGGAACAGAAAAACGGTATTCATGGAAGAACTGATAAATCTAAAGAAAGTCTGTAGTCAGTTAAAAAAAAAAAAAACCAACCAAGAAACAAAAAACTTAAGAAGCCTCTTATTTTTCGAAATCCCAAACCTGATTTACAAATGTCCATGACTATTTAAACCCTAGCAAGCACATACTCTGTGTTCACTTCTGATATCAGCATGCAACAACGAACAAAGAAGACCTTCTCCCAAATGGCCACAGCTGGGGCCAAGGAAGATGATGATCAAGAGAATTGCTCTGAGAGAAGCAGAATGAGCTGTGGCCGGATGAGCTAGCCAAGCATGTATTTAACCGTCAGGGCAGAAAATCTACAAGAGGAGATTTTAAGGAGCATCAGTGAATCTGCATTTTGTTCCTCCCTTTTCCAAACTGTGGTCTGTGGGTATGGAGATGTGAAGGGGACACAGATAACTGCCCTTTTAGCTCATAGGTCATTGGATAATGGGCAGCTTGATTGTCTATTACCTAGAGAACCTAGACCTTGAGTTGGGTCCAGTGCAGATGGGACTCTGAGGACGCACCTTGGAGAGCAGATGGATGTGCCTGCAAATGGGCAAGGTACACACACATACTTAGGTGATGCCTGGAGGGATTTGAGGGGGACAAACTAGTTATACACTGAGCTTTTCCCCACATTTTTCCTTAAAAACTATGCCATGTCTTGGCTCATGGCTGTCCCTCTACAGGTGATATTTCTGAGCCTCCTTTGCAGGTAGTGGTGGCCTTAAGACTAAGTTGGACTCTTGGGATTTGAGTGGGAGTGATATTTGCTACTCTGGATGGGGGCATTAAAACATTGAGCATGTGCTTCTCTCTCCTCTTCCCTTTACCCATGCTGGTACGTGTGGGTGGCTTTGACCCAACTCCCGTCTTGTAGCAGAGGATGCCCTAGACAAGAAGGAAGGAAACTTGTTCCTTGCTAGCCTGCGCTGCTCACTAAATGTTGTTGTACAAGAGAGATACATTTGGGGCACCTGAGTGGGTCAGTGGTTAAGCCTTTGTCTTCGGCTAAGGTCATGGTCTCGGGGTCTTGGGATCGAGACCCACATCGGGCTCTCTGCTCAGCGGGGAGCCTGCTTTTCCCCCTCTCTCTGCCTGCTTGTGATCTCTCTCTCTCTCCATCAAATAAATGAATAAAATCTTAAAAAAAAAAGAGAGAGAGATACACTTAAAGGTTTTTACATCGCTGTTGGGGGGAGGTTGTTATTTTAGCTAAGTCTTGACCATAACGAATTAGAGCAATTCATGCATTTGGATTGTCTGTCTATCCAGTAAAGCAATGTACTATGAGCACATACTAGATGTCAGACACTGTGTTAGACTTCTAGACCTCCTTGCCATGACTCAGTCCTCACTGAACTACCACTCAGGCTTCATGCCGTGTC
Source organism: Enhydra lutris kenyoni (assembly GCF_002288905.1). Classification (NCBI taxonomy): domain Eukaryota; kingdom Metazoa; phylum Chordata; class Mammalia; order Carnivora; family Mustelidae; genus Enhydra; species Enhydra lutris. Next base: position 16,402,161 of record NW_019154095.1, on the reverse strand, counting down.
CTGTGTTCCTGTGTCCAGAGCTCCTTGACGAGTTTACACCAGCGCCTGTGAAACCACACGCATTGTGAGCGGAACTGGAAATGGAAACCAGCACTTCCTTACTCTAGAACTGTTTATCTTCCTATTTATAGCTACTTAATTTTGTAACTAATTTTCAAACATACCAAAAAAATCTCTCAGGAATGTAAGGGCTTAAAAAAAAAAAAGCCTAACAGACATGTTTATTTTGCCTTCTCTATTAGATGTTAAAATCATTTTGCCAATATTTTCATAACTTGAGTTTTTATATAAGTAAATAAAAGCACAGTAGGTCCAATGCCAATTTAAATTCATACACTTAAGTTCTGGGAATTTTCCATATACTTCCACTTAAAACTGAATTTTTAGTAAAGCAATATTTCAGAAAAGTGTATTAGAACTCCTAGTTTTCATGAGTGTAATGAATACTGGATAGAATATATTATTTTCACATCCTACCATATATTAAACTTTGTAAAGAAAAAGGCATTCATAACTTTATTTATTTTTTTTTTAAAGATTTTATTTATTTATTTGACAGAGAGAGATCACAAGTAGGCAGAGAGGCAGGCAGAGAGAGAGAGAGAGAGAGAGGGAAGCAGGCTCCCCGCTGAGCAGAGAGCCCGATGTGGGACTCGATCCCAGGACCCTGAGATCATGACCTGAGCCGAAGGCAGCGGCTTAACCCACTGAGCCACCCAGGCACCCCAAGGCATTCATAACTTTAAAAAAATACACTTCAGAAGGAATGTTCTTTGGTTCATCTGGGTAAAATACACCTGGTAACCTAAAATCTTATTACACAATGTTTATTTTTTCTTTGTGAAGGAAAAGTGGAGGGAAGCAGTTTTCTTTACTTTGGCAGTGTGCTAATCTGAAGATTACGTCACTTTTTATAATTGGTACTGGTTAATGTAAATTCTTATTTTACCTTTTAAGATCATGAATGTTTCATAAGTAATGCTGAATGAACCAACTACTCAAGAATCCAGATGCCTTGTCGTTGAAATTCTTGTTGTCGTAAGGGATGTTGGGAGAATCACTCCTCTGGATTTCCATTGTACCTAAAACTTGATGCCACCTTGGGTCCAGCCTGGTTCTTGATGCCTCCAGGATTTGCTTCCCAGACTGTTGTTTGTGCTGCTTGCATGGCATGTCTATGGTCTGAATTGTCCACATGACTTTTAACTGCGGAGGCCTGCTGTGGCACAAAATTTCATGACTCCCCTGAGCAACCTCTGAGCTATTGCCCGAGTTTGGATGGTAACGAATTAGGGATCCCTAGGCAGGGGCTGGGACCTCAAGAACGAGGGAATGAAAGATTGGAAAAGAACAGAATCACAAGAGAAAGAGTAAGGAACCCATGATCCGTGGAGCAGATACATTCATGTGGGAAGGGAGGGCAATTAGGTAAATGTTCAGAAAGAATGAAGTAAAGCACCATTCCAGGATCCAATATGGCGCAATCAGAGGTTCCTGAATACTTCCTTCTTGACAGTTGTACCACCCTGGGACACAGAAAGTTGAAGGCTGCTGTGGAGAGAGAAACTTGAAACTGCTGGGGGAGAGGAGGTAATTTATGAAGATATCCCCTGTTTTAATTGGGTTCTCCTTAACCAGAACCAGACAAATAGTTTACATGGTGACTCTCAGGAGGCAGCATGGAAAGGTGGGGAAATTTGGATTTGGAAGGCTCAGAAACCAATAGAAGTTGTGCTGTCTAGCAGTTACGACTCACGCTAGGCAACTGAGGCTCAATCGCAGTAGGGCGTGTGGGGAGACAGTGAGCAAGGTAAAACTGACTTCATAGATCCAACTATTTTGATGTTGAAGAAAGGGCTAGACAATGGATTTCAAGGTAGGGTTTGGAAATTATGGATTGAACACTGAATATCAAGAGAACATATGGAATTCACAACAGATGTAGATTTGAATGACGCTTCCTGGGTGCTGGGTATTGCATTACTTTTCACGAGATGTTGTGTTTAATCTTCACAAGAATCTGATAAAGTCTGTACTGTTATCCTCATATTTATGTATGAAGAAACAGAAGCTCAGAGGAGATTTGTGCCTTATAGAATATGATATGGCTAACATAAAGGAGATCTTGGATTGTATTCAGGTTTCCTAACTCAAAATGTAGTGAAAGGCAAAAGAAAAGATTGCAGAGAATAGGAGTTTTGGAGTCCTAGGTCCAGGGTGACATCTAGTCTCAACAGTCAATGACAACATGGGTGCCCACGGAGCAGAACAGTTGCAGGCCACTAGGTGGAACAGATGTGCCTGCTTCCGCCTCAGCCCGGCCATTCACCTTGGACAAGCTCCTTAACCACTCTGGGCTTCAGTTTCCTTACCTGTCAAATGAATATATAAGATCTACTTTTGAAGCTAAAAACTTTGTCCATCGTCAAGGCTAAAATACTCAGTTCTATTCTGTTTGTTTCAGTACACATATTTGATGCCCTAACACATTGGCAGATTCTCAAGTTTGTTCCTGTTGTCAAAACCAATGTCAATAATGAATAGCGCACTTCAAAGAAAACAAACTTCTACAAACTGAAAACTAGGGGATAGTATTGAGAGAAGTGACGTCTACTGCAACTTCATCAAGCATAAATACAAAAACTAACATTTTCCTTTGTCTAAGTTTTTCCTTCAGATGCCATGACATAATTATGACTAACTTATTATTCTAGTTATTTTCATTGTTAAATACTTGTTTTAATCCACTGTTGAGTACTTATTAAACAGTTTTATACACCAGGCACTAAGCTAGTCCTGTTCTGGGTGAACAAAATAGGCATGGTCTCCGCCCTCCTAAATCTTGAGGGATTAGCTGTGGAATCAGATGCTAACAAGAAGTGCAGCAAGAAATATTATTTTATTTGTGGTTCCAACAGAAAATAATGGATATGCAAATACCTAATATGAGAAAACCATTCTTAAATCAAATGTTATAAAATGTTAACTGTTTCCAAAAAGAAATTACAGATAGATGTTTCTTTGTTCTTGTTAAAGGATGGTTTCAAGGATCCTTTCAGAAAAAGATAATTTTAGTTTAAAAACCAAGGGTATGACCTGCAGTTGATTCATTTAGATTGAGTTCAAGTCAATATAACTCAGCTCGATTCAAACCAACCCACCTTCTTCAAGTCTCGTATTGTATTAGTTTGGAAATAAATGGTTCTTTCTCTTGGTGCCCTAAACATGCACTCCCCTTCCCAAGGCCCTAATAAGCTTTAGACCTGACCTCATTCTACCACCTAATGAGAGCTCAGAGAATGACGTAAGTGGCAAAGCAACACGCCTTAGTGTACCCGCAGGAATGAATTGTAAAGTTTGTGGTATTTTTTTTTTAAATGAATCAAGGGAGTGATTGACCTGTCCAGTTGAAAGCAATTAGTGAAGAATTACGTTCGAGTATTTTCTAGAATAGGTGGTAACAATTGTTATCTCTGTGCAGATTCTTCCCTTTAAATCTGAATTTCTAAAAATGATTTGAATTTTGTGTGTTTCTCACTTAAAAAAAAAAAAAAATGTCCAGGTTCCTTTCATTTACTTTCAGCCCAGCTTCATCTCTGAAAAGTCATTCTTGGAGCTTTAATGACTTGCTCGCAGTTTGCCTATCAACAGTGCCAGAAATGCTACAGACAATTGGATATGGATTTTCACGCTACATAGGACTAAAAGTAGTCTGCTCTAACTGAAATTTCTACCCATTTGAAAATATTTGCTGCCTGTAGAGCTCTAATGAAACTGAAGCAAAAGAAACTCTACCACTGAGGATTTCCATTGCTTTAACAAGAATGGCAGCAGCTTGGCAAGGATTGTGTGAGCTCCATTCTGTTCAATTCAAAACAAAACGTGTTTGTTTCCATTTTCTGCAGGGCTGAGAAACAGATTGCTGGTAGAAAACGTTTCAAGCAAAATGTAGTGATGATTTGGTTGCGAATTCTTTGGTTTTGCTTTTAATGATCTTCTTAATGGGATAAGATTTCTAATAATATGGATAGGGCTGATTATTTCGTTTGGAATTCACTGAATTTTTCATTTCCTATTTCTATCATGTTAAATAAAAAAACAAAGAGACATAGGAAAATTCACTTAGTGTTTTCCAATGACTTGAGATCCCTGTGCTCTTATCTGCAATAATCCTAGATTTGTAGCACGAGCCACTTTGAACAGACAGAGAGCCCAATTTGGAAGTGACCTCAAAGATACTTTTTTTTTTTAAAGATTTTATTTATTTATTTGACAGACAGAGATCACAAGTAGGCAGAGAGGCAGGCAGAGAGAGAGAGGAGGAAGCAGGCTCCCCACTGAGCAGAGAGCCTGATGCAGGGCTTGATCCCAGGACCCTGGGATCATGACCTGAGCCAAAGGCAGAGGCTTTAACCCACTGAGCCACCCAGGTGCCCCTTGTTTTTCCAGTCCTTTAAAAGTAAGCAAATTCCATATTATCTATTAAAAAGGTGGAAGATTAAGAATAAGAGATTATTAAAAAAAAGAATAAGAGATTATCTAAACTTCAAGAAGAATATCAATTAGAAGGGGGAAAGTTTTAAAGGCCTAAATTTAGAGAAACAACTCTTTAGTGTATTTATTCCATAATTGTTTACTGAGTTCCTACCAGGTGCAAAACAATGTATTAGTTATTGGGGATGAAATGGTGAATAACATAATCCTGGTTTCTTCCTTTATAGGGCTTTAAAATAAAGCCGTATTAGAACAACCAATAGTTGGTAAAACAAAAAGTGTAATCAGTATATTATATTTCTCAAAGCCTATTTAAGGACATAGATTCATACAGAAAATTTAAAGTTCTGTTAAATTAAAAGCTTATTGAAAGCTTCACTGCTTTTAATGATACAGATAATGGAATTTGGCAGGTGTTCAATAGTTAGCACCACAGTCATGAATTTCTGCTTTGTTATTTGTGTTTTTTGATGTTTATCCTCATTTTTGCTCACTTTTCTATTTAAATTAATATTTTAGTTATATTTAGAATGTTTCATATAAACAACTCCATTATTACTCCACTCACTCTTGTTCCCCTCCAGTCCACTATTTTTCTAACTTATTTGACCCACATGGCTCCCCCCAAGTCTTTGAGTTTATAATCCCTACTTTAAATTCATAGAGATCTGTATTTTTTTATTAATTGTTTTGCAATGAATGCTTTTTTATCTGGGAAACAAAAAACAAAACAAAACAACACTCAGTGGGAAGGAACTCATTTCCTGGATTTACGAGGAGATAGAAATGGTGCGTCCCATAAATGGGAGACCTAAACACTACTTAGTGAGAACATCCTGTGGAAGGAAGGCAGTGACCAGACCTCCAAGCAGATGATTATTTCAGGAGGTAAGACTCTAGGCTTTAGGATATCCAGGTTCAACAAAGATCACCTGCCCTATTGGAGATCTGGAAACAGAGATCAGAAAGATTCAAAGAGAGGTCAATGGTGATCATGGTAACCTTGATTTCTATTTCCTTATAATCATGAAAACCTCCCAGAATCTGCAGCAATGGAAAGCATCACCAGTAGAATTGGAACTACCCTTCCTCACCAACACAATGGAATAGAAGCTGAGAGCCAGGATTAAATTTATATAAAGGAAACTGAGAAATATTTGTTAGCTGAGAACCATGTTTTGCTGTCCCATAATAGATAAGGTGACGCATTTTATAGACCCTTTTGACAAGGTACAAATCATAGCCCAACAAAGCATACTTTTGAAAAACCATGTTTTATGGGTGGGTCAACACATATGAGATCAGGGAACCCAGCTCCTCATGACATCACTTGACCCTGTCAATTGCTGAGTCCCAAGAAAAAGATACCAGTAAAAGTGAGCTCTGTATCCTTAGGCCAGGTAACGGTTTCAGGCAGTTCCCAGGTCATCCGTGGGAGAATAGAGAGTTCACAAACCTTTTCCCCATAACCCAAAAAGTTATAATGCCAGGAGAATCTTTAGAAGGCTAAAGGGAAGAGACTGTCCTCCAGGATGGAACAAAACATAGATAACCATTCTGGGCTTTCCAAATGTGAGATGCGAAATGGACAAGCTTCAACTATTGATATACTTTTCAAGAGTACCTTTTATTGTATTGTTATTTATTCTTTTACTGAATGAATATTGCACACTTGCTCAATAAGGGCAAGGCACTAATTTAGACACTGAGAATTCTAGAGGGCCCTACAGAGGGCCCTAATTAGAAATAGTTCTCCTTCCAGAGGAGGTTTCTAAAAATGTAGGAGACTTCCTTTGTTTACCAGATTCACTGGGAGTGTCTACTGATATTAACTGCCAAGTGTTTAGGAAGGGTAAGTGTGGTGCAATGCACAGGATGTCCTTGCAAGCAAAGAATACCAACAGCACTTCCACTGACCAGTTTGTCCAAGAACACAGAAACCACTCTAGCTACTTCCAATGGAAAACAACTTAATGTGTATTCGGCATGGTCAAAGCCATTGTAAGTACAAGTTGAAGAAGGCTCTTGTTAACTCTCAGGTTTGCTGTTATTCAGAAACTTAGGAAGTTGCTCCTGCCAGCCTGGTCAGGAACTACAGAAATCCAGCACACATAGTCACACTGTTTTTACAAAGGGCTGCCCTTAGGCTACCACCAAACCTCAATTTATCTCCACAGCCAGAGAAAAACAAATGTCTTCGGCTCCCTTATTGCCTTTCCAAATCTAAGCCAGAACCTTGCTGATAGGATTCTGGGAAATGTAGTTTCCAGTTTCCTGGTTCCTGTGAAACATGGGAAAAGCATAGATCAGAGGTTTTCAAACTTTCCCACTTCTGGGAAGGCAGAGTTTATGGTTCAAGTCCAGCCAAGACAAAAGGGAATTTGTAAACATCTCGGACTTACCACTGAAACCCCAAAAGAGTCTGCCTTAGAGGGAAGGATCATGTCTCAGGACTATAAACCATGCCCTAAACTTAAGGACAAATATGAAACAGACCTACCCTAACAAAATCTAAAATGAAGTTTTAACTGTCTGCCAGAATGAAACTGAATATTCTTTACGGGAAGAAAATAGAACTTCAAGTGCCTACACTCTATTGTACATGATGTTTAAAATCCAACATAAACCTATGAGATATGCATAAATACAGAAAAACTAATTCATAGCAAAAAGAAAAAGCAGGCAATAGAGATAAAGTCTCATTTACCCAATGTTGGAAATAGCAAACAAGGACTTTAAAGCAACTATTATTTTTTTTAAATTTTTTATTAATTTTTTTTAATAAACATATAATGTATTTTTATCCCCAGGGGTACAGGTCTGTGAATTGCCAGGTTTACACACTTCACAGCACTTACCATAGCACATACCCTCCCCAATGTCCATAACCCCACCCCCCTCTCCCGGCCCCCCTTCCCCCAGCAAATCTCAGTTTGTTTTGCGAGATTAAGAGTCACTTATGGTTTGTCTCCCTCCCAATC